>NC_138340.1:95067485-95669793 GCF_046562875.1 Panthera onca | reverse complement strand
ATGGTTTGCCTCCTTCTCTGTTTTTATTTTTCCTTCCCTTCTCCTATATTCATCTGTTGTGTTTTTTAAATTCCACATATGAGACTTTTCTGATGAGTTTGGTGATGACAGTAATTAATGTGCTTTTTTTTTTTTTTTTTTTTTTTACTATATTTATGTGTAGTGAAATATGTTAACACTGGAAGATCTACATAACCCAGTGAATCAATATTTTCCAAAATGATGCAGTGCAAGACAGACCAAGATTTTAATGTAGAGTTACCAAAAAAAAAAAAAAAAATCTATTGATAAGGTTTCAGATTTTATACTGCAGCTAACCATTAAGAAACTACCAGTATGATGTATATTAGAGTATCTAAACTTATTAATATACTTCTCTTTTTTCCATCTACACATCTTTGTGAAGCCAAATATTCTTTATATATGTCAACCAAAACAATATATTATTATAGACTGAAGGTATGGGAGTACAGCTGTCTTTTATTAAGCTAGACATTAAAGAGATTTGCAAAACAACATGACTCTTCTAATTTTTTAATTGAAAATAGTTAATTACTCACAGTAAATGTTATTTATGTTAACACATAAATAATGGGTTATTATTCCTTTTAGCTATGAATAAGTTCCCTGAAAAGCTGAATATATCTTAATAGTCTCCTGTGAAAGTGCACTGTTTGCTTACAGTTCCTATATGATGATGTTTTGAATTTTATGTACTCTAATCAGAGCAGGTTGAACTATCTCTGGGGGTTTAAATGACAGAACTGAGAAGATCTCAACTGAAAGCAAGATCATTTCCCTGTGAGCCATGCTATTAATCTTCATCAAGATACAATTTCCCACTAAATTTATGAGCGGAACATGGAGCTGATGAACGTTAATAAAAGGGAGAAATCTGGGGCAAACTTTACTTACATTTTAATCTTGTTGGTTACCCACCCTTAGGAAGATAACAATAACTACCATTTATCAAGTGGTAACTATGTGCCAGGCCCTGTTCATTCTCAGTATTTTACATACATTAAGTCATTTGACAGTAAACTGACAACAATCTTATGAAGTACTATTATCACCATTTTATAGATAAGGAAATGGAGGCACAAGGAGGTTACCACTTAGCTAAATTAACAACTAATAAGTAGCAGGAAGATATTCTAGGCTGGGTAGAAAATAATTTTTTTTTCATTTAAGCCCTCGGAGTAGATGCTTCCAAGCACCTGGCTGGATTGATGACATTATGGGGTAGGGAAGAGTGAAATAAATTGAAAGGTTTTTCAACTATCTAAGGATCTTTTAAAATTCTTCCAACCTTATTAAACAAAGAAGTTTCTTTTCTATATGCCTAGAAAGGGCTACATTTAATTTAAAAATGATTTTATCAACATATAAGTCACCCAACCTAGAACCTGTTTTACTGCTGCTTGATTTCACAAGAACTACTGGCAGGCTGATGGAAGGGGAATCCTAGGTAGGTTGATAAAGTACCACAGAAAATAATAATTAGATCTTTCAAATTTAAATCTTACCATAAACTTCCCATGGCTAGTCTGATGAGTATGGGAGATGGTTCCTGTGACAGAAGTGTGGCGAAGGAGGTAAAGGAAGTTCAAAAAAATTCAAGTAAATCCCTTGGGGAGGCTGAGTTTTCACACAGAAACCAAGGTCCAAAGTAGCAAACTTGGTAGAACCCAGAAAATACTCCCTAATGCAACAGAGTTAACAATTAAGCTAAACAAAGTATTGTACGTGTGGAAGATTTTCTGCATCCAGAACTAGGTCAAAGTTAGCTTTGGATTGTAAACCCTGACCCTTACCAATTAGGTTGCTTGTATTACCTGTACTAATTTGATCTTATCTAATTAGAGTCTAGTCTATGTTTAAAGAAAAAAAAACCCGACCATGTAGTCTCATTTATTCTGACTTTTTAAGAAGCAGTATTTCCCCCTCCAAATGAAATCTTGCGCTATACCCTGACTTAAAAAACAAAATGTACTCAAAACCAGAATGACAGAAAGATGAGTGGTTGTCTACAAATTGGAGGCAGGAGGGTGTGCAGAGAATGAGGGAGACAGAAAGGAGGACTGGAGGGATTTCAAGGAGAAATGAAGTTTTGGGGGATGATGGATATTTTTATTATTTTGATGGTGGTAATGGTTTCATGGGTGTGTACATTTGTCAAAGCTTATCAAATTATTTATTTTAAATATGTGGTTTATCATATGTCAATTATACTCCAACAAAATTTGTTTAAAAAAATCTGTTTATAAGAAAAACAGAAAATTTGCTCAGGTTCTTGCTCTCTCACCCAACACAGTATTCCCCAGGTCCCTATACTTGGTACCTGGTACTCCATGAAAAATAATACTTTGAAAACTTCTGATTTTTAAGATTCCTTAAATACTAATGACATGCTTTGCCTAGGTCATTAATCAGTAGATTTATGTGCTCCAGAGATAACATGGTTATTGTATTGCTCACTAATTACATTGATCTTCTCTTTCATTTTGTTTATAAACCTCTCTTGAAAAGTGCGACATTAGAGCAAAGTTAATGGATGGAAAGAAAGTATAACTCTTGGCAAGATAATGGGAAGGAGAACAAAAATAAACATGAGAAACAAAATAAATTTCCCATTTTTAAAATATACCCAAACCATGTCTAGAAGAGACATTGAACTCTGAATAGGTTAAAAGGGGATTTAAAAAAATTTTTAATGTTTATTTTTGAGAGAGAGAGAGAGAGAGAGAGAGAGAGCAAGGGAGGGGCAGAGAGAGAGGGAGACACAGAATGCAAAGCAGGCTCCAGGCGCTGAGCTGTCAGCACAGAGCCTGATGCGGGGCTTGAACCAATGAACTGCGAGATTATGACCTGAGCCAAAGTTGGATGCTTAACCAACTAAACCACCCAGGAGCCCCTAAGAAGGGATTTTAAACATCCATCTTGTTACAAATTTTCAAGGCTATTTGCTTGTCACAAAAAATTTAGAGAAAGCATAAACAAATGTTTACAAATTATTGGAATATAAAAAAAGTTATTCTTGATATTTAGGTGTAGGCTTGAAACTTACATTAGATGTAATATAAATGAAAATACTAAGGAAACTTATTTATGCATACCTGCTTTGTTACCAGAAGTACCTTACATTAAGTGAAATAACATTTATTACTAAATTAAATGATTTTACTGTATTAATAAATGGGAAGATGTAAAAATAAGGAAAAAAGAATTCTTCCTTAGTAGTAAAGTATATTTCAGTGTAACTCTGAAACCGATATTAATAATCCATATCATTAAATATCAAAAGCAAGCAATTTCATTACCAAATCAGAGCGCTGTCATGCAGTAAGAAATACTAATAAGCTGCACATATACTCACGACTCCCAACATCCTCTACAAAAGTCATGTCCACAGGGCATATCCACTGGGTCTTCAAATACAGAAATACTGCACATACAAATGTCACACTGGAGATGAAGAAAAGCAGTGATTTAAATGAAGTTATACTTTGTAGAGAGAACAATATATTCATTCGTTTGTTAGTTTAATACAAAAATGCTACTGTAGTAATTACAAAGTTAAGTGTTTCATAGTTATAAGGGAAGTTAAAGTTAGAACACCTATTTTTGACTGAATACCAAATACCATGCCTACTTCATTATAAACTATTAAGGGATTTAAATATTTTAATGTACAAGTCAAACTCTTAAATTCCAAATTTCCCAAATGCAACTATCCATTTGAGAAGAAAAGTATAAGAAACAAACCATTAGAGTCTATTCAGGTCCAAAAAAAATTAAAAAAATCTACTCAGGTCAAGATCAAATTGTCCACTGCAAAATAACCATTTCAATATCATGTTCTTTAGCCCATACTCATCCCAGAAAATCTACAAAAACAGAGTAACTTTGTGTTTTCAACATTAAAAACTCAGGATATTTAGAGTAGCAATTTAAGGATTTCTACCCAGGGAACCCTGATGCAAGGCTATGTATCTTCTAAACAATGACTTATCAGGAGCAAACATTCCAATGTTACAGATGCAAACTATAGAAGTAGGATCCTGTTTTCTGAGAAAGCCGAGATAAAACCCAGAATACTTTCATTTTTATCACATATTTGAGTATAACAGCATAACAATGGTATGCCATTTAAAAATGCAGACAATGGCAGTATTGTTTCTCAATAAAAAACAAACATTTACTATGGAAATCTAGATGATACACTCAAGAAGCTTTACTGAAACAAATACATAATTATCAATATTTTATTGTAAGCGTTTTCATATTTTTTATTTAAAGTGCCTACATAAACTCAACTTTTAATATTTCAGCATGGTGTGTTTAAAACTTTAAACACCTGGAGATTTTAAGTAAAAATACAGTAGATGGCTTTCTCAAACTCTTTTCTGTTTTGAAATGAGAAAAGAAGAGCTTTTGTTTTTCAATCTGTAATTCAGAGATCACCAAAATATTCTATGATAATAAATACTTACCAAAGGGTGAAATAACTGAACCCTTTAAGAAGGGTATAGGATTCAATTATAAGAATTTATCTAAAAGGTTCCATGAAACAACATTAAATAAGTTAAAAGTTAAAAGACTAAACACAAAATTAGGGGAAATACACTGAATACCGAACCATACCAAACTGGTGTCCAAATCCCCAGGAGATAAACTTATTTCATCTGGAGAGGTGACAGAAGAACGTGTAGTCCTTGGAGTTCTTGGAGAAGGGAGCGTATCCCAGGCATTATACCCACTTGGTGGTGGAGTTGGCATTTGAACACCTGATCGTTGGCAGCAGTTCTCTGGGTTGGACATCCAAGCCTCAAGTAATTTCTCCCTGTCCCAGTCTTTAAGAAAAATGGAATAGATAGCTCTCAAAAAACAGAAAATATGGTGATGTTTTAAGAGTTTCATAATAACAAAAGAGGATAAATTAAAGTGATATAGGCTATCTCTTCTATATGAAAGTAGTAACTGCAAATGAGTATTCAGGTATGCTATATGCACTAATACTTTTAAACAAGAATTTAAACTTTTATAATCTACTGTGGTTTACAAATATGTCAATATCTACCAATATCACAAAACTCCTAGTCATTTCTAATAACCAAAAGAAATGCCTCATCACTTTTGGAAGTTACTAAATTTTTTTTGGCATAGGTTTCATTTAGCCATTTTACTCTTTTCAAGAAAAATATGTAAATTTTGCAACTGGTTTCACCAGTGTCAAGTGGTAAAATGATTGGACAGCTTACTATAAACATGTCAAAATGTCAACAATAAGTCCAAAAATCATTTGATATACAGCTTGAGAGCAGAAGAAACTTCTGAAGGGATTATGGTTATAAAGTTTTAGTGAATTAGGTATAAATTCTGTATTGAGTTCACATCTGACTGAACTAAAGATGATCTTCCTACTATGAACACTTTTTTTTTTTAATGTCTATTTAGTTCTGAGAGAGACAGAGACAGAGCGTGAGTGGAGGAGGGGCAGAGAGAGAGGGAGACACAGAACCCAAAGCAGGCTCCAGGCTCTGAGCTGTCAACGCAGAGCCTGACGTGGGACTCGAACTCACGAACGGTGAGATCATGACCTGAGCTGAAGTTGGGACGCCCAACCGACTGAGCCACCCAGGCACCTCCCTTACTATGAACACTTTTAAAATAGCCAAGTGAAGTGTGTTATAAGGTCCAGAGCCATAAAAACTAACCCATTAAAAATAATAAATAAGTACATCCAATTTTGTTAGCTGTTTTATAGACATTACTTAATTTATTCCTCCCAACAAACCTTTCAATCATTATTTAGGTGAAGAAACCAGGACTCAGGAAAGTTATGTAACTTGCTCTGGCTCACACAGATAGTGAGGAATTTGAAATCAATTTCTGTAATTCCAAAACCTGTTTTCTTTCCACTGTAGCACAGTGAAGTACAGGGTCAAGAGTCATTCTAGAGTCAATTACTCAACGTAGGCCCATTCTATACAATTTTACAGCTCTAACACAAAGAACTATAGGAATTTCCTATGCAAGACTTTTTCCGACCATATTAAATCAGTGTATTTGGTGGTTTAACAGCATAATTATTATAACTCAGAGGTGCAATACAGATAGACTGGGTGTGTTTCTGGCTGTGTAAACCATTTGTGAAAAGGCACAGAAGTATAATGAAGAGACATGAGCAATTCTGTAAAGTTATAGCATATCATACTGTGGTTTGAAAAGATGGAAAACAAGATTGGAAAAGGAATCAGATTACAAAGAGGAAGAAAAATCTAACAACTGAAAAAAACTGTATGAGTGCATTCTAGGAAATGTTGCTACATGGACATCAGTGTTTTGATAGGTCATTACTTACTTAAAAAGTTAAAATTACTTTTCTTCGAACAGTAGGATTATTTTCCAAAGTATCCATTATGTCACTTTTTAATAAAGGAAAAAGAGAGAACTACTATAATTTTTATAAACAGATATTAAGTATGCTAAATTTTAGTTTTATCTACTAGAAATATTTTTCAGCACAGATTCTGCTTGGATTCTATAACATTCACTTAGCAAATATTTACTAAATGTCTTTTATATGCACTGTCAGGCAGTAGGGATACAATGGGAGGAATAATCAGGCATGATTCCTGCCTTTATGAAACTTATAGTCTAGTAAGGAGAAAGACATGAAGTAAAAAATCAATACAATAACAAAAGAATCATCACCGTCAGAGTGCCATGGAGGAGAGGGAGAGAATCTGAGTCAGAGAAGGTGACGCTGGAGAAACAGTTTGGAGTGGACAAATGAAGGATGAGTGGGAGTTAACTAATAAAAGGGGGGGGGGGGGGAGACATTTTAGACAGGCTGTACACAGCATGTTCAAAGACCCTGTGGTAGCAGGGAAGATGGCATTCTTGTGAAATTAAAAAGGTCAGTGTAGGGGCGTCTGGGTGGCTTAGTCAGTTAAGCATCCAACTCTTGATTTTGGGTCAGGTCATGATCTCACAGTTCATGAGTCTGAGCCCCGCATCAAGGCTCTGTACTGACAGTGCGGGGCCTGCTTGGGATTCTCTCTTTCTCCCTCTCTCTCTGCCCCCTCCCTGCCCCTGTTGTCTGCCTCTCTCTAAAAATAAACAAATAAACTTAAAAAAAAAAAAAAAAAGCGTCTCTTAAAAGAAAAAAAGGTCAATGTAGCTGTAGCATGGAGATCAGAGGGGAGGCATCGTATGAGATAAGGCTGAAAAAATAGGCTGGGTCTAGATCATGCAAGACTTTTTAATAACACTTCTATCATCAGCTTAGGAGTGATAGATAGTCACTGAAAAGTAGAGCTTGGGGTTAAGAAGGACAGGTTATCACAATCAGATTTGAAAAGATCATTGTGACTACAACAAACAAAGAAACTGGATAGGGCAGAAGTAGAGAGAAGATAGTCCAAATAGGATGGTAATGGGTAGTATAAGTGAGAGATGAAGCTAGGGCCAGGTGGCTGCAGTGGAGATAAAGAGAAAGAGAGAAGTTTAAGACATGGAAGGTGAAAGTGACAATTTGGTGATGACAGCACATAGGGTCTGAAGGACAAGATATGCCAAAGTTGGCGTCCCAGGTTTATCCAGTTGGCTGGTTGATACCATCTATGTAAATAGGGACTACCAGAGAATGATCTTAGTTTTAGACATACTGAGGTTTAAGAAGCTTCTGAGATATCCTAGAGATGCTTTAAAATAGGCAATTATGTATAAACATGTGGAGCTAAGAAGTCTAGTCCAGAGGGAAAAATCTATACCTATACAAACCTTGAGAGAAGATATAATATCCTAGGAAGAGAGCAGACTGAGAAGATATAGGCCACTGACATTTAATTGCCTACAGAACATGACGAATCTCCAAAGGAGCTTAAAAAAATACTTCAATGTAAATGAACTCTAAGCACAAAATTAGCCTTGGTCTCATATTTTGTAAATTTTACTTATTTTCTTATTAGGTAGCATTCAATTATGTATTACTTGTATTAATGAGGCAATACTTAGACAATGACCTCTGTATTCCTAACAGAGTCCTCCTTAAAATTCAATTACTTCTCAGCAAATACTGCTCAACATTTCGGTCTTATGCTTAATCTAGATCAACTTCATTACTTTGAGACTAAATTTGACAACAGATAATATAGTGCTCAAATCTATTTTCCTGTGTAAAGCTGAGTGAATGTGACCAAGGATATAATCTATAAATCTTCCAAATAGTTCAGTTTAATAGCTCTGAAACAAAGCCTATTCAGGTTTTGAGAGCAATTAGTATAAACTCTGGCTCTGTGCACTATTTTATTCTCTAACATCATTTATATCTGTAAATATTATTTGATTGTCAAATGTCACTGTCACCAATACTACCCAAACAATTAGAAGAGATGTCCATTTGAAAACCCGCTAGCCTCTATTTTATTCCTTAATAGGGAAGTAAAATACAGAATATGTAAGTAAGTTATCAAGAAAGTTATCACAGAATAGATAAATGCCAAATAGGAAAATTCAATTAGATATCACCTTATTAGAACTGATCCCTATTATGTAAAAGAAGTAACAGGAAAATATCAATGGAGTAAAAATGGAGTTGATTATTAAATAATACTTGATGATATAAGGTAAACAGATACAGATGAAAATGTTCTTTTAAAAAATTATTGGTAAAGTTAGCCTTGGATTCTCTCTATATTGTGACTTGGAGCTATGATACATTGTATTATCTAGGTGATTGTAGATTCCTAAGGCAAAAATGGCTACAAATACACAAAAAATACTGCAGTGCAGAACTGCTGTTTGCAGTTAAGTGTGGCCAAGTGACCGAATTCTAGCCAATGCAATATGTGCAGGAGTAATGTATATATAAATAACATTTCAGGTATAGTACTTATTATGTATTATTCTTTCTGTAAACATTTTCTGAGGGCTTAATGTATGTCAGATATTTTGGAAACAAAAAATAATAAAAGCTATCCTCTAAGAGATCTCAGGTTAAGCAAAAAAGAGATTATCATAATATTGTATTTCCCAGGTTAAGCTCCAGGAAAAGCAAAAAAAGAGATTATCATAACATTGTATTCTAAGTGTATGACAGAAGATATAGTAGGAATAGACAGGAAGGGTCTCAGTGCAGACTTGGGAACACATAAGCAGAAAAGGCTTCCTGAAAGACATGGTTAATTAAGAAGGCGTAAGTAAAGGAATGGGGTGACTGACAGTTCAGGTAAAGAAATTTGGGTCATAAAGGTCTACTAAAGAGTCTGGATGGTTTTAAGTCTGTGGAATGCTAGTGAAGGATTTTTCAGCAAGGCAGTGACATGCTCAGATGTGAATTTTAAAAGAACAGTAATGGCAATATGAAAAATTAATAGGGTGAAAGAAGAATGGCAACATGGGAGACCAGGACTCAGGAGAATACAATTTAGATGGAAACTAATGACAGCCTGAATTTAAGTCAGTGACAGTGGGAATTGGGAATGGAAAGAGCTAGAGACGGTGGGGGTGGGTATGCTAGGAGGATGAGAGACACTTAAGAGAAATGGTAAGATTGTGGCCAAATTTAACAGAGATGGAGGAGTAAAGTAGACTTTCAAGTTTCTGGCAGGATAATTTAATGAATGTTGATACTCATGTATCAAGACAATGGGAAAAAAGAGGAGTTCAGGTGTGAACATCCTTAGAATGGGGAGAAAATTGTTAAACAGACATTTAGAAATGCAAACCTTGGGGCACCTGGGTGGTTCAGTTGGTTTAGTGTCCGACTCTTTTGACTCTTGATTTCTGCTTAGGTCATGATCTCACAATTCATGAGATCAAGCCCTGAGACAGGCTCTGTGCTGGAGTCTGCTTGGAATTCTCTCTCTCTGCCCCTCCCCCCACTCTCATGTGCACATGTATGTACTCTCTCTCAAAATAAACAAACTTAACAAAATGAAGTATTTGAGGTTGTATTTCTTTTTTTTTTTTTTTAATGTTTATTTATTTTGAGAGAGAGAGAGAGAGAGGTGTGAGCAGGAGAGGGGCAGAGAGAGAGAATCTCAAGCAGACTTTGTGCTGTCAGTACTGAGCCTGACACAGGGCTTGTTCCCAGGAACAGTGAGATCATGACCAGAGCTGAAATCAAGAGTCAGATGCTTACCGAATGAGCCATCCAGGTGCCTCTCAAATACTTTATTAAAGTCAGGTTGTAGATACACTCTTTATTCTTTGGGTGGTTTTTGAAATCTTGGGTTTCATTAGATAAATGTGTGCAGCAATGTTTCTCAGAGAGTGGCCCACTTGTAGGCATCTCTACAACACTTACTTTAAGCCTGATCCCTCACCTAATGACTTGGACTCTGTGGAAAGTCCAGGAATCTCTGGTTAGTTCCCAGGTAATAATCTTTATTTATATGAAAATTTAAGAATCACTGGCATATAAAGTGGAAAAGAGTCTCAAGTACAGAACTGTGGGAAATTTCAATACTGAAGGCAAGGATTCTAGAGAGTTATATTCCAAATTATTCATAGTGATGATCAAGGGATGATGAAATATGGAATTTTAAATTTTCTTCTGATCAAAAGATCATATATTTTTGAAGTTGACATTCTATTTTAGTATAGATGATACAGATTTATAGTTAAAATAGGTAAGCCAAGTAATGACTAGAATAGTTATTTACCTCTCTCTTTTTAAAACTAATTTTTATTTTATTTTTTTATTACCATCTTATTTTAGAGAGGGAGAGTGTGAGCAGAGAGAGGGGCAAAGGGAGACAGAGAGAGAGAGAGAGAGAGAGAGAGAGAGAGAGAAAATCTTTTTTTTTTTTTATGTTTATTTATTTTTGAGAGAGACAGAGACAGAATACAAGTGGGTTAGGGGCAGAGAGAAAGGGAGACACAGAATCCAAAGCAGGCTCCAGGCTCCAATCTGTCAGCACAGAGCCTGATGTGGGGCTTGAACTCACAAGCTGTGAGATCATGACCTGAGCCGAAGTCGGACGCTCAACTGACTGAGCCACCCAGGTGCCCTGAGAGAGAAAGTCTTAATCAGGCTCCATGCTCAGTGCAGAGCCCAGTTCAGGGCTTGATCCCACATCTCTGGGATCATGACCTGAGCTGAAATCAAGAGCTGGATGCCCAACCAACTGAACCACCCAGGTGCCCTAAAAATAATTCTTAAATCGGAAAAAACTTAACTTTGAAACGAGACAAAATATCAAATATGAACTGTGCAATGAGAAGGTCCAGCTCACCATATGACAACTCCCAAAATGGCTGCCTTAAGTATATCACAGAAAACTTAAAATAAGCTGAGTACTTTTCCTAAGTTGGTAATGTTCTTAAAAACAAAACAAAACAAAACAAAACAAAACAAAACAAAACAAAACAACCTTAAAAGGGATAGTATATTCCTGCATTGACTCTACAATTTCACTTTGTGCATTTCATGGCAAGAAACACCCTTTACATAAAATAAATATAACTGACAGTACTAATAACACAATTGTTAAATATTTCATTGACTTTAGTAAAAATTAATGTCAAAACTAGTACTAGGACTACAGATTCCAACTTTCAATCCTGTTTAAATCAGACACATTTCTAAAATTAGACAATCTTTAAGCTGATTTAGTAGCCATGATTTTTATTTTTTTTTAATTAAAAAAAATGTTTTTTTAAAAATTTTTGAGAGAGAGAGACAGAACAGAACACAAGCAGGGGAGTGGCAGAGAGCGAGAGGGAGACATAGAATCCGAAGCAGGCTCCAGGTTCTGAGCTGTCAGCACAGAGCCTAACGTGGAGGTCGAACTTATGTACTGTGAGATCATGACCTAAGCCGAAGTCAGATGCTTAACCGGCTGAGCCATCCAGGTGCCCCTAAAAGCATGATTTTTAAAAACAAATTTCCCATTTCCCCTCTAGGATTTACAGGCAGTTTATACTTCAAAATATAGAATGTTCTGAAGATGGTGGATACTGCAGTAACCACTGCACAAAAAACAACTTAGGCTTGTTTAACAAACTATTTTGTTTTATACTGAAATAGTAAAATGGCTATATTTTAACTCTGAAAAGTTTCAAAAGGCACTCATGTTCTCAGAAGCATAAGACATTTTTCATTACCATGAGCTCGAAGTAAAGCTTCAGCAGTAAACAGTGGAGCCTGAAGCATGTCTGCAGTTTCCACAATAAGCATATCTTTCAATCTACGAAGATCTTGAGGCCTTAATCCTTCATATGGCTTTGAAAAGAAGAAAATCAAGTTAAATTGGCTGTTATACTCTTAGGAAATTCTAAATGCCTAGAAACAAAATTATATGATTATCATTTATTCAGTCTTCCTATTTCAGTTTGATAACTGAAGTTAAAAAGGTTCTATATGTTCTACAACTATGGACTTCAAACTACTCTTTCACAGGTCTTATTATAAAAGCTAGAAAGTGGAATGAATGCCAAGGTTCATGCACCTTATCTAAAATAAAGGTATCATACTATAATGACAAGACAAACTTACTTTATACCTTTGAAAGTTTGGATAATATAAAAATTAGAAATGAAAACCTTATAATACCACCACTGAGCAATAATCATTATTAAAGTTCTAAGTGTTTTTATCCAGTCTTTGCTTTTAGCAAATCAATTACGTGTAAATATGTGTTCAATGAGTTTATCCACTGAACCACAAAACATTTACACTTATTAAGATCCAACTTGGATTATTAGTGGTTTACATGATACTTATTAATTAATTTGGGAAGAAGTGACTATGCCATACTATTCAGAGCTCTTAGTCACAAACGTATTACCTCTGTTTATTCAAGTGTTCGTTAATGCTCCTTAGTTTTCATTATATAGGTACTATATCATATCAGGTTTTTAATTTTTTTGTTATCCTTTATCTTTTCTTTTAACAGAAAACAAAGAATAAAAATCACAAGTGTTTCACTATTCAGAAACAATTACTGTTTTTGCTATACTTGTTTCAAGTCCTTTAAAAATTTTTTTTAATGTTTATTTTTTTTGGCGAGAGAGCAGGCCCGCGAGCGTGCATGAGTGGGGGAGGAGCAGAGAGGGGAGACACAGAAACCGAAGCAGGCTCCAGTCTCCAAGCCGTCAGCACAGAGCCCTATGCAGGGCTTGAACCCACGAACTGTGAGGTCATGACCTGAGTCAAAGGATGACACTTAACTGAGCGTCCCTCAAGTCCTTTTTAAAACACAATGAAACAAAAGAAGCAAAACTTTATATAGTAGTCTCCCCTGCAAAACCTCATTGGTGGGGGAATGTGTGTTCCAAGACCCCCCACCATTGATCTGTGAAAACATGGATAGTACTGAACCCTACATATACTGTTTTTTTTCCTAGATATACATACCTATGATAAAGTTTAATTTATAAATTAGACATAATAAGAGATTAACATCAATAAAAAAGAACAATTGTAATACACTGTAATAGTGGTACGAATGTGGCTTCTCTCTCAAAATATGTTAATGGACTGTGCTCACACTTCTTGTGATGGTGTGAGATAGTTAAATAACTGCGTGATGAGATCAAGAGAGGTAAATAACATAAGCATTATGATACAGTGTTAGGCTACTACTGACCTTCTGAGGATATGTCAGAAGGAAGATCATTTGCTCTGGATTGTAGTTGACTGCAGGTAAATGAAACCTCAGAGACAAGGGGTGAGGGATTATATAAAAGTAAAATAATCTGTGACATGTTTTCCCCATTACATTTCCCTAACTCTCCCCATCCTTGCCTATGGAAATCACTATCATGAATTTGACATATGGTTGTCATAACATTATGGCATAACATTATATCACTAGGCAATTTCCTTTTATTTTCACTCAATATTGTTATTATTAATATTGATACACATGTATTCAAATCTTTTTTTATTATAAAATTTTTTTTAATGTTTATTTATTTTTGAGAGAGAGAGACAGAGCACAAGCAGGGGAGGGGCAGAGAGAGAGAGAGGGAGACACAGAAACCAAAGCAGGCTCCAGGCTCTGAGCTGTCAGCAAAGAGCCTGACGTGGGGCTCAAACTCACAAACCCTGAGATCATGACCTGAGCCGAAGTTGGACACTTAACTGACTGAGCCACCCAGGCGCCCCCATGTATTTCAATTCTTTAAACAGTTGTAACCAGATTACTACAGTAAACATAGACTAAAGGCCATAGCTTAAAAAGCAGTAGAAATTCCAAAGAACTAAGAATGTATTTTGGCAGCATGTATCACAGTCTCTAGAGAATTCTGGTTAATTAGCAAACCTCATCCATTTTAGCTGATTTACAGATATTTTAGAATAATATATTACCTTTATTTCTTGCTTCATTTTTTTGGTATCATGGAAACCATTTTACCAAGTCTTACTTAACCTCCTATGACTGCGATTCAATAGGGATAATTTTTCTCAGTTGACATGATAAACTTTCCTGATCCTTACAATCCCAACTATCATGTATAGTTTGCTTTTAAACTAATTTATGAACCACATTTTCCCCTGCAAAAACTTAAGAAATCCTTTTATGGTTAAATTTATTGTATTCACTCCAGTATAGAAGTTACACACTATGTAGAACATTACTTCTAAAAAATATATTCCAAGTTTATACTTGGGATTCCAGGTACCTTTCCTGCCTCAGCAATGAGAATGGATATTTCTCTCTCTCTCTCTCTCTCTCTCTCTCTCTCTCTCTCTCTCGTTTTTTTAGAAGAAGAGAGTGTGTGTGCATGATCAGAGGAGGGGCAGAGAGAGAGAGAGAGAGAAATTCCAAGCAGGTTCCACGCTCAGTGTGGAGCCCGATGTGGGGCTCAATCCCATGACCCTGGGATCATGACCTGAGCATGACCCTGGGATCATGACCTGAGCAGAAACCATTGGATGCTCAACTGATTGAGCCACCCAGACACCCCAAGATTAGGTACCATTCTGCTTTCATTTATGTAATCCAAATAAATTTTGAGTACATGTATATTAAAAAAGAGAGACTATAAAGCAATCTGCATATATTAAGTTTAAAAAACGCATAGTTTTAAACTTAAAAATGTTACATTGGAAGAAAAATAGTTCTTGAAGGACAAAGATATACTGCCTTCATGGGCATGTGACATATTCACTCTGAATCTCTGCAACAGAACTATAATTAGGTCATGTGAAGCATTTCAATACATTGCTCAGTCCCAAGTGGGCACTAGCCCTCTCTTCTGCAAGAAGAATGAAAATGAAGGTGCCTTTCTCTTTCTTGTTGCAAAGATAAACTGCTTCTATTTTCAGATTAAACACAATCTAGCAATAACCTTCAAAGCAGTCAGTACTGATACATAGAAAGAAAACGGAAACTAATTTAAAAAGGAAGACAGTGAATAAAAGTACCTCTTTTGCATCAATGCATACTTTGCTACCAAAATACCACTGAAGAAACGCGAAACAGCCCAACATACAAACTGTACCCCTTTGATATAAAGTATAAAGTGACAGTTATCTTCAAAAACTGTTTCAGAAAAAAACTATGACAAAGGATTTATGAAAGAAGAAATTTGTTTTTATGTTTTTCCACAATGAAAACAGCTTCCCCTTGACTATATAGGTAAAACATGCTTGTTGTTAAAAATGAAAAAAAAAAGGGGGGGGTACTTATTTACTCAATTATATTGGTAATTGTTAAAATTTTAGAAGATGTGAAAGGCACTCAGGGAAAAAAGAGTATTTCCAATTTCTCTTAATATCAATCTCTCATTACCTGATCCATGAGCCTAGCCTGGAGGAGAAAGGGTAAAGAACAGCTAAAGAAAGTCTTTAGAATTCTAGGACCCTTCCCTTTGTTTTAGTTTCCTTGCTCCTTACTCAGCTGTTCTCCCCTGGGATTAAGACAAGGTCTACCCTGATCTGTACTTTGACCTAAGAGGAAGGCAGCTGCTCTTGCACAGTAGGTTAAACCAGCTAAGGCAATGTCCATCATACGGGTTCCATGCCAGAAAAACAGCCTGAGCCTTCCTGGGTTAGAAGACCTAGAGAGGAATTGGGAGAGGGGATTCTTCAGATGGCTTTCATAGCAACATATTGCTCAGTTTTCCCTTCATTTACTACATGTAGCCACACAAGCTACTCCTACAGAGCCTGACCCCTACCAGGCCCAATACCCACTAGTTTCTTTGTTCTGCCTTTCCAGATTTATATAAATTAAATACAGTCTTCCCAGCTATCACTCCAACACAACACCTTGTTTTTATGCTCCTATAGCAATTAGCACTCTCACAAACTGTGTTCATTTACTTTTTAAGCTTATTTGTGTGCATCTCTATCGATGCTGGAATATAAGCACCTAGAGGGCAGGGGTTTATCTTTGTTCCTCAATGTATCTCCAAGCTCCTAAAACAGTGTCTGGCAGAGTAGTCCCTCTGCCAGTTTTGTTGAATGTCCCTCAACAGTTTTGTTGAATGATGGGATGAAGAAGTAGATTTTATTCATTTGTAAACTAATCTGAAGGAAAGAACTTAATTAAAATGTGTCAAGAAGAAATTACAGAGATATAATATTATACACTGTTCAGATCATTAATTGAATCAAGAAACTTAGCTAGAAAAAACACTTCACCTTGGAACAGGAATCTTTTAAACTACCTAATTATATAGTTTAATACAACCACATAGTGGGTTGTATAAAACTATTAGCATAGGCAGAATAATCCAAACACTGGTCAGGGTCAAAGTAGAAAGTATAAAAATGAATTCTGAAGAAAGCAATTTTGTTTGGTTTTATTTTTATCTTTTTTTTTAAGTTTATTTATTTTGAGAGAGACAAAGAGAGAGAGTGTGTGCATGTAGGCACGAGGGAGGGGCAGAGAGAGAGAGGAAGAGAGAGAATCCCAAGCAGGCTCCTCGCTGTCAGCACGGAGCCTGATGTGGGGTTTGATCATGCAGGGCTTGATCTCACTAGCTGTGAGAAGATGACGTGAGCTGAAACCAAGACTTGGACACTTAACCGACTGAACCACCAAAGCATCCTGGTTTTATTTTTAAAATTGTTATGAGGGGTGCCTGGGTGGCTTGGTTGGTTAAGCGTCCGACTTCGGCTCAGGTCACGATCTCACGGTCCGTGAGTTCGAGCCCCACGTCGGGCTCTGTGCTGACAGCTCAGAGCCTGGAGCCTGCTTCTGATTCTGTGTCTCCCTCTCTCTCTGACCCTCCCCCATTCATGCTCTGTTTCTCTCTGTCTCAAAAATAAATAAACGTTAAAAAAAAAAATTAAAAAAAAAAAATAAAATAAAATTGTTATGAAACACACATTACTTAAAGTTAACAATTTTAAAATGTATATTTCAGTGGCCTTAATACATTCAATAATGTTGTACAACTACCACATACATCTAATTCCCAAAATTCTCATCACCCCAAAAGAAAACCTCATACCCATTAAAGTAGTCACTCCCTAGTCCTTCCTCCTCTTCGGCCCTGGCAAACACTAGTGTGCTTTCTGTCTCTATGGATTTACCTATTCTGTATATTTCATATAAGTGGAGCTATTTAATATGTGACCTTTTGTGTCTGCCTCCTTTCACATAGCATGATGTTTCTGAGATTGATCCATATTGTAGAATGTATTAGTACTTCTTTCCTTTTTGTGACTAATATTCCATTGTATATGTATGTATACCTCACGATTTATCCATTCATCTGTTGATAGAGATTTGGTCTTCAACGTTTGGTTATTGTGAATAGTGCTGCTATAAACATTTGTGTATAGGTATTTGTTTGTGAACGTATTGTTTTTAAACATTATAAAATATCAGACAAAACGATCCTAATAAGGATTAAAAACAAAACTAGAAAACTAAAAAAAAACTGGGGCATATGATTACAATATTAACATTAAACAAATTCAGAAGCCACGGAGTAAGAAAAATTTACATCTCTGAATATCCTAAATGAAAACAGAAAAATACACAAACTTTTCTTGGAAAGCATTAAGAACACACAAACCATCCAAAGAAAAAAACTCAAATGAACAATCAATTTACAGAATAGTCAAGTAAAAAAATTCAAACAGGTACCATTTGTCTAAACTAGCAAAAATAAAAACACTGATAATATGTAATGCTAGCAGAAATATGTGGAAAAGAATTCTCTAACATGCTACTAGAAGAAAATAAACTGATATAATCTTTTAGGACAGTCTAACAACATCTATTAAACTATAAAATATGTACATCTCATGATCCATCAAACCAATTTCTACAAATTTATAGGGAATATACTTTTAAAATATGTATATAAATGCAGTAACAATGATATATGATGACCATGATTATAACAGCATACATTTAGATAAAACATATAATGATTCAGGCAATGTTCTAAGTATTTACATGTATTAACTCATTTAAGCATCACTACAATTCTATGAAGTAGGGACCATTATTATCTCCATTTTAAGGAAGAAGAAACTGAAGCAGAGGAATAACTACTTAAGGCCACATAGTATGTCACTCATAGGACTAAAATATGAATCCAGTCAGCATGGCTTCAGATCCATGTTTCAAACCACAATAATGACACAACTAGATAAAAATATATATGAAATAGATAAATATTCACTTTAGCCTATTTTTAATATCAATAATATCTAAATTATTTAAATATTCATCAATAGGTAAGTGGTTAAAATGTGTAGATCATATTCTGATTTAGGAAAGATGGTCACGATATATTGCTAAGTTGAAAAAATATTTTAGAGTTGTGGAGGATGTGGAGAAAAAGAAACTCTCATGCAACTGTTTGTGGGAATGTAAATTGGTATAGCTACTGTGGAAAATAGCATGGATGTTCCTCAAAAAATTAAAAATAGAAATACTGTATTACCGAGTAGTTCCACTACTAAAGAACTCAAAAACACTAATTTGAAAAGATATATGCACCCCTATGTTTATTACAGCATTATTTACAATAGTCAAGATACGGAAGCAATCTAAGCATCCAGTGATAGATGAATGGGTAAAGATGTGGTGTATACACACATACCTGATGGAATATCACTAAGCTGTACAAAAAGGATGAGATCTTGACATGTGCAACAACTGGATGGACATACAGGGTATTATGGCTAAGTGAAATAAGTCAGATAGAGACAAACAAATATATGATTTTACTTAAACATGGAACCTAAGAAAAACGAATGAATAAAAAAAAAAAGCAGAAACAGACACATACGTACAGAGAACTAATGGTTGCTAGAGGGAGGGATGGTGAAGGGATGGGCAAAATGGGTGAAGGGGAGTGTGAGAAACGGGCTTCCAATTATGGAATAAATAAGTCATGGGAATAAAAGGTACACATTAATTTATTAGGGAATAAAATTAATGGTATTGTAATAGCATTGTATGGTGATATATGGTAGCTATATATTTGTGGTGACCACTGTATACCATATGAACTTGTTGAATTTTGTACAACTGAAACGAATGTAACACTATGTGCCAACTATACTTAAATTAAAAAAAAATTTTTACAGAAAAAAAATATTGTAGCAGAACTCAATGACCTTCCTTTTGCAATAAAAATTCTATGTTATACGTTTGTTTATATCATATGTATGTTTCTTAAACAAGACATACACACAAGAAATTGTTACCACTGTGGGGTAGAGTCAGGAAGGATGAAATTTTTTACATTTTTCAGCAATAAATACTCATTATAAATTTTAAGAAATGCATGAAAATAGAAAAATGATAATAGTAAAAAAACTTATCCATACCATAATTAGCATTTTGGCATACTTCAATTTCAATATATACTAGTCTTTTCTATATAATGAGTATCAAACTGTTATGTAACTTTTTGTTAACTTAATAGTTTATTATAGTTACATTAAATTCATTTAGATCTTAAGTCCATTGATAATGAATACTATTATTTTTCTGATTTAATTATAAGTTAAGATAGTATCTTTGATAAAAAGCCTAAATATAGTCATAAATGTTTTTCAGTTTAATCACATTATTTTTAGAATATTACTGTTTAAATATTTTCTTCTGACTAAATTACATTAATTATTACAGTAATAGTATGTATATATGTATGTATGACTCAAGATGATAGATTATGAAAAGACAGACAGTATAGCAAATAGAGATGCTTCGGCTTGAAGTCCAAAGAATCGGTTTAGCTCACTTTGATCCTGGTAGGTTATTCAACTATTTTCTGGTTTATCTTCCTCATTTAAAAAAAGAAGGGGGGCATAACAGTTACTCAAGCTTACTGTGTGAATTTAACTACCATGTGAAAGTGTTTAGGACATTGGCCTCTCTTTCTATGTGTGACTTAACCTGAAAAAGCATTCCGATAAAATAACCTAATTTAAGAGACACAAAGGGTAAAAAAATATAAATTTCGTAATTCCAAGAAACTCAGTTCCTTTGGTAATCTGGAATACTGAAGCTCAAAATACTTAAGAAATACCATCTATGGATGTTCACTGTATAAGCAGTGTGTCAGACACTGAAAATACTCTGTTGAATAAGGCAGTTATGATTCTGGCCCTCATAGAGTTGACAATCTAATAGGAAAGAAGGGGAAAAAAAAGAATAAATACATAAACAAAATCATTACAGCATGTGATGAGTGTTATAAAAAGTAGGGTGTTATGGTAAAGAATAATGGAAGGAGAGGGACCTATTTGGGAAAGAATAGTCCAAGATTGCCTCTCTGAAGAACTACTGAGTCAGCCAAAAGAAAAACTGGGAGAAGATTTCTGATATAGAAAAGAGCAAATGCAAAAACCTTACTGTAGTCTAGGTATTATAATTAGAGCAAAATATGCTGGGAAGAAAGGTTTGAGATGATGTTGGGATAGGTAGTAGTGAGACCATAAGGTTTTATATCTGAGAGAATAGTTTGGATTTTATTGCAAGTACAATGAAAAGTCACTAAGTAATTTAAGAGATTTATATAATCTAATTTAAGTTTTAAAATGTCTTTCCAGCTTATGTGTACAAAATGGATTCTAGGGGGACCAAAACAGTAGGAAGGAGGTCAGTTAGGAAACTGTTACAGTACCTCAGATGAGAGGTTCGGGTGGAGAGGGCCTGGGGAGGTAGGAGTAGAGACTAGGAGGAGTAAATGGATCTAGGTTATACTCTTGGAGGTAAAATTGACAACATTCTCAGATTGTTTGGATATAAGGACAAATGAGGAACTGAAACGCTTGCCCATTTATGTTTAAGCAATTCAGTGGAGGGAGGTAATGTTTATTGAAACAAGAAAGACTTAAAGGAAAACCAAAGAACAATGTCCCTGAAGCTAAGGGAAGAATGCTTCACTAAGAAGGGAGTGGTCAATTGTGTCAAGTGCTGCAGAGGAATTCAAGTAAGAGTGGGAGAGAACAGTACCCACTGGATTTGGCAAAATGGCAACTCTTGATATCCATGACAAATGCACTTCCAACAAAATAGAAAGGAGGAAAGTCACGCTGCAAGAGGCTCAGAGATATGGGGCTACAACTGAAGGGGGAGAGGGAAAAAAGTGGTCAATGGAGTGACTGTTTTGCTGTTTTTGTTTTGTTTTGTTTTTAAGATAAAAGTTAGCAAAGCATGTTTGTTGATAAGAGCAACCTAGAAGACAGGAAGGACTGAGGAACAGGAGGACTGCAGTTTTAGAACAGTAGAAATGGTTAGGAGTTCATATTACACATTAGCATCTCTACTTAAATATAAGTAAACATATTTTAGAGGACAGTTACCACCTCCAGGTTTTCTAGATGTATTTTTATACTTATGGCTATAGAAAATTTTTTTTTTAATGTTTATTTATTTTTGACAGGGAGAGAGAGACAGAGCATGAGCGGGGGAGGGGCAAAGAGAGAGGGAGATACAGAATGCAAAGCAGGCTCCAGGCTCTGAGCAGTCAGCACAGAGCCCAACATGGGGCTCGAACCCACAGACCACGAGATTATGACCTGAGCCGAAGTCAGACACTCAACCAACTGAGCCACCCAGGTGCCCCTACTTATGGCTATACAGATGAAATGGTGTTAAGCATATTGCAGAGAAGACCACACAAACTGGATTTTAAAGTAAAAAATAAAATTTAATATAAAATCCATATCATTTATTTAAAAAAAAAAAACACCTTACCTCTCGTTTGTCTAACGCAGCATATTCAGCTTCTATTTCTTCAGCTTCAGGATCTCGTGAGAATACCATTTGTGATTCCAGATTGAGGGCCAAATCTTTGTGGTGCTGCTTTTCAGCACAATCACAAGGAGTATCTTTATTCTCATTCTCAGCAAACAAGTCTCCTCCGTGTTTTACTAAAAGCTAAAAAAGATTTTTTCAAAAACTTGCAACCACAGATTTAAACAGGTTACTTCATGCTACGTATTTGAAAAAATTAACAATATAATGAAGTGTAACAAAAATACAACAGTATGTACTTGAAATAACAATAAAAATTTAGATACCAGTGACTTTTTAAAAAAATATTTTTAATGTTTAGTTATTTTTGATAGAGAAACAGAGTGCGAGCAGGGGAGGGGCAGAGAGAGAGAGAGAGAGAGAGAGAGAGAGAGAGAGAGAGAGAGAGACAGACGCAGAATCAGAAGCAGGCTCCAGGCTCCAAGCTGTCAGCACAGAGCCCGATGTGGGGCTCAAACTCACAGACCACGAGCTCATTACCTGAGCTGAAGTTGGACACTCAACCCACTGAGCCACCCAGGTGTCCCAATACCAGTGACTTCTGATTTTAAAATGGTAATTCTTGTTTATTAGCATTTAAAAAAAATGTTTACTTTTGTGTGTGTGAGAGAAAGAGAGAAAGGGAGGAGACAGAGACTGGGTGGGGAAGGGGCAGAGAGAGAGAGAGAGAGAGCGAGCAAGAGAGAGGGAGACAGAATCTGAAGCAGGCAGAAAATCCGAAGCAGGCTCTGCTGTCAGCGTAAGAGCTTGATGCAGGGCTCGAACCCATAAACCATGAAATCATGACCTGAACTGAAACCAAGAGTAAGACACTTAACTGACTAAGCCACCCAGGAGACCCAAACAATCTTTCAATTTTTAAAAAATATTTTATTATTTTTAAGAGAGACAGTGCGAGCAGGGGTGAGGCAGAGAGAGGGGAGACACAGAATCCAAAGCAGCTCCAGGCTCTGAGCCGTCAGCACAGAGCCCAGAACGGGGTCCGAACCCACAAGCTGTGAGATCATGACCTGAGCCAAAGTCAGACGCTCAACCAACTGAGCCACCCAGGTACCCCTACAATCTTTCAATTTTTAAAGGTAGGATTTCATTCCAAGAAATCTCACCTTAAAAATACATGGAAAAGGGCACCTGGGTGGCTCAGTCAGTTGAGTATCCAACTTTGGCTCAGGTCATGATCTCACAGTTTGTGAGTCTGAGCCCTACATCAGACTCACTGTTGTCAGCGCAGAACCTGTTTCAGATCCTCTGCCCCCTCTCTCTGCCCCTCCCTAGCTTGCTCTCTCTCAAAAAAAAATACACATTGGGGCGCCTGGGTGGCTCGGTCGGTTAAGCGTCCAACTTTGGCTCAGGTCATGATCTCATGGTTCGAGCCCCGCGTCGGGCTCTGTGCTGACCGCTCAGAGCCTGGAGCCTGTATCAGATTCTGTGTCTCCCTCTCTCTCTGCCCCTCCCCTGTTCATGCTCTGTCTCTCTGTCTCAAAAATAAATAAACGTTAAAAATAAATAAATAAATAAATAAATAAATAAATAAATAAATAAATACACATAAAAAAATACATGTAATAGTGGCTTATTTATTACTATTGAGGTTTCTGACAGTTTTGCAGAAGTTAAATATGTTGTTACTAGAGGCTATAGGTTCAAATTTCCCCATTATGTCTACAGAAACGTTAGGAAGGACATTATGCAATGAGGACCAAAATCTAGGACGCAATCTACCCTAAAGGACAGCCTGACAATTAGTCATGGAGCTGATTCTTTTATAGAATTCAGTCATGATCATAATAACATAGTAACGGCCACCATTTATTGAGTGTCTTCTAAGTTCCAAGCCTGATGTTAAGTAATTCAAGTACACATTCTTATTTAATATTAACAACCCCAAGGATATTATAATGTCTCAGAAAAGTTAGGTAACTTGACCAAAGTTACCCACCTGGCAAGCAAGAGAACTGGGATTCAGACAAAAGTTTGACCAATTTCTTATAACCATAATTGGATATTGTACAGACACACAGAACAGGCTGATCACATAAATTAAAAGAAGTCAAATACATCCTGGGTCCACCATCAAGTTCTACCTAGATCTTCCTTATGATCTAAAAGTGAATAGTGTTTAGTTTTTATGGCATTTCATAAAAAAGGTAGCTTCTTCCCATTTTCTTCCATATAATTTTACCTTCTCTCCCTACAACAAACATTCAGATCTTCCTATAAAGTTTCTTTATTGCTTTTGGAACTGGAATCCTTATGATTCCTCTATAGCCATCCCAAGAGGCCTGAGAACACAAAGGACTTATATCAATGCCGGGCCTGAAAGCTATGGGCTAACTTGACAAGCCCAATGGATATGACCTTCAGTTTCTTGCTCTAGGCTGAAGGTATACCTCAGAGCTAAAATGGTTTAAAAAAATTGTTTTTAATTGTTAAAAACAAGCATAGAAATAAATCAGGAAGAATACAGCTTATGGCCACAAAGCTTAAAGTATTTACTCTTTACATCTGGCCCTTCAAAAAAAATTGTTAAGCATATCTCTAAGCAGTCACTGCTGTAGCCACCTTGTAGAGCCTGCTATTTAGCACCTAGAACCTTCCTAGTCAAAGTATCAACTGGGAGTTTGTTAGAAATGCTGAATCTCAGCCTTAACTACCCAAATCCCTTCCACTCCAGTCCTCTGAATCAGAATCTGATTCTGATGTCCAAAAGATTCTTAAGCACATAAAAGTCTGATAAGCAGTGACCCTAGACTATCACCTATGTGTCTGTGGAAATGGATGTATTTACATTTTATAATATACTCAATACTGGGGACTTGTAGTAAGTCCAGAGACTTATCATACCTATAGTACAGTCTATTACTATTTTTTAGCCTTTCTGCTTCACAGGGTACCCAATCCTAACAATTAACTATTTGCTTCTGATTGCTATTGCACTAAGAGAGCCGACTTTATTTTCTGTTTTTATATTCAGAGTAGTCGGAAAATGATTTCTAAAATGAACACTGGGAAAGCTTTCAAAGCCATGATGTATGTGATTTACTTTCACAACAGATATTACCACAGAAGAGATTTAAATATTAGCCAATAAGATAAATCATCTTTAACTTAATGCCCCAGTCCTTAACAAAAGCAAAGACAACAAAATTTAAGAGGTTACGCCATTCCAGAATACTGCTGTGGGGAACCTTCTTAAGAGGATATACTGGAGTGTAGAGTGCATTCCTTGGGGTTAAAAAAAAATGGGGAGGGGGGTGGCACCTGGGTGGCTCAGTTAGTTAAGCGTCCAACTTCGGCTCAGGTCACGATGTCAAGGTTCTTGGGTTTAAGTCCTGGTCAGGCTCTGTGCTGACAGCTCAGAACCTGGAGCCTGCTTTGGATTCTGTGTCTCCCTCTCTCTGCCCCTCACCTGCTTGCACTGTCTCTCTCAAAATAAATCAATATTAAAAAAATTTTTTTTAATTAAAAAAATGGGTGTGTGAAGAGGGAATGTGTGAGAAGCCATCGTTGAGAATCACTGCTGAACATATTTAGAACTTGGATAAGATTTCTTGCCTTCATTGGTAATCTATCTTCAAAAGGGGTCCCCAAATGACTGGAGTGGAGGCAAGGGGACTACAAAGAACTATATCTCATTGCTGCAATTGGCACCTGTAGAGAAATTCGTAATCGGTGATAAAATGTAGGGTCCATTTTTGTAGCCATTTGTTTTGGCAAGTTAAGTCAGCATGTATGTACCTTTGGTATAGAAGCTAGTTAATAGCAGTACTGCTTGACACTGGAGCAGTACTTAAACAGTATTCCAGCTTGGGGTGCCTGGGTGGCCCAGTTGGTTAAGCGTCCGACTTCAACTCAGGTCATGATCTTGCGGTTTGTGAGTTCAAGCCCCACGTTAGGCTCTGTGCTGACAGCTCAGAGCTGGAGCCTGCTTCAGATTCTGTGTCTCCTTCTCTCTGAGCCCCTCCCCCACTCATGCGCATGCGCCCTTTCTCTCAAAAATAAACAAACATTAAAAAATTTTTTTTAAAAAGTTATTTCAGCTTGCTGACATTTGGGGCATCAGGTTGGGAACACCAATAAGTGAAAGATGTTTTAGGTAGGGATATCCATGAAATCGATGCTGCAAAAAGTCAGATGTTCTGCTTTTACACAGTAAGGGAGTTACTTGGGGTTCTGAACAGGTAGTTTTTGTTTTTTTTTTAATTATTATTTTTTATTTATTTTTTTTGAACAGGTAGTTTTTAATCACCTTCCTTACTCTCAAAGCAAGGAGGACTGAATACTTTATTCAAACGTGATTTTTAGTCTATTTTATACACTTGGTAGTACTTGAAATGTTCTACCTTAAAAGAAACATCTGATTATTACTATGTCAACACCTCTGTTCATCTATTTTGCCTTCCTTTCTGTTTATAACCTCAAAGGGAGAGGGGTAGGGCAGCCCCTAGCATTCAAGACAAATCCCTCCCCAACCCTTTGACCCATAATCTAAGTGGCTGGTAACTCAGGACAAGTCAATTGACTTAAGTCTTAGTATACACAAATCCATGGGTAAAATGAGGTTTATACAATCTTGAGAAAAGATGTTTAAAAAAAGGTAATTGTTAAAGTCTGTTCTGGTTGAAAATTACCATTTCATCATCTCTATTTCCTGTATGACCTTGAGCAGTCCATTACCCCTCTATCTTCCCTCTACAACTTTTTATTGGCTCCTGGTACAGGCGTTCTTTATCTTAATTTTGTTATCCATCTAGTTACTTTCCCAATGTGTTCCTTTCTTTCCCGGCCACATTTCTCAAATTAGTGACTGACACCCACTGTCTCTCCACTTCCCCAGCAAATGACTCAATTACTCCCAGCAATGACTTTTACCCTGATCATTTCACTAAAACAGTATTTCTGAAAATCGTAAGTACTCTCAAATTCAACAGCCATTCTTGGTTTTCTAATAGCTTTACCTCTTTGCGGCATGTCACATGACTGATTATCTTCTACCCTTGAAATTCTCTTGGCACCCTTGACAGTGTTATCTCAGTTCTTTTCTCTGCTTTTTCTTTTTGCTTCATAGGCCACCTCTTTTTTTCACTCCCTTTAAATGCAGGTATTCTCCAAATTGATGCTGTGACTTTAACTCTGTAATTTTGTCTATAAGTTAAAGTCTTTTCCTTAGGCTACTCATCTATACCTTGTTTTTAGTTTTTGACTCTATGCAGATGACACTTAATTCTAAATCTATATTCTTTACTCCCAAACAACTAGTCCTAATTTTCAATAACCTGAATACCATTTCATGTAGCTAATCCAGGACCTCAATATCCATCCTTCTAAATGAAAACTCAATTCGGTATTTGAACAAATTCCTTTACCTCATCTTACTTTTTTAATGTCTGTTAATTGATAGCAGGCTTCAAAGTAATCCAGGCTCAAAACCATACTCATTCTACTTAAAAATAATTTGCTTTACTCTAATTATAAGTATGACAGCAGATTGTTATAGAAAATGTGGAAAATCAAATCATTCAAAGAGAGCTTAACATTAACATTTTAAAGTCTCCATCTTTTTTTTAAGGCACAGATTTTACTTTTTTAAGTAAGCTCTAGGCCCAATGTGGGACTTGAACTCCCAATCCTGAGATCAAGAATCAGGCAGGTGCCCCTAAAGCTTCCATCATATTTAACCCTTAGTCTCCCACACTTTCTTGTATCAATTGACCAAGTCACCAAATGCTACCAGGTCTTCACAATGTCCCTTGCATCTGCCTCATTCTTTCATTTCTAATACGACCACACAAATCCAGGCTTTTTTTCAGTTCATACCAGAATTAGTGCAGTAATTTAGCTCCTATCACTCTCTTTAGTACACTGGTTTTCAACCTTGGCTGCCCACTGGAACCATCTGGAGAAGTTCAAATACTAGTGTCTACGCCCCCACCTCAGAAATTACAATTTTATTGATCAGAGATAGGGTCTACACTATGGGATTTTTTTGCATGCAGCCATGTTTACAACTACTGTTCCAGCACAAAGGCTTTCAAACTGTTTAAGAATCATCTGGGTAGCCTGATAGTCATATTAGGGGGAAATGGGGTGGGGTGGGATGGGGATAAGATATATGCACTTTTTTACAAGAAGCGTTATGATTCCACTATAGGTGTCTCACTGACTATCCTCTATGCCAGGACTTCTGAAACCTTAATGTGAATACGAGTCACCTTGGTATCTGGTTAAACTACAGATTCAGATTTGTTTGGTCTGGAGTGAGGCCTAAGATTCTGCATTTCCAACAGGTTTCCAAATAACGCCAGTGCCAGTCTGAGGACCACTGTTTGTGTGGCAAGGCATCAAGAAACACTGCTTTACAAGTATCCCATTCAAATCTATTCTACACAACAACCATTAGGCTAATCTTAACCATATTTGCTTTCATAATAGCACTTCTCTGATCAAAAATTTTCAGTGGCTCAACTTTCTAGAAATCTCAAATTCTTGGCCTTGGCATTTAGTATTTTCTACTTGGTATGGCCTCTATCTTTATTTTAAGTCATCTGTCTTATCATTCTTCTGCAAAATGCTTTAATCTGCCTATGTCTGAGACCTGGAACAGTGCTTCTCAAACTCTGACATGTAAACAAATAACCAGCAGAACTTGCTTAAAATATTCTTGGGAGTTTACCCCGAGAGATTCTGATTTGGAAATGTGGAGACCTGGTGGGGCCAAGATTTTGTGTTTATAACAAGCTCCCAGTAATAGCTGATGCTACAGGTCCGAGGGGCACACTTTTAAGTATCCTCCAAATACTAATATCTTACCCACTCAAATTATACTACTACCAATGAATTCTTCCAGGATAAGTAAAATTAAAATGGTCTTTCTCTTCAATGCCTTTAACATTTACTGCCCAAATAATTAATATAGCCCTTAGCAAAGAAACATTTGGAGGTAGAAATGAGATCACAATTTTCTTTTCAACGTTTTTTTTTTTTTTTAATTTATTTTTGGGACAGAGAGAGACAGAGCATGAACGGGGGAGGGGCAGAGAGAGAGGGAGACACAGAATCGGAAACAGGCTCCAGGCTCCGAGCCATCAGCCCAGAGCCTGATGCGGGGCTCGAACTCACGGACCGGACCGCGAGATCGTGACCTGGCTGAAGTCGGACGCTCAACCGACTGCGCCACCCAGGCGCCCCGAGATCACAATTTTCTTGATTAAATATTAGAAAACTGAGGCTCAGATAGGCAGTTACTCAGTTGCTGAGCTGGGACTACAATTTCTGTATTCTTTTGAGTTTTAAAACTCCAGGTGCTAAAAAACACAATATAATTAAATAAAACTCTTCAGTTTGACCTGTGAATGGTTTTTATGACTTTCCAATGAAGTGTGAAATGCTCTGATAGCTGCCAAAGTGTCAAATAGGCCTTATGGCTGTAAAGAGAAAAGTGATTTACCACCTTTGGTTTTCTAGTGACCTCTATTTGATCTAACAATAAGCATCCATACTTAAAGCTTTGAATAAGCAAGTAGGACAGGGGTGCACAGGAAATACCCAAGATAATGCTCATTTAAAAACACACTTTTCACAAAGAATGAAGCACTATCAAAACCAATAACCTCTGCACATCAACCATTTATCGAATGACTATGACAGGAAAAACACTAATACAAATAAAATGAGGCTTAATGACTAGGCTGACTCTTAGGGAAGTCTGCCAAGAGGAGAAAGATCACTGGGCTTTTAATTGGGGCATGCTAATAGAACTAACCCATCATTCCTCTCCAAAGCCCATCTCTATTCCAAAGAAATAGAAAAACAAAAACTCAGCAACTAAGAAAAAATGCATTATTCACTGTATTAAATAAATTCTTTTAAGATTTATATTTTATTGGAGTTCCATTTTTGGGTACTGGGTATCCATTACATAGTATTTTAAAAATTATTTGTATAATTAAAGCATATAGGACTTGCTACACATTGAAAGTGTGTTATTTTATATATTTAAAATAAGCTTGTGAAGTGTGAAGTCATCTTTGCTTCCCTTTTCCAATTCTGTGCATAATATAGGGGTCGAAGGCAAAACCGTCTGTGAGCCAAATTCAGCCTGTTGTCTGTTCCTATACAGTCCATGAACTAGAAACTGTTCTTACATTTTTAAATGGTTGAATGAAAAATCAAAAGAATATTTCATTATATGTGGAAATCATAAGAAAGTCAAGTGGGAGTGTCCATAAACAAAGTTTTACCGAACACTGCCATGCTCATTTGTTTACATATTGTCTATGGCTGCTTTCAGGCTACAATGGCTGAGTTGAGCAGTTGCCTAAAATATTTACTATTTGGCTTTCACAGAAAAAAAGTTTGCTGACCCCTGGAAAAATTCTTTGAAATATAAAAAAATTAGAATTAGAGGGGCTTCATTTATCATTTGTCCTTATATATGTTTAACATACAAGCATTTTCAACTTTCAAACAATTGCAGCCCACTCCTCTTTGTGTTACTTTTATCTCCTAAATGAGTTTGAATCATTTGTGAAACTCCAGATTTTCCTACTTAACGAAGTTTTGATAAATACACCAAAGTGAGGATTCAATATAAGCACCTGGTTACAGAGTAGTCAACAGAGATTAAAAAGGAGGCTGGCCAAAAGAGAAAAGGAAGAGCTCTATTCTGCAAATGAGTGGCATGAGTTTGATGCAAAAAAACAAAAACAAAACCAAAAACCAGTACAAGGTAAATTCAGGTATCAAGATTAGATATAGGGATAATGATGGCATCACTAATAGAAGGCAGTCATGAGGAGGAGCTAGAGGGTAGAAACGACTAAGTACAGTTTTTGAAATGTTGAATTTGACAGACTCTTGGAATATCAATACAAGGAAGTCAACTCAGCAGCAGTGTAGCAGGAGAACTACACACTCGGTTGCGGTATCTTATATAGAGCCACTGATACCGCCACACTTGGAAGTTCCCAGAAGAACCCTATGATTGAGTTTTTTCTTATGTTGCGTGTGTGTGTGTTTTGTACCTTTAGCTTACTATGCAACACAATTATTACAAGGAGAAGGGGAAGTTTTAAAGTTAATCTTTCATTTTTATGGTTTGAAATAATGAGCCAAAAAAAAAAAATAAAGAAAAACGAATCTTTTTAATTATTAAATGTACATAAGAAATTATCACCTGATGAGTTCATCAACTCTGTCTTTAAATAAACATAGAAAAACATTTTAAAGAATTAGAGAAGGTATATTTTCACAGAAATGAGTAAAAAAAAAAAACAAAACCAAAGCTTGGCCTTAACTATGCAATAAAATAATCAATTTAGCCTTAAAGGCTATACACTGAAAATGGGGTCTATTTTATAGCAATCAAAGATCAACAGAAAATTAGTGCTAAAAGGGGTCTTTTGAGGTAATGGTGATAATTTGCTCTTGGACGGTTGGAACTGATAACCTCAAAGAGATTTAGTGACCCACTCAAGGTACTACAGATAATCACTGTGAAGACTAAGTCCTTTAGCTTTATGAAAAAATTAATAAATACCTGATAACACTCTTTTAACTCAAGAAGTATGATACTACATGAAGATAACTATAGACTAATACTGTAAGAAGTATTGTTATTAGGTTCTTTATTTCAATGTATTTATTTTATGTACTAGTATTATTAGAAAACACAGTAAGACATCTGGAAATTAATTACACTTCCCACGGAAACTCTTTTAGTTTAATTAGTAGTAAGCATTACCAAAAGTCATTCAAGGCCTAAGGCTGGGCAAGTGTACACTCATGTATGTATACAAGATTAAAGATAACTTTATATACGTAAAATGATACGCTGGATGTTGAGGAAAACAAGAATAAATACAACCAAGGTATTTATAGGGCTCTTTTTGGATTTTTACATTTGGGCAAAGAGTTCCTCTGAATACAGAAAAATGAAAATAGTCCCCAAACGGTGTGGTTTATGAATGTGATTTGCTGACAGATCAAACAGTTGAAACATACACACACATTCATTCACACAAAGCAAATCATCAGGCCTGTTAATTCAGAATAAACCTAGCACTAATCTCCTTCACTGAGCAAAAAATAAAACTGGTAAAAACACTGTACTCAATTTTGGAGAACAATTTAATAAGCATGTCATTGTAAACATACTTCAAAATCAACAAGTACTAAAGCAATGCTTCTAGGGAATTTTTGGAGGCAAGATATTAAAGCAGCAAAATAAGAGAATTATTACTACTATCAAGAATACGCTATTATCTACTCTAACCCACTTGAGAAATATGCAATCTCATCAATAATGATGAGTCACTATAGCAGAGATTCTTTCATAGGAGGTGGGCACAGAACAATACACAAAAAGGTTTGTATAAAAAGTCAAAAAGGTTTGTATAAAAAGGAATTCAGGGCACCTGCATGGCTCAGTTAGTTAAGCATCAGACTCTTGGTTTTGGCTCAGGTCATGATCTCACAGTTCGTGGGTTTGAGTCCCGTGTTGGGCTCTGCGTGGAAAGTGTGGAGCCTGCTTGGGATTCTCTATCTCTTCTCTCTCTGCTCTCTCTCTGTCTCAAAATAAATTAAATAAACTAAAAAAAAGTCAAGTCTCAGGAATTCTACTGATAGCACCACCATCCCCAAATCCTAGGACATCCTTCCACCACACTATAAATCAGTGTTAGAAAGCACTGCTTAAAAAAATAGTCTCAGGTTAAATGACTGTCACTAACTTGCTAGTGGGCAAAGGTGACACAATCTTGAGACAAAATAGCAAAGATTCTAAAAGATTTTTGATGTTTTTAAATGTTTTATTTATTTTTCAGAGACACACACACACACACACACACACACACACACAGAATTCAAAGCAGGCTCCAAGCTCCAAGCTGTCACCATAGAATCTGATGTGGGGCTCAAACCCACGAGCTGGGAGATCATGACCTGAGCCAAAGTCAGAAGCTTAACCGACTGAGCCACCCAGCACTCCTAACTAAAAGATTTTTTTAAAGTTTGTTTGTTTGTTTGTTTGTTTTGAGAGAGAGTGTGAGTGGGGAAAGGGCAGACAGAGAAAGGGAAAGAGAGAACCCCAAGCAGCCTCTGTGCTGTCAGCATGGAGCCCAGTGCTGGGCTCAACCTTATGAACCGTGAGATGATGACCTGAGCTGAAATCAAGAGTCAGATGCTTAACCGACTAAACCAAGGCGCCCCAAAGATTCTAAAAAATTAACCGGTATCACAAATAATACCAATAAATAAAACACAAGATCAGAAGTATATATTTATAAAGTGTATATAAAAATATATATTTAAATAGATATGAATATATATTTAAATATACAAATTTATATATATTTATATTTTATATATTTATATTTATATCTATTTAAATATATATTTATATATGTAAGTATATACTTATATACTTACATATACACAAATATATATATATTTAAAGAAACACTAAATTTTCAGATATGTATTTCAATCTGATTAGGATCATTGCTTTTCCATCAAAGATCTACATTTTTGGTAACATAGATATTCTGTGATCCAATCTATAATGATCCCCACTCACACTTGAATATATCTACAAAAGAACTTTTATGAGTTATGTACAGATTGACATGAATGTAGCTGAGAAAAACCCATTTTGTTGTATGTATAGTAGTGATGATACTATAAAGAGTAATGATTTCTTAGCTAAGATCCTGTATTATATGGCTGATTTTACCTAAGCCTGTTGTTATATATGAAATATATATATGGAAAAATTCAAATGCAATATAGTCTTCAGGAGCACATTAACATTAATGAAGATTAAACAGAAAATCAGCACATTTTAAATTACAAATGTTTTGGGGCACAGAGCCTGCTTGAGAGAGGGGGATTCTCTCTCTGCTCCTCCCCAGCTTACATACTGCACCCCCCCCCAAAATAAACATTTAAAAAATAAAAAAATAAATTACAAATGTTTTTTTGAAAGACTGAAATAAATATATTCATTAATATTTATCCCTTGCTTAGGGAACTGATCAATTCTAGATAATATAGCTGTAAGTGACACTTGCTAAGATGTGCCACATCTAATATGTATAAACTGGTTTCTAAAAATCAACGCAAAAGTAGAACATATCTCTATTAAAGCCGTTGCTCTCAGTGACAGGGTTTAATTGATGACTGTTATCTTCTGGGATGTTAGCCAATTTTTAACTGCTCTTGATTCCATTTTATTCCCAAGGTAGACTTGTTTATGGATTTGTTTTTAATCTTTCCCTAAAATAAGGGAATGAGTTTATTTAAAATGGGTCCAGATTCTTGTAGAACCACAAAGCAGACAAAAAGGACTAAAGTAACTGTTAAGCAAAACAAGCTCTGATTATTACGTATTACCAAATACACAACTTTTAGAGTGTTAGAAAACAAAGTTTTACCTCTACACAGGTTTTCATCCCTGAGGCAGCAGCATAGTGTAGGGGTGTGTTTTTTTTGTTATCAACAGCATCAATAGCTGCTCTCTCATATTCGCCTTGGTCAAGTTTTGCTCCTTTCCATCTTAAGATCATCTGCAGACAATCTGCTCTTCTGAAATCATCTTCTGCCGGGCGTGCTAAGCGAGGATGAAGGGCTCCTTCAGATATCATAATTTGAGGTCCCATACACAACAAATGCATAGATGTTTCATTGTGCACATTCCGTTTATTTGGATTTCCATCTCTACCAAAAAGAAAAGTCCTAAAATGGTAAAGAAAAGAAAAAATGAAAACCAGTTTCTTTCTATCTTGAAATAAGAACACACAGAAGATAAATTTAAAAGATAAACTATTCCTAAGATGTTAATAAAATGTCTATTGAAGTACTATTTTACAATAAGCTAAATGACTAATTCTTACAGTTATAAAAACTCCATTCTAGAATAAAATACTAAAAGAAAGCAAGCTGAGTATCTTTATGGTATTGGCTAATAAAAGAAGAGGGATAGGAAGAGGAAAAGGAAGGAAAAATGAAGAAGTGAAGAAAAAAGGGAAGACAAGAAAAAAGGAAGGGGAGGAAGAAAGAAAGCAACAGAAAGGGCCATGTATAGATTAATATGTCAATTACATAGATGCTTTAGGGTACATTCTTAAACATTTCACAGCAACTTTTTTTTATTATTCTTCCCTATTTCTCTCAGGTACATCTTTACTTAGTAAGGATGGTGGCAATGAATATAAGTACAGCGAGTAATGCATAAGTCTAATTTTTAGACCTAGGAAAAATTTTTCTACTTGATAGTCATTGGCTAGCCTTTGAAAGAATAAGATATATATTTGTGCAGTGTAATACTGTTTGAGGAGAATAAGTTGTGGTTAGTCCTAGAAGACCAAGATCTAATTCCACAGTGATAGCCTTTACCAATGACAGGTCTAGGTGAGCTCCCTTAACTAATGCCAAACCTAGACCTGACAGTTATGCCTATTTCCCTGATACATCTTTGTACTAGGATCATAGGATTAATAATTGAGCCAATTTAGTGGCTATAATAGGATATTGGAAAATAGGTTGGGAAAAACAGCTGCAATATAGTCAGCCTATATGAGAAAACACACAAATACATTATGAAATGGGCATATAAGTCCCATAACTGAGGATGAATGCCTACATTTACTGTGGAGGGATGATATCATTTGCATTTCTATGCCCAAGTCCAGAATAGCAATGGGAGGGTAGCAGAGCCAAACTCTAACCCCTAGTTACAGTTGGGTTGCTTTTAGGTTAGTTTCAGCTTAGACATATGGGTCTGATAGAAAAAACTGACCATAAAGGAACTAGGATGGACTCTTCAATTTGAATGAGTTAGCCAAGCTGGGAAGCTCTTATGAGAAAAAGGCTGAGTAAGAAGAGGTCCTATATATCATTTAGTCTCTCTTTCAGTTTATTCAGGAGACCTCAGGTCCTCATCAACACGGAAAATTTAATGCAAGTTGGAAGCAGGTCAGTTGATACAGAGAGATCTCTTTCTCTTATTAACAATCTCTAGGTCCTCCCCAATATAGAGAAGAGACAGATCATTTTGCAAATTTTCTCATATCCAATCTGCCAGACTCTGATTAATCAAACAAAAAAGTTTATTCTGAAGTTAAAATATTAAAATAGCTTCTTTATATGTATTTACTCAGGAAAGGTTCGTAAATTTATTAGACATAGTACCACACCTCTATAAACATTCTGTGCTAAAACTATAAATGGGGATAGGAAAGGCTAGATAAAATGTGGCTTACACAGAACCCTACAGAATCTGAATTTTATTTTCTAAATAAATTTTTAAGAAATGAATTTTTTGTTGTGAATTAAATGCTTCTTAGAAAAGGTTTTAATTTTGAATATACTTTTAGAATATCATTTTAATTTTAGTTATCTACTAGAATCACACTATATAATTCAACCATTATAAATACATATTATCATCAATTGTTGACATGGGGAAAATACTGTATGTTTTCCTTTTTTTTTTTTTAAACTTATAAGCAATATTATGGTCATATAAACAAACAAAACTACCCATGTTCCTGCCTCCCTAAAACAACTGTTAGAATTATTCTGTATACTTGGGGCACCTGGGTGGCTCAGTTGGTGGCATCCGACTTTGGCTCAGGTCATTATCTCACAGTTTGTGGGTTCAAGCCCCTCATCAGGCTCTGTGCCGACAGTTTACAGCCTGGAGCCTGCTTCAGACTCTGTGTCTCCCTCTCTCTCTACCCTTCCCCCGCTTGTGCTCTGTCTCTCTCAAAAATAAACAAACTTAAAAAAAGATTTTTTTAAAGAATTCTGTATTCTCTTCTAGTTTGAGGTATAGTATATGCGCTGCCGAAGCGAGCACTAGTTTGAGGTATAAACATTCATAGCTAGACTTCATAATCTTTTATTGTATAGAATACTAAGATTTATGTTTCCCATTTCTCCTATAACCAGACATTTAAGTGATGCCAAAGTTTTTCTATTTAAAGTAACACTGTGTTGAATGTCATTGTTCCTATAGATATTTATTTCTTATAAGTAATTTCCTTTAGGATAAATTTTCAGAAGTAGATTTACCTAGTCAGAAGATATGAGCCATGTATTAGTTGTTAATGAGCTATTTATTATGTAACTTGCCCAATTTCACATAGCTTAAAATGACAGAATTGGGATTAGAGCCTGGCAGTCTATATTACATGTCATGTTCTTGACCAGTCTATTACACTGCTGGCTTGAGAGATCTACGGTGCTGTCTTGAGAGATCCCCAATGCTGTGTCACCAGTCTAGATCATAAGAGTAATATATATTCAATTCATCTGTCAAAATTATAGCAAGAAACTGCTGTGACACTGTACTGAGGATTTCAGGAAGAACAGGATATAAACCCTGCCTTAGAATCCCCACTTCAATATGACTCTAATCTTATCAATGCGTTGAAATGGCCCTCGTCACATCACCAGGAATTTCCTAAGAACTAAATTCATCATCATTGTCCTTCTCAAATATCTTTTTTCTTTTTTTTTTAAATTTATTTATTTAAATTCAAGTTAGTTATCATACAGTGTAATACTGGTTTCAGGAGTAGAACCCAGGAATTCATCACTTACATATAACACCCAGTGCTCATCCCAACAAGTGTTTTCCTTAATGCCCATCCCAACTCAACTCTCTTCCAGTAACCCTCATTTTGTTCTCTGTCTTTAAGAGTCTCTTATGCTTTGCTTCCCTCTCTATTTTTATCAAATTTTTCTTAAACATTTTTTTAGCCATGATGATAGCTCTACTTCCTAACCCCTTATTGGAAGCAAATTCAGTTCTTGAATCCATTTTCTTCTTCATATAACCTCCCTCCTTCAGAGAGCAAATCTGTTCTCAAAGCCATCTATTTTTCAATGGTTTCTGTGAATATGTTTTGAAATGGTAAAGTATTATCAGAACCCAAATGATAGACAATGGTGGTGCAATCACAGTTTTTTTTTTTTTTTAATTTATTTATTTTGAGACAGACATAGTGCAAGGAGGGGAGAGACAGAGAGAGAAGGAGAGAATCCCAAGCAGGCTCCATGGAGCCCAATACGGGGCTTGATCTCAGGAACCGTGAGATCATGACTGGAGCTGAAATCAAGAGCTGAACGCTTAACCAACTGAGCCACCCAGGTGCCCTGGAATCAAGGTTCTCTTAAAGGGCTTCTATTATTACTTTTGTGATATTTGTTAATGCTCTATCATCCTGTCTGATTTCTTGTCTGACCTCTAGACCATATTCTAACTCTTTATAGGCTCCTTTCTTCTGCATATTCCACTATCATCTCATATTCAGCTGATCTCCCTCCAAAATAATAGTCAGCCCTGTCAGACCCTCAATTTCTTGCCATTAACATTCTTATTCTTCCAGTCACTAACATGTATATATTCCCTTCAGTTCCTTTTAAACCTTCTCTTTCATGCAACAAGTATTTATTGAGCAGTTGTAACTTGGCAGGTATTATTCTAAAACTTAGGCATATTGTGAAGAAAACAAATTAAGTCCCTGTCCTTATGGGGTTTGCAGGCAAGGAGGGGTAGGAGAGGAGAACTTCAATCCATTTAATTCATTAAAAGAACTTAACTCCTAAAATACAAGAGTCAAAAAATAGAAATCAACAATTAGAAACTCTTTTAATTCTCAAAGCTTGATATTAATGTATGTTCTAATAAAGGTCTTAGATTTTATTTACACCATAAGATAGTCCCCTTTTATTTCCAAAGAAGCAAAAGAGGCTACTCTCTAAAATCTAAGGAACAGCATAATTCCCATTTTATACATGACTTTCCAGAAGACAGAACTAAAAAGTTATATATCCCAACTAGGACACAATGACACACTGAGTGCAAAGTCTAACAGTCTTTTTGCTATATTAAGTAGTAGCTATTTATGAATATGGATTTAGTTTCTCATGAAGAAGGCAATGTGGTATGGTATAAGGTAAATACAGAGAATTTGGGTTCAGAGAGATATGGAGCTCCTAAACTGTAAACTACCCTTCTTTTACCTTATTCTGCCTAAGAAGAGAGGAAATTTATGCCTGCTGTTGCAGGTACCATAAAGCTAAAGGAAATAGTGATAAAACCAAAGTCTTATTCCACATAGAGGCTTTATTTACTTTCTGGCCGCTAGGTCCTTGACTAAATATATCTACCTTTGTCTATCCATATATATTTCATGGGTTAGGAATCTAGCCAAGCTGAGCCTAGGGTATATACTGAAGCCAGCAGACAGGTACTCCAGATTAAATGAGGCATCATGAGAAAATAATGGCCATCAATTTGTCAGAAAGTCTACAAGGTTAAATACAGTGAAATATTTGAAGCTTTTTAACCACAAATAATTGAAACAGACTTGCTATTTTATTTAATATTCATGAGTAAATGCTATTTATCTTTATTTTATATGACAGTGTTAAGAAGAGTAATTTCTTGGGGCACCTGGGTGGCTCAGTTGGTTGAGTGTCTAACTTTTTTTTTTTTTTTTTTTTTTTTTGAGAGAGAGAGAGAGAGAGGACACAAGTGAGCGAGCGGCAGAGAGACAGAATCCCATGAGGGGCAGTCCCACAAGGGCAGAGAGTGGTAGAGAAAGAAAGAGACAGAGACAGAGACAGAGAGAGAGAGAAGCAGGGCTTGTGTTTTACCTGAAGTAGGGCTTGTGCTCACCTGATGTGGGACTGGAACTCACGAACTGTGATACCATGACCTGAAATGAGGTCAGATGCTTAATGACTGAGCCACCCAGATGCCCAAGTGTCAAACGCTGGACTCTTAATTTCAGCTCAGGTCACAATCTCACAGTTCATGGGATCAAGCCATGCATTGGGCTCCACGCTGACAGCGCTAAGCCCGTTTGGGATTCTCTCTCTCCCTCTCTCTCTCAAAATAAATAAATTTTTAAAAAATTTAAAAAAAAGATATTTAAAAATATTTATTCATAAAAAAAACCATTACACAGTAAACATTCTTAACATCCTAAAATGAAAAAAAATATTTAAAAAATTAAGCAAGAGGAATGGCATTGTTTTACATGTTTATAAATTTTTTTTAATGTCTAGCTAACAGAAGACAAACTCATAGTATTCTATCTGTTGTGATACGTTACTTTGGTTCAAAGCATATGAAGAAAATCTAGCCTTTATATAGTTAGAAAAGTAGTATTCTAAAATGCCTTTTCAGATAACGTGAATATTCATATTTGATACAATACCAGAAATTTAACAAGTGGCCACTTCTTAGGTTATTTGTAATGTAAAACCTGAAATCATATCAATGACTTTTTGTACTCTGTTACATTAAAAGCTATTGGTCTACCTTGCACTTTGAATAAATCTTTTACCCATGCATAATTTAAAAAAATCATATACTATCTTTTGAAAAATACTGATTCACTGAGTTATACAGATCTTCTAGATATTGTCACTTTTTACCATACAATACTAAGGAAAATCACATTATCACACTGCCAATCTTATAATAAAAGTCTTTAAGTACTGGGAAGCTGCCAAGCTAAAGACAGTGATACAAGTTTTTTAAATTTGAATATTCACCTGAAAGCTCAAATTTTATAATTTTCAACAAATACTGTCAGCTTCTCTTTGAACTGATAGGCTCACATAATTCATTTTCAAGAAAATATGAACCAAGTATCTCAGTCTGAATAACCATCATTTTTGTTGTGGTTAGTTTAAAATAGTGTTTCATGAAAAAAGCTGTGGTTGCAGCTTGCAACTCAAACAACAGTACAAGTGTTCTTATTCAAAGCTATCATGATACTTCAGTATGCAGAGCTGCTTCAGGCACTCTTCCCATCTGCCACATGGAATATTAAGATGTGTACTGAAGGATGGAGATTAATTAAAAATAATAATTTTTACTGCTTCATCAAGGACACTTCTAAGGGAAATGCTTGGCCTTTCTTTTCTAAAAACAGCAAGTGGCTAGCAGTAATGAATACAATGATTGCTAGTTAAGGTTGGGTGCCACTGTTTTAATTCATCTACAGGCATCAGCAGTTTTAGCCTCCAGTTTTTGCGCTTTCACCGCAAACGTCAACACAGTGAAAAGGGCAAATAACACTTTAGCATTAGTACAAAAATAGATTTGACCACATGTACCTCCTAAGAGTCTCAAGATCCAGGAGTCCTCAGAACACACTTAAGAATTACTACATTAGATAATTTTCTTAATAGTGTTTTCCAATTTTAGAACGTATATTTGTAAATTACACTATAAACGGTTAAAAAACATTTTGCTACTTGTTTTTTATGTTAAAATATACATATTATTTTAGTAATAATATGTAAATATATTTTAGTTTAGTATTCCAAGCAAGTTTTAATTAATCATGTAACAAGACTTGATACTAAATATTATTGTAGTGTTCAATGTTAGGAAGCTAATGCAATACAACAGTTCTGTAATCTCAATATAAATATTTAACTTCAAAAAAAGAAAGCTTTAATAGATTAAGCATTCAATAGCTAATCTATTGAGAACATTACCAAGTGTCTAGCACTGTATTTACAATCTTTAAAACGAAGTGGAGAAAATGAGTTTAATAATAAGATGGTTTAAAATCTAAGTTGTAGGAATTTCAGAAAACAAAAAATACTGCAGGTCAGAGTAGTTGTAGATAAATTAATGAAAAAGGCAGAAACCAAGTTAGGACTTAAAGGAGAGGGAATTAGAGAAGAAAGAAAACATTGGAGAATCAAGGAACAACAGGAATAAAGTGAAGGGGGTAGCATTTCTAAAGGTGGGGAGAGTACAAAGGAAGTCAATCAACTAGTCCCAATGATGAGAGCATGCTAGAGAGTAATGAGATTGGGTAGAATGAGGGCAGAGTCAAAAGAGCTTTGGAAGCCAAAGAGAATAATGCAGACAATAGGGTATTGTTACAGTTTTGTCATGACAGAAAAATATTAAAAAGGATACAATTGAGCAAGATTAATCTGGCCACAAGATTACGACAAGAAAAGATTTGCAAAAAGAACATTTAGGAATCAGATAATTTCAATATTGGGAGCACCGGTTGATAAGAGTGAGCTAAGCTTGGGGCAATGGGAATAGAAAGAAATGAATTCCAGAGATAAGACTTAGTGAACTTCATATCAGCAGCAGGTTAGGTAAAGGAGAAGAGTAAATCAAGGATGACTTGAAGATATTTAGGGTTACAGAGATGAGAAGTAATAACATTACTGAATACATATTGTATCCTAGGCAGCATGATAGACGTATAACACATTAATTAAATTGTCCCACAGCTGTATGTAATAGCAATCTATTTTACAGATAAGGGAACTAAAGCCCAGAGTGATGAAGTAACTTGCCTTGCTAATAAGTGGCTTAGGCAGCCCTGACACATAGGTTTATCTAACTGGAGAGATAAAAGGCTATCACAATGGTTAAAAAGCCTGAAGCCTACAAGTCATTTGCCTAGGCAATTAGCTTTGTCACTTACAAGCTGCTAGAGACCTGACAAGTTGCTTAATCTTTCTGTTCCTGTTTTCTCACCTCTAAAATACAGACAGCAAACTACTTCACAGAGGTGTAATAAGGATTAAATGAGATAATGCATGGAGACACTGTTAATAGTGCCTAGAAAATAGTAAGCACTCAATACAGTTGCTATTATCATATCAGCACAATATACTAGTGTCATTAACAGAGAGAAAATCCAGTTTGGGAAGAAAAAACAAAATTCCAAACAAGATGAGTTGGAGGTGGCTTCTTTAAAGTTAATATTTTCTTTTCTTTCTTTCTTTTTTTTTTGAGAGAGGGGGTGCAAGTGAGCAAGGGGCAGAGACAGAGGGAGAGAGAGAGAGAATCCTATGCACTATCAGTGTGGAACCTGAAGTGGGGCTTGAATTCACCCCATGCGGGGCTCGAGCTCACCCTATGCAGGACTCAAACTCAGAAACCATGAGATCATGACCTGAGCCGAAGTCAGAGCCACCCTGGAGCCCCATAAAAATATTTTCTTGTGTGATTTTATAAAACTGTTGTTTACTTTGTATAAGATACTATGCTAGATGCTAAAAGTACAAAGAAGGAAGGTAGATAAAAGAGTAATTTAGGTAGAGAGAAGATAGACAAATTATAAAGTACAATGATACACTATATACCAAATAAGCAATACATACAAACAAAAAAAGCCCCAGAAATTAAAAAAAAAAAAAAAAAAAAAAAGATTGAGGTTCCCTTGACAGGCTAAGATAGATAAAGCCTGCACAGGACCTTGGAGGAAGGATAAGACTTAGATAAGAAAGAGAAAGCTGAGAAGAGTAAGGAAGGAGATCTGTCAGGAGAGCAGCATGCACAGGGCAAACAGCTCACATGATATGTTTCAGAGAAACCAAAAGGAGCAGCTTAATGGGAACAACAATTTGCATTAAAAGATACATTAAAAAGGTTGAAAGTTTTTTTTATCAAGTTCTAAAGAGCTTTGAATACTGCTTTATGGACTGTATTTCACTATGTAAGCAAAGAAGCGTCTCTTTAGTTTTCTAGCATCAGACTTCTCTAGCTACATATCTACTTCTAAAAACACTAAATTTGCTTTAGAACTACCATCCTCTGCGTCTTTCATTTTATAAGCTAGCATATATAAAATACGATCATACTCAAATACGATCATGACTAGATGAGGCAAATGAATCTGTTCTGTCACCTTAAACTAGCTAATCAGAGCTTATAACTTTGCCGTAGGCACCATTTTTTGACAGCTGATAAGTACTTTTCTAGAATTGAAATGCTATAAATTAAACACTAAATTATTACCAAGATTATCATGCCATGAAACATACTGAGGATCTAAATAAATTTACAGCCACAAGAATATGTGAACCAACCTCACTATTAGAACTTCTGGTCTAATTTAGGCATGATAAAAAAATCATAATAACTTTAGCATTATCAGTTTTAAAAGTTTATTAGAATACCATAAAACATGCACATATGCACATATATATTTTCAAAGATCAAGGATTTTTTTTCCCTTTCACTAATTTATTATTAATTGGTTTACAGTATTACTTACCCTAGTATTCTATTCATTCCATGTCTAGCAGCATAGTGTAACGGAGTATTGTGCTGGTAGGGCTCTCCATAAGATATATTTGGATCAAGGGATTCTTTTAGCTGAGGGTTGTTTTCATATATTTGGCAGGCCAGGTTTTCATCACCATTGATAAGTGCTTTACGGAATTTGGTGGTTGTATTTCCCATGTTTTCTTTTGTTTTTTTTTTGATAGGCAGTGGCACTTTTTTCCTTCCCCCTTCAGCCACTTCTTAAATGTTTCTGCAACATGTTTCACATTCTAATGGAAGAAAAAATTATCAAATTAGCTTGTGAAGCAGTACCCTAAAGAAACAATAACACAGTTAGGAACACTAATAAAACATAGGAAGCATATACAAGAGAACAAAATAAATTACATTTTGCCAAATTCATCTTAACAGCCAAAAAAACTCAAAATTTTAACATTGCTCAAATTAACTTCTTGTTAAACTGTACCATTTACCCACACAAAAACTTTAAGGCTGCACTTTGTACTATGAAGAGTATTGTACTATGAAGTTATCTACATATATGAGACTTTCAATTTTCCTCTTCACATAGGCAGGAAATAACTTGACTGAATTTTATGATTGCATACACTTAAATCTCTGTATAAATTATGTATAAGATGACTCGGCCAATTTTTGGGAGAGTAAAAAAATGTAGGAAATTTTGCTCATACATGAACTTCAGAATAGGTGTTAAGTTATAATAAAAAAACACACAGTACTTGGCTAGCATGCTCAATAAATGCTAGTTTTGCTCCATTTCAATAAATCTTCCTTCCTTCCATCCTTCCTTTCTTTCAGTTATTTATTTTGAGAGAGAGAGAGAAGAGGAGGGGAGAGGAAGGGAGGGGAGGGGAGGGGAGGGGAGGGGAGGGGAGAGGAGAAGAGAGAGGAGAGGAGGAGAGAAGAGAGGAGAGAAAATCCCAAGCAGACTCCGTGCTATCAGCACAGAGACTGGTGCAAACACACAATGTGTGAGATCGTAACCTGACCTAAAATTAAGAGTTGGACGCTTAACAGACTGAGCCAACCAGGAGCTCCTCCAACAAATGTTTCTGAATCTATTCTTGAACTATGATCAAAATTAGTGATAAAGGAAATAGCTATGTGAAGGCAGGTATGAAATAAAAGGACTCTTCAAAGAATGATCAGTATAGATGGAGTTGAGGGTTATCTAGTATTGAATTCACAGAAGATAAAAAATGAAAATAGGTTGGGGCCAACTAAGAAACTTATACTTTAATCTGTAAAGAATGGGTATTAAAGGCTTTTATGCATGGCAGTGATACAATTATTTTATGCTTTAGAAAATTAACCATTGGGACAGCATAGAAGATAGACTGGAAGGAGAAAAATTAGAGGCAGAATACGGAGTCCATCATGTTACCCATTAACTCAGTGAGAGGCAGGCTGGACATTAAAACATAGCTTTTAAAAAAATTTGAAAACAATATGTACTTGTTCAATACAAGTTTTATATAGGGTAGTAACAGTTTCAACATAATACAAATTAACAGACTAAAAAACAAATGAGTTATTTTAAAAGCTTGCTACAAAACAGAGGCTCTCCACCTTGGCTATACATTGAATAACATGGAGAACCTCAGGGTCCCAACAGCCAAGCTACACTCCGGACTAATTAAATCAGTTTCTAGGGGGTGGCACACAGGCACTGGTATTTCAGCTTCCTTGGGTGACTTCAATGTGCACACACTACTGTAAAAAAACTCCTAACTCCGTCTAGGCAAATGGTTACATCTGAGAATGTAGATGAAGGTGAACAGGCAGGATAAGACATGTACTAAACCTATTTTAGAGACAGGTGTTGACTACTAACTATAGCAGCATTGGCACACATCTATATACTTAATGAAGTCACCATTTGAGTCTTTTAAGGGCTCTTTGTTATTGACATTTTTACTTTAAATATGCAAATACATACGCATAGTAGAATGAATAAAGAAAACCAAAAGATAACCGGAAGATAACCACAATTAGCATTTTGATATATAACTACCCTATTTATAATGTACGCAAATATGTGTCTTATGCATAACATATACACTATAAATATTTATATACATAAACTGGATCACACTACATAATTAAAAATTTTTCATTTAATTTTCCAGAGGGTTGATGAACTAACTTTAGACTAACGTACTACTCTTTTATCATTTCATCTAGAATAAAGAAAATCCCTCCCAAAGACAGTCTTCTACTTGTCGTAATATACTATAGACACTTTGGAGATTTTTCAGGGACACCTAGTATTTTTTTCTTTTGTTTTTCATAAAATCTAGGAGCCATGTGTTTATTCTCAGCGAAATAATTTGTGTTTTGTTGTATTGCTTCAAGCACTTTAAGGATTTATTATTTTTAATGAGAACTCCATTCAGTTTACTGTATATTTCAATCTATAACCAAATATAAAATATATCATGTAGATTCTAAGCGTCTTACCTAAAGGATTTGAAAACATACAGTTGTTTAGTCTTACCTTTCTTCCCTGTTAGAATGTAGCTCAAATTATAAACATTTTTGGAGTTTGGATTAGATTAATAAACAACATATTTTCTTTGATTTACATTATACTTTAGCTAATAGTCTATAAGAAAAGTAAATTCTATCCAAGATGTGAAAAAAAGAAATATCTAAGAAAGCAATGTTATCTTGGAGTAATTAGTTGAAATAACAGGATACTTAAAAAAAAAACAATAATTCTCTAAATGTGTACTGAACATTACTGTCACTCATGGTGAAAAGCATAATGGCATCTCTAAATCTTTTTGTGGTTCTCAGTTATTTTAAGGTCTGTTTCATTTTTTTAATTTGAGTTCAATAAACCTGAAAGTCAGCAGGAAATGCGTCACTTAAAATTCATAGCTCCATTAGCTCAGATTATTCTCATGTCTTATCTAGAAATTTACCAGATGTGTCCTTTAACTTTTTCATAGCCACAGCTAGTATAACCTGAAGTGACTGTTTCCTCTGAATCAAACTCTTAAATAATATGTTCCCAAATCCAAGATAAATTTATGTATAGAGTTTCATGAAGCAGGTGATAGATTACCAAAGAGGTGAAAATAATTCCTTATTTGGGGGTTTTAAGTTTTACAGGAAAATCTATACAAAGTTTCAACTGTCAGTGGTAGAATACAGCATCTGATAAGTATTTAATGAAAAAAGTAAGAAAAATATAGACTATCAATGGACTCTAGAAAGCTTTCTCTAATTCCTGATTAATTTAACTGTGAGGAGCTCCATAACTCTTGCTTTAAATCTTTGTCTTTCAACTTCTGTTTTCATAGGTTAATAATCTGCAACAAAAATTCAAGGGCACTTAAATTAATAAACTATTACCAGAAGTCTTTTATAGAATATGAAGTTCTTCAGAAATAACTTTCTCTTAACTTATCTGTTTCCACAGAAGTAAATTATTTTTAAAGTCATAATTACAGATTAAAGTTGTTGACCTAAGTGAAATAATTGGCTTCCATTCTTCACTTACCTAGAAGAAAACCCATTACATACATACACACACAAACACATTCATTAACCATCTACCCCCAATTCATCTTTCTTCAACTGTCTGCCATATTGATAAGAATAACAATTGTAAATCTACAACTAAACGTCTCTTTAGCCAGAATAGAAACAAATAGAAAGTTTATTCAAACAGTAAGTCCCAACCTCATTCTACTCTAGGTTGAGAGATGTACCTCAAAGAAGATTAGAGAAAGCTCTACATCCAGAGAAGGAGAGGATGGTTTAAGAACTAAGAGAACTTTCAAAGGACAAGGTAAAAAAGAAAAAGAAAAAAGAAATAAGGATAGGAAAAAAAAAGCCAGGAAAAGTCAATATACTGCAGCAGACAAAAACCACGTGGACAAATAATGTATTAAGCTATCAACTCTGTTCATTCACCATTCAACAAGCACTATTAAACTGTAGTCATTTTCATTTGTCACTATGCATCAGAATCACCTCAAGAGGTGATTTCAAGTGGTCTAGGGAGTACAAGGCCAGAACAGAATTTTAAAAGCTTCCTAGTTGATCAAACCCTGCAGGTCAGAGCTGAGGACCATGGACTCATTCTGAAATCATGCCAAACCATAGGTACTAGAAAGCAGTGTGATGGCATGGAAAGTGTAGGAGTTAGAAAGACTTGTGTTCAAATTCTATTTTTATATTACCAACTAACTTAACTTTTGAGTTGTTTCTTCATCTGTAAACCAGTAGTATTAACATCTACTTTCTTTAAAAAAAATTTTTTTTTAACGTTTATTTATTTTTGAGACAGAGAGAGACAGAGCATGAACGGGGGAGGGTCAGAGAGAGGGAGACACAGAATCCGAAACAGGCTCCGGGCTCTGAGCTGTCAGCACAGAGCCCGACGCGGGGCTCGAACTCGCGGACCGCGAGATCGTGACCTGAGCCGAACTCGGCTGCCTAACCAACTGAGCCACCCAGGCGCCCCAACATCTACTTTCTTCAGCCAACTAAAATAAATGACCAAACATAAGCATCATTGTACCTATGGAATTTATATTCTAGTGGGAGTAGAGGAGATAAACATTGTAAGGCTTTGATTTTATTCTGTGTCCAACAGGAAGCCATTACAGGTTTTGAGCTACATCTTTCTCAGGGTTTAGCATTTTTAGAAAAATGCAATCATGGTTTATCCATGCTGACAAATTAATCAAATAGTTCAATCATTATTATTGCTGAGTAGTATTCCATTGCAAGGATGTACCACTAATATTCACATATTAAAGGACATGTTGATTGTTTCCAGTTTTGGGCAATTGTTAATAAAGCTATCATAACATTCACATACAAGTTTTGTGTGAATGTATACTTTAATGTCTCTTGGGCAAATATCCAGGAATGGAATTGCTGAGACGTGTGCTAAGGCATTTGTTTAACTTCATAAGAAACCATTAAACTGTTTTCCGGAGTAGACGTGCCAATTCATTCCTAACAGCCATGTATGAGAGTTACAGTTGGCTCTGTATCTCAGTCAGCATTTTGAATTATCAGTTTTTTGGTAGGCTTTTGTTGTTGCTGTTGTTGTTATTGTTATTGTTGTTTTGTTTTTGTTTTTGATAGCCATTCTAATGGATGTATTGTGGCACCTCACAATGGTTTTCATTTCTATTTTCCTAATGATTAATGATATAGAACATGCTTTGATATGCTTACTGCCACAACTATATCTTGACTGTATATCTAAAATGTCTGTTTAGATCTTTTGACAATTTTTAAGGCGGATTACTGTTGAATTTGAGTTCCTTATACAGTCTGCAAAAAATAAGTCCTCCGTTAGAAATGTGATTTGCAAATATTTCTTCTAGTCAGTAGCTTCTCTGAAAAGTCTCTTAACAGTGTCCATAGGCCACAAGTTTTAAATTTTGAAGAAATCAAATTTATCATTTTTTTTTTTCCTTTGGACTGTGCTTTTGAAGTCATATATAAAACTTGCCTAACTCAGGTCACAGAGATTTTCTCCGATATTTTCTTTTAGGAGTTCTTTAATTTTACGTTTATATTTAAGTCCATGATCATTGTGAAATCATTTCCATATAAGGTTTAGGTGTGGATTGAGATTCATTATGTTTTATGTATGGACAGCTTCTTTTATTGAAAAGAGTATCCTTCCTCCACTGAATTAATTGCCTTTTTACCTCTACCAAAAACCAAATGACCAGCAAAGTGAATTCAAAAATACATTAAAAGGCTCATATACCACCACGATCCAGTGGGATTTACTCCAGAGATGTACTGGTGGTTCTGGAGTAACTGCAATGGTTCAACACCTGCCAATCAATCAATCAATGTGGTACACCACATTAACAAAATGAAAGATTAAAAAATCATATGATTACTCAATAGATGTAGAAAAAGTATCTGATAGGACCCTGGGAAGATGGCGGCGTAGGAGGATGCTGGGCTCACCGCGCGTCCTGCTGATCACTTAGATTCCACCTACACCTGCCTAAATAATCCAGAAAACCACCAGAGGATTAGCAGAACGTAGTCTCCAGAGCCAAGCGCAGACGAGAGGCCCACAGAAGAGGGTAGGAAGGGCAGCGAGGCAGTGCGCGCTCCACGGACTGGCAGGAGGGAACAGGGGTGGAGGGGCAGCCTGCCGGCCAAGCGGAGCCCCCGAGTCTGGCTGGCAAAAGCGGAGGGGCCAGATGGAGTGTGTTCTGAGAGCAAGCGGGACTTGACATCTGGAGGTTATAAGCAAACAGCTCTGCTCGGAGAGCGGAAGGCTGGAGGACAACGGGAGGGAGAGTTATTGAGCCCTGGGCGACAGAGCGCAGCTTGGCGGGGAACAAAGGCGCTCGCCAGCGCCATCTCCCCCCGCCCATCCCAAAGCCAAAATCCCAAAGGGAACCAGTTCCTGCCAGGAAACTTGCTTGCTCCTCGAAAACACCCAACGCTGTGCTTCTGCGGATCCATCCCTCTGGAGGGTCAGACCCCCTCCCGGTGTCACAGGGCCCCTCCCAAAGAGGATCTCCAAAGGAAAAGCCAGCTGAGTCTGCCCCTCCCGCCCCTCCCTCCCCTGTGCACCTTGCCCATCCAGCCCAGCTAATACGCCAGATCCCCAGCACCACAAGCCTGGCAGTGTGCAAGTAGCCCAGACAGGCCACGCCACCCCACAGTGAATCCCGCCCCTAGGAGAGGGGAAGAGAAGGCACACACTAGTCTGACTGTGGCCCCAGTGGTAGGCTGGGGGCAGACATCAGGCCTGACTGCGGCCCCGCCCACCAACACAAGTTATTCAAGACAGCACAGGGGAAGTCCCACACCACTCCAGGGACTATCCAAAATGACGAAACCGAAGAATTCCCCTCAGAAAAACGTCCAGGAAATAACAACAGCTAACGAACTGATCAAAAATGATTTAAACAATATAACAGAAAGTGAATTTAGAATAATAGTCAAAAATTAATCGCTGGGCTTGAAAACAGTATAAAGGACAGCAGAGAATCTCTTGCTACAGAGATCAAGGGACTAAGGAACAGCCAGGAGGAGCTAAAAAATGCTATCATGAGCTGCAAAATAAAATGGAGACAACTACGGCTCGGATTGAAGAGGCAGAGGAGAGAATAGGTGAACTAGAAGATAAAATTATGGAAAAAGAAGAAGCTGAGAAAAAGAGAGATAAAAAAATCCAGAGTATGAGGGGAAAATTAGAGAACTAAGTGATGCACTAAAGAGAAATAATCTACGCATAATTGGTATTCCAGAGGAGGAAGAGAGAGGGAAAGGTGCTGAAGGTGTACTTGAAGAAATAATAGCTGAGAACTTCCCGGATCTGGGGAAGGAAAAAGGCACTGAAATCCAAGAGGCACAGAGAACTCCCTTCAGACATAACTTGAATCAATTTTCTGCACGACATATCATAGTGAAACTGGCAAAATACAAGGATAAAGAGAAAATTCTGAAAGCAGCTAGAGATAAACGTGCTCTAACATATAAAGGGAGACCTATAAGACTCATGACTGATCTCTCTACTGAAACTTGGCAGGCCAGAAAGGAATGGCAGGAGATCTTCAATGTGATGAACAGAAAAAAAAATGCAGCCGATAATCCTTTATCCAGCAAGTCTGTCATTTAGAATAGAAGGAGAGATAAAGGTGTTCCCAAACAAACAAAAACTGAAGGAATTCGTCACCACTAAACCAGCCCTACAAGAGATCCTAAGGGGGATCCTGTGAGACAAAGTACCAGAGACATCACTACAAGCATGAAACCTATGGACATCACAATGACTCTAAACCCATATCTTTCTATAATAACACTGAATGTAAATGGACTAAATGAACCAACCAAAAGACATAGGGTATCAGAATGGATAAAAAAACAAGACCCATCTATTTGCTGTCTACAAGAGACTCATTTTAGACCTGAGGACACCTTCAGATTGAGAGTGAGGGGATGGAGAACTATTTATCATGTCACTGGAAGTCAAAAGAAAGCTGGAGTAGCCACACTTTATCAGACAAACTACACTTTAAATTAAAGGCTGTAACAAGAGATGAAGAAGGGCATTATATAACAATCACAGGGTCTATCCATCAGGAAGAGCTAACAATTATTAATGTCTATGCGCCGAATACAGGAGTCCCCAAATATATAAAACAATTACTCACAAACATAAGCAACCTTATTGATAAGAATGTGGTCATTGCAGGGGACTTTAACACTCGATTTACAGAAATGGACAGATCATCTAGACACACTGGTCAATGAAAAACAAGGGCCCTGAATGATACATTGGATCAGATGGACTTGACAGATATATTTAGAACTCGGCATCCCAAAGCAACAGAATATACTTTCTTCTTGAGTGCACATGGAACATTCTCCAAGATAGATCACATACTGGGTCACAAAACAGCCCTTCGTAAGTATAAAAGAATTGAGATCATACCATGCATACTTTCAGACCACAGTGCTATGAAGCTTGAAATCAACCACAGGAAAAAGTCTGGAAAACCTCCAAAAGCATGGAGGTTAAAGAACACCCTACTAAAGAATGAATGGGTCAACCAGGCAATTAGAGAAGAAATTAAAAAATATATGGAAACAAATGAAAATGAAAATACAACAATCCAAACGCTTTGTGATGCAGCGAAGGCAGTCCTGAGAGGAAAATACATTGCAATCCAGGCCTATCTCAAGAAACAAGAAAAATCCCAAATACAAAATCTAACAGCACACCTAAAGGAAATAGAAGCAGAACAGCAAAGACAGCCTAACTCCAGCAGAAGAAGAGAAATAATAAAGATCAGAGCAGAAGTAAACAATATAGAATCTAAAAAAAACTGTAGAGCAGATCAACGAAACCAAGAGTTGGTTTTTTGAAAAAATAAAATTGATAAACCTCTAGCCAGGCTTCTCAAAAAGAAAAGGGAGATGACCCAAATAGATAAAATCATGAATGAAAATGGAATTATTACAACCAATCCCTCAGAGATACAAACAATTATCAGGGAATACTATGAAAAATTATATGCCAACAAACTGGACAACCTGGAAGAAATGGACAAATTCCTAAACACCCACATGCTTCCAAAACTCAATCAGGAGGAAATAGAAAGCTTGAACAGACCCATAACCAGCAAAGAAATGGAACCAGTCATCAAAAATCTCCCAACAAATAAGAGTCCAGGACCAGATGGCTTCCCAGGGGAGTTCTACCAGACGTTTAAAGCAGAGATAATACCCATCCTTCTCAAGCTATTCCAAAAAATAGAAAGGGAAGGAAAACTTCAAGACTCATTCTATGAAGCCAGTATTACTTTGATTCCTAAACCAGAGACCCAGTAAAAAAAGAGAACTACAGGCCAATATCCCTGATGAATATGGATGCAAAAATTCTCAATAAGATACTAGCAAATCGAATTCAACAGCATATAAAAAGAACTATTCACCATGATCAAGTGGGATTCATTCCTGGGATGCAGGGCTGGTTCAACATTCACAAATCAATCAATGTGATACATCACATTAATAAAAGAAAAGATAAGAACCATATGATCCTGTCAATCGATGCAGAAAAGGCCTTTGACAAGATTCAGCACCTTTCTTAATAAAAACCCTTGAGAAAGTCGGGATAGAAGGAACATACTTACACATCATAAAAGCCATTTATGAAAAGCCCACAGCTAACATCATCCTCAATGGGGAAAAACTGAGAGCTTTTTCCCTGAGATCAGGAACACGACAGGGATGTCCACTCTCACCGCTGTTGTTTAACATAGTGTTGGAAGTTCTAGCATCAGCAATCAGACAACAAAAGGAAATCAAAGGCATCAAAATTGGCAAAGATGAAGTCAAGCTTTCACTTTTTGCAGATGACATGATATTATACATGGAAAATCCGACAGACTCCACCAGAAGTCTGCTAGAACTGATACATGAATTTAGCAAAGTTGCAGGATACAAAATCAATGTACAGAAATCAGTTGCATTCTTATACGCTAATAATGAAGCAACAGAAAGACAAATAAAGAAACCGATCCCATTCACAACTGCACCAAGAAGCATAAAATACCTAGGAATACAGCTAACCAAAGATGTAACAGATCTGTATACTGAAAACTATAGAAAGCTTATGAAGGAAATTGAAGAAGATATAAAGAAATGGAAAAACATTCCATGCTCATGGATTGGAAGAATAAATATTGTCAAAATGTCAATACTACCCAAAGCTATCTACACATTCAACGCAATCCCAATCAAAATTGCACCAGCATTCTTCTCGAAACTAGAACAAGCAATCCTAAAATTCATATGGAACCACAAAAGGCCCCGAATAGCCAAAGTGCTTTTGAAGAAGAAGACCAAAGCAGGAGGCATCACGATCCCGGACTTTAGCCTCTACTACAAAGCTGTCATCATCAAGACAGCATGGTATTGGCACAAAAACGGACACATAGACCAATGGAATAGAATAGAAACCCCAGAACTAGACCCACAAACGTCTGGCCACCTAATCTTTGACAAAACAGGAAAGAACATCCAATGGAAAAAAGACAGTCTCTTTAACAAATGGTGCTGGGAGAACTGGACAGCAACATGCACAAGGTTGAAACTAGACCACTTTCTCACACCATTCACAAAAATAAACTCAAAATGGATAAAGGACCTGAATGTGAGACAGGAAACCATCAAAACCCTAGAGGAGAAAGCAGGAAAAGACCTCTCTGACCTCAGCCGTAGCAATTTCTTACTCGACACATCCCCAAAGGCAAGGGAATTAAAAGCAAAAATGAACTACTGGGACCTTGTGAAGATAAAAAGCTTCTGCACAGCAAAGAAAACAACCAAGAAAACGAAAAGGCAACCAAAGGAATGGGAAAAGATATTTGCAAATGGCATATTGGACAAAGGGCTAGTATCCAAAATCTACAAAGAGCTCACCAAACTCCATACCCGAAAAACAAATAACCCAGTGAAGAAATGGGCAGAAAACATGAATAGACACTTCTCTAAAGAAGACATCCGGATGGCCAACAGGCACATGAAAAGATGCTCAACGTCGCTCCCAATCAGGGAAATACAAATCAAAACCACACTCAGATATCACCTCACGCCAGTCAGAGTGGCCAAAATGAACAAATCAGGAGACTAGAGATGCTGGAGAGGATGTGGAGAAACGGGAACCCTCTTGCACTGTTGGTGGGAATGCAAATTGGTGCAGCCACTCTGGAAAACAGTGTGGAGGTTCCTCAGAAAATTAAAAATAGACCTACCCTATGACCGAGCAGTTGCACTGCTAGGAATTTACCCAAGGGATACAGGAGTACTGATGCATAGGGGCACTTGTACCCCAATGTTTATAGCAGCACTCTCAACAATAGCCAAATTATGGAAAGAGCCTAAATGTTCATCAACGGATGAATGGATAAAGAAATTGTGGTTTATATACACAATGGAGTACTACGTGGCAATGAGAAAGAATGAAATATGGCCTTTTGTAGCAACATGGATGGAACTGGAGAGTGTGATGCTACGTGAAATAAGCCATACAGAGAAAGACAGATGCCATATGGTTTCACTCTTATGTGGATCCTGAGAAACTTAACAGAAACCCATGGGGGAGGGGAAGGAAAAAAAAAAAAAGAGGTTAGAGTGGAAGAGAGCCAAAGCATAAGAGACTCTTAAAAACTGAGAACAAACTGAGGGTTGATGGGGGGGTGGGAGGGAGGAGAGGGTGGGTGATGGGTATTGAGGAGGGCACCTTTTGGGATGAGCACTGGGTGTTGTATGGAAACCAATTTGACAATAAACTTCATATATGGGGAAAAAAAAGTATCTGATAAAATTCAACATCAGTTCATGATAAAAAACCTTCAACAAAGTGGGTAGAGGGAACATACCTCAACATAAAGCCAAATATGAAACACCCACAGCTAAATCATACTCAGTGATGAAAAGCTGAAAGCTTTTCCTCTAGATTCAGGAACAAGACAAGGATGTATACTCTTGGCCACTTTTACTCAACATTGTATTGGAAGTCCTAGCCAAAAAAATTAGGGATGATAAAGAAATAAAAGGCATCCAAATTAAAAAGAAAAGAGTAAAATTGTCACTACTTGCATATGATTTGATACTATATATAGAAAACCCTAAAGATTCTGCCCAAAACATTTAGAATAAATGAATTCAGTAAAATAGCAGGATACAAAATCAATACACAAAAATATATTCTGTTTCTATATGTTAATAAATGAACTATCAGAAGGAGAAACTAAGAATAATTCCATTCATGACTGCATCAAAAAAAATACCTTAGGAATAAGTTTAACCAAGGAGGTAAAAGACCTATTCAGCAAAAATTACAAGACACTGATGAAAGAAACTGAAGACGACGCAAATAAACGCAAAGATATTTTGTGGTCATGGATAAGAATTAAAATTGTTAAAATGTCCATTCTACCCAAAGCAATAATCTATAGATTCAATGCAATCTGTATCAAAATTCCAATGGCATTTTTCACAGATATAGAACATCCTAGACATTGTACAGAAGAAAAGACCCCAAATAGATAAAACCATCTTGAGAAAAAACAGCAAAACTGGAGGCATCAGATGCCTTGATTTCAAACAATATTACAAAGCTACAGTAATCAAAACAGTATGGTATTGGCATTAAAAATGGACACATAGATTGGGGCACCTGGGTGGCTCAGTTGGTTAAGCCTCTGACTCTTGATTTCGGCTCAGGTCATGATCCCACAATTTGTGAGTTTAAGCCCTGCATCAGGCTCTGTGCTGACGGTGTGGAGCCTGGTTGGGATTCTCTCTCTGGCCCTCCCTTGCTCTGTCTCTCTCTCTCAAAATAAATAAATAAACTTAAAAACAAAAACAAAAAATAGACATGGTTCAATGGAACAGAATATAGAGCCCAGAAATGAACCCATGCAAATATGGTCAATGAATTTATGACAAAAGATCCAAGAATAAACCATGGGGAAAACAGTCTCTTTACTAAATGGTGTTGGGAACACTGGACAGCCACATGCAAAATAATGAAATTGGAACACTATCTTACACTCTATATAAAAGTTAACTCAAAATGGATTAAAGACGTGAATGTAAAACTGAAAACCATAAAACTCCTAGAAGAAAACAGGTGGTAAGCTCCTTGACATCACTCTTTATGATTTTTTGGCACTGATACCAAAAGGAAAGGCAACAAAAGCAAAAATAAACAAGTGGGACCATATCAAACTAAATAGGTTCTGCACAGCAAAGGAAACCATCAACAAAATGAAAAGGCAACCTACATAACGGAAGAAAATATTTGCAAATCATTTATCTGGTAAAGGGGCTAATATCAAAACACATGAAGAATTCAGTTAACTTAATAACAAAAACATCCAATCAAATTTGGACAGAGGATCTGGATAGACATTTTTCCAAAGAAGACCTATAGATATATGGCCAACAGGTATATAAGATGGTCAACACCATTAATCATCAGGGAAGTGCAAGTAAAAGCCATAGAGACATCAACTCGTATCTGTTAGAATGGCTATTATCAAAAATACAGGGAATAATAAATGTTGGCAAGGATGTGAAGAAAAGGGAGCCCTTGTACACTGTTGGTAGGAATGTAAATTGATGCAGCCACTATGGAAATCACTGTGGTGGCTTCTCAAAAAATTAAAAACAGAACTACCATATGGATTCAATAATTCTGGGTGTTTATCCAAAGAAAACAAAAACACTAACCTGAAAAGATACATGCACCCCCATGCAGCACTACTTACAATAGCCAAAATATGGAGACAAACTAAATGTCCTTCAATGGATAAATACATAAAGAAAAAAAAAAATATATATATATATATATACACATAATGGAATATTATTCAGTCACTTAAAAAATGAAATCTTGCCATTTGTGACAAACGGTTGGACCTTGAGGACATTCTGGTAAGTTTAACAAGTCACACAGAGAAAGACAGTGTTATGATCTTATTTATATTTGAAATCTTAAAAATCAACCAACGAACCAAAAACAGCAAGCTCACAGACATAGATAGGGAGTCAAAAGGCACAAACTTCCAGTTTTAAAATAAGTAAGTCATGGGGATGTAATGTACCGCATGGTCACTAAGTTAACCATACTGTACTGAAACTTGATATGAGAGTAGACCTAAAAAGTTCTCATCACAAGAAATTTTATATGTGTGCTGATGGATGTTAACTAGACTTACTGTGGTGATCATTTCACAATACATACAATTACTTATTCATTATGTAGTACACCTGAAACTAACTTAAAATTGTATATCAATAATACCTCAATTAAAAAAAAACAATTAACTAGGGGCACCTGGGTGGCTCAGTTGGTTAAGTGTCTAACTTCGGCTCAGGTCATAATCTCATGGTTTGTGGGTTTGAGCTCCGTGTTGGGCTCTGTGCTGACAGCTCGGAACCTGCAGCCTGCTTCAGATTCTGTGTTTCCCTCTATCTGCCCCTCCCCCATTCATGCACATGCGGGCTCTCTCTCTCTCTCTCTCAAAAATAAATAAACATTAAAAAAAATTAAAAAGCAATTGACTATATTTGTATGCATCCAATTCTGGACTCTATTCTGTTCCATTTTTCTGTGTGTCTATTCTTTCAGCAATACTACCTTGTCTTGATTACTGGGAGAACTGACATCTTAACGATATTGAGTGGCCCAAGCCATGCACATGGTATTTCTGTCAATTTATTTATGTCTACTTTGATTTTTCAGTGAGTGATTTATAAGTTTCATCATACAAATGGTATACATATCCTGTTAGATTTATACCTAAGTATTTATTTTTGGGGGTGCCATTATAAATGGTACTACAAAAAATTTTAAGTTCTCATTGTTCATTTCCAGTATACAGTAATACAACTGAATTCATATATTAGACCTTGCAATCTAGAAGTTTGTTAAATTCACTTATTCTAGGAGTTTTTTGGTAGATATTTTGGGATTGTTAAAGCAAGCTCATGTCTTCTATGAAAAGAAGCAATTTTATTTCTTCCTTTAAAATCTACATGCCTTTTCTTTTTCTTGCTTTATTACACTGGCTAGACTGATTTTTTTTTTTTTTATGTTTTTATTTTTGAGACAGAGAGAGACAGAGCATGAGCAGGGGAGGGGCAGAGAGAGAGGGAGACACAGAATCTGAAGCAGGCTCCAGGCTCTGAGTTGTTGGCACAGAGCCCAACGCGGGGCTCAAACTCACAGGCCGAGAGATCATGACCTGAGCTGAAGTCAGACGCACAACCGACTGAGCCACCCAGGTGCCCCTAGACTGATTTTTTAATTAGTCAGCAAAAGTTTGAGGAAAAATAGGATTATCTGTATAGAGTTAAAGTATCTCCCCTCAGATATTTAATAATCACAAAGTGAAAAATGGCAATTTTACAATGAAGAAATATGGGAAATATCACTTTAACCAAGGGATTAAGTTAATACCACCAGTAACATATTGACACCAGTAACACCACCAGTAACATGTTCCCTGAATTAATACGCTAAAAAAAAAAAAGCACATTACTTCTGTAATATTCTTGTGAAAAAATGCATAACATCAATCTAAATATACAAAAACATTACATAAACACAAATTGAGTGACATTCTACAAAATAACTGGCCAGTACTCTTCAAAAAAGTGTCAAAGCCATTAAAGACAAGAAAAGACTACAACTGCTCACAGATTAGGGGAAACTAAGGCAATGTGAGAACTAACGTCATGTGGAATCCTAGATTAAATTCTAGAACAGAAAAAAAGTCATTAATAGAAAACTGATGAAATTCAAATAAAGCATATTGTTTAGTTAATGTTGTACCCATGTTAATTTCTTAGTTTTGATAACTGTACTATAGTTATGTACGATGTTTACATTAGGGCAAGCTGAGTGAAGGGTAGGTCTTCTCTGTCTTCTCTGTCCTATTTTTGCAACTTTTCTGTATGTCTAAAATTCCTTCAAAATAAAAAGGTGGAAAAAGAATTTCTAGCTTCTGTGTTGAGAAAAGACCATAGGAAGGCACAGACAGAAACAGGGAGACTATCTGGAGGATACTAGGGTAACCCAGTCAACAGACGACAGTTTTATAGATCAGGATGGTACAAATTGAGGTGATGAAAAATATTTGCATTGTAGATATATTTTGAATAGTATCTCCTGAAAGAAACCTAAAGAGTATAGAAAAGGAGCAGTCTGCGTTGTTATCTGATAGAATAACAAAAGGAATAAAATGGGAACAATGTCTTAAATTCCCAAATCTTTGAAGAACTGTTCCCCACTGGGAAATGAGTAGAATGGACACTCCAAGAAAAATCAATGCTATTTATTACTAATTTTGGTACCAAACTTCTAACCCCTATACAGTCTCTTAACCCAGAGTATTTAGCTGTGCCATGTGTAAGTCACAAAGTCCACTGGCCCTTCTAGCCTAGGTTTCTCTGATGGTGAGAAGAGACAAAGAAAGACAGGGGGAAAGGTTAAGACTAGCTGCCTGAATCCATCTACATTCCTGCTTCTTGTAACAAAAGGTACAAACCCTAGTAGTCAGGTCTGACCATATACCTAAAGATTCCATGATGTTAAAACATTTCCTTTAGAGTGGAATAAGGAAAAAGTCATATCTTGCCCTCTTCTAGAGCCTAAGGTGTAGAGTTAGCTTCAGTGACAAAGGGTTTAGGATGTGTTCACAGAAGTGTGCAGGTGAGGGGGTAGTGGTAGTCTTTTGGATTTACTTTCTATAAAATATTCAATGGCTTATGATGACAGATTATAGTCAAATTCTTAGGAAATGCATAACTAAGACTGTACCATAAAAGTGTTTTTAAATGAGTTGGGGATTTGCATAGAGGACTAAGTAGAGGTAAGGCTGAATAGCTAGGTAGGACTGGACCCTTAGATTCCTGTCCTAACTTTGGCTTCAGCTTTCAACTTAATTTCAGATCATCACAGTTCTTAATGATATTTCCTATTTCTGAAATGATATGATTATTATGATATTTATATAATTATTTTGACTTTAAACTTGGCCAGTGTAATTTGGTGTTATGTATATACTGTTTGCTCTGACAGATTAATTAATGATATGGGGTGTAATGAGTTGAAAGAGCTGTTTTTAAAAAAAATTTTTAATGTTTTATTTATTTTTGAGAGCATGTGAGCAGGGGAGGGACAAAAAGAGGGAGACAGAAGACCGAAGCAGGCTCTGCTCTGAGAGCTGCAAGCCTGATGCAGGGCTCAAACTCACGAACCATGAGATCATGACCTGAGCCAAACCCGGATGCCCAACTGACTGAGCCACCCATGTGCCCCTGGAAAGAGCTTTTAAGCTAGGTAGACCTAGAATCCTGGCAAGTCTCTTAATGACAACATCCATTTTCTCATGAAGAAAGTAATACTTATTTCTGAGGGCCCTTGTAAATATTAAATGTAATAATATACATAACATTCCACAGCTTATAATAACTGATACAACATATCTTCTATTCCCCTAAAGACTATAATGTACACCGATACAATAAATACCTTTTATTTTCCTGTATGAAGAAAATTTGTAGTATTGAATTTTTACCAATTAAACTCACAAAATCACAGAAATAGAAAGGGCTACATTTAAATGCTATCAGCATATATTCCCAAGACTTACCCATAAAAGCTTTAATGGCTTGTAAGTAACTAACTGCCTTCCACATTAGACAATCTGAAAAGTGTATCCGGAAATTGACCATAAGATGATCACTGAAATCTTGTATGAAATGTATTTGGTACTCTTTCATACTTCATATAGATTTTAGAAAACCATGGGCATTTAGTGAGATACAAGTTGCCCCAAAAGATAATGCCAAGAAAACATGATTAAAAATTAACATGACTTAAGGTTCACTTTTCCCCCACCTTGTATTCTTTTAAGAAGTGGGATGTCAAAGATTAGAGAACTGCTGTTTTTTTTTTAAAAGTCCCATGCAGATTTTAGCAACTAGTAACAACAATAGAAAGTACTGCAGTAAAATGAAACTGGCATAGTTCCTTATGAAAATGACTTGAGATAAAAAGTCTGAATCTGATCGACCAAAGGGCAATAAAAAACACCTTCAGTTATATGATGTCAAGCCAGTGAGACTCTACTGAGGAATCTTAAAACCTCCTGTAAGGTTACATACTGTAGCAGCTGGTGTCTATGCACCCTTCACCCCCCAACATATATCCCTTGATCTTAATTCTATTACTATCACAGATTCAAAAAATTTAAGCTATATTATACTTTATTACAAAAAAAACTGTATTTGAGTGCAATCATTAACACGACTGAAGGCACAGCTTAAATTCATAAATATACTACTGAAATGTTAACTCATATTCACCAAAAATAAAACAAAAAATAAGGAAAGCAATTTAGGCTTGCCATCACAAGAAAACTTAAATGTTTACAAGTATCGATTTTTAATGAATTATAATACATAGAATCATAGATATAGAAAGGACAGCCAACAATTTATCTGTCTTCCTCATTAGATTATGGGGAAACTACTTTATTGTTCTTGTCTCAGTCTAATGTTTCAGTAAGATTGAAATGTATATTACTGAATGCACACTCAGTTCAAATTCACCTCTAAGCAATGTATGGGGTGGTGCAGGTGTCAGCAAACTTTCCTTTTCGTTTTCTTAACCTTTTATTTAGAGATAATTGTACATTCACATGCAATAATAAGTACTTTTAAAAAGCACTTATTAGCACAGTACCTGGCACACAGAAACTCTCCCAGGAAGTGTTAGCTATTAGATAATTAGAAAAAAGGAAGAAGGCATTCAGGAAGGGCCTTTGAGGAAGGAAGAGCTTCTCTACAGAATGCTTGACGTGTATACATACCAAGCTTAGGTGATCTTTCCAACGACCTTAACAAGCAGGGAAAAAAAGGGAGGGTGAATCAGGATGGTACCAATCCTGGCCTTGCTATTAACTGGCTATGCGCCCCTGGCTATCAGTCAGCCTCATTTTCTCACTGACCAAATGGATCATAGGGCCCTGGTATGTTCTGGCCTTAGCTATCCCCTCTCTTACCTTATCTCCTGCTTTTCCCCTTATGGTGTTGCTCTAGTCGCACTGTCTGCCTTCTAGTTTTTCTACATATATGCTCTTGACACCTTCTCACCTGCTCTTCTCCCAGTTTGGAATGATCTTCCTCAGAGAAGCCTTCCCTGGATACTTTTTAACACTTCATCCCTGCTTATCTTTTCTTCAGAATACATATGAAATCATATAACTAGTGATTTAACTTGTTTTGTGTCTTCTCCACTAAAGCAAGTTCCATGAAGGCAGCCTTTGTTTGCTTTACTACCATATCCCAGTCCCAAGAGTATATATCAGACATTCGTTGAATGGATAACTGAAGTGTATGTATGTATGTATATGTGGTGCCTAAAGTCTCTTTCCAATTCTGGTATGCTATGATTAACTCATGGGCTTGTGGAATTGGAGAACATCTCAGAAGTTCAAGCCTGAGCCTTAGATCTAAACTGTCCTTTTGGCTCCAACTTTTTAAAAAGAATTTCTATGCTCAACTTGAGGCTCAAATTCATTACTGAGACTAAGAGACACATACTCCACCGAATTAGCCCGCTAGGTGTCCCTTTTGGCTCCAGTTTTTGATAACTGCTTTGCCTTAGGTGGATCTTTAAAAACCAGCTCCAAATATAACACACACATGTACAAAGATAAATATCCCTTAATTTAGGAATCATTATTGTATGCTGTGTGAAACACAATACACACACAATATTTCCTTAGCCTGGAATATTAGTCCTCATAAAGTTTAATACTAACTTGCTTTAATAGCTTCAATTCTAACCAAACTCCTTTCCAGAAATTCTATACCTTGGCTATAGTGGACTATTTATCCTTCTCTGAGACACACATGTAAGCTTCTTCTATGCCTTAGTTCTCACTGGCCTGTTTGCTGGAAGGTACAGATTCCCTTCACAATTGCCAAACACCTCATCTTTTACAACTGTCAATGTCTCTTACATCTTTGAAGTCCAACTCAAATATGACCTCTTCTGTGGAGCTTCCTTCATCTCTCAGGGAATTAGTGTCCACTCCATATGCTTCCATCATAGTGATCATCATTGCAGTCTACTTACTTGCTTGTCCTCTTCAATCAACTATGGGCTTCAAAGGCCTCGACCATGTGTCTGCCTTCTCCTTATTGCTAAGGACCTATGTGTGCCTGGCACAAATGTTTATCAAATTGGATGTTAACATAGAATCACCACTAAGAACGCTTCCTAACGTTTACCGGCAGTCTTCATCAGGTAGTTTCTCCTTCATACTGTTCAAAAGTTGGTTCCCTTAATATTTCTACCCACAGCAAACTTCTTCTATAAAAGGCCAAATAGATATTTTAGGCTCTGTGAATCATACTGATCTCTGTTGCAACTAGTCAATTCCACTGCTGTAGCGTGAAAGCCACAGGCAATATGTAACAGAATGGGTGTGGTTGTGTTCCAATAAAACTTCACTTACAAAAATAGGCAGGGAGGTTGGGCCCATGGATTATAGTTTGTCAACTCCTGATTTGATGGAAGGAGTATAGCATAGAACAATTTGGGTTGGAATCCCATATTTACTATTTCCTAGTTCTAGCACAAATTCCTTAACCTCTCTGTACCTTAATTTCCTCATCTGTAAAATAAGGTTAAGGCCACCTATCTTGCAGGACTGTCATGATTATCTAGGTAAAGTATGTAATATGGTGCCTATCAGAAACTAGTTACTCAATAAATTTTATCTCCCTTCCTCTTTCAGGATCTGTAAAGCAACTGGTAAAGATTCAGTTGTTGCCTTTAAAGAACTCAATACTCATTCTTTTTAAAAGACAGTGAAACCTTAAGAAAAATGTCACCAACTCTATGTTCTATATCAGGAATGATATATAACTGGTAGTCTAGACTTTATCATTTATCAGGTGTCTGGCTGTTGGCAAGTTAAAAAACATACTTTTTTCCACTGTCTTCTGAACCAAGGTTAACACCATTTTCACTTTATTTCTAGGTCACTGCCAATATTCATAAAGGTCTCTCCTATGTAACTGCACTTAAAATTCCAAGTAAAATGGATATAGAATTGAATACAAAGCAAGGAGACAGAATCCCACACTGGAAGTAAGTGCAAACACATATACACACAAAAATACCCACCTTTGGCAGGAAGCAAGAGGTCTTAGTCTTAAAATGTTGCCAGAAATGAAGTCTGGTTTAAGAGCTTTGGGTTTAGCTTGCCTAATTGCATATTAAGTTAAAGTCAAATGTGGCTTTACCTTTGGTGGCTTCCCAGAAGTTCACGAATATCTCCAGTTTACAGGAAAACTTTATGAAAATGACCTGAGCTCAGAAAAATCTTTTAACAAAGAATGCAACTTCTCAGTCATAGGCATTCCTGATTTAAAAATTACTTTGCTGTTATAACAGTATCTTAATATGATAGTATTCAAAATACAACTACACAAACACAAAAGCATTATCATGATAGTACTAAAAAAACTCTGTGGCAGTTTGGCTGCCTGAGGTTTCTCAGCAACCAAGGTAAAGGAGATAATCCAACATATTCTGGCTGTTCTTGGCTATCTTTTATATTTACACAGCTTTCAGTGTAGAAAAGGATGCTGCAGCTAGAAAAGAAGAAATAAAAACAGCTGCAAAGGGCAGCAGCTGTCTCTTTTAGCCAAACCAGCAAATGAACACTGAAAATAGCTATCATGAGGTCCACAAGTAGAAAACTGTCCAAACTTGGGATACAACCACTATATAAAACACCACTCTTACTTTTCTGTTTCCTACTAAAACATAAGTATTTGGAATGATCACAGACTTCAGAACTCACCACACAAATATTTACTTATTTTTCTTTCTTTTCGTTTCTTTTTTTTTGAATATAATTTATTGTCAAGTTGGTTAACATACAGTGTGCTCTTGGTTTTGGGGGTAGATTCCTGTGATTCATTGCTCACATACAACACCCAGTGTTCATCCCAACAAGTGCCGTCCTCAATGCCCATCAGTCATTTTCTCCTCTCCCCTGCTCCCCCCCCCCCCATCAACCCTCAGTTTGTTCTCTGTATTTTTTATTTTTTTATTTTTTATTTATTTATTTAAAAAAATTTTTTTTAACGTTTATTTATTTTTGAGACAGAGAGAGAGCATGAACGGGGGAGGGTCAGAGAGAGGGAGACACAGAATCTGAAACAGGCTCCAGGCTCTGAGCAGTCAGCACAGAGCCCGACACGGGGCTCAAACTCACATACCGCGAGATCGTGACCTGAGCCGAAGTCGGACGCTTAACCGACTGAGCCACCCAGGCGCCCCTGTATTTTTTAGATAGCTGCAATTTTTCTTAGGCAATATTCAGCTTTCATATATTTGACTTTCCAACTACTCAAAATGTTAATGTATTATACTCTAACTTGCCCTTCACAACTACTTTTCATACTTTGAATTCAGAATTTCATTTGGTGCTGAAAATTTAACATTTTGGTCTCTAATGCTATAGTGCTGTCGGTAAATAGCTTAATTTCAGCAACTTTGGCATCTCTGACTATTGAGCAGTATAAGAGATGAAGGTTGCCTAGAAAATTTGAAAATGATAGACCCATCCCCATGAAAGCTGGCTCACAGATCCTCTTGGTGCTTCTGGCTATACTGGCTAAAGAGGGCAGGGGGTGGGGGGTGGGGACATGGAAAGGGAGGAAGAAGAGTATATCCCAGGTGATCTCTCTCTCTTTTTTTTTTTTTACATTTCGGCTTTTTTTTTTTAATAGAGGGAGACAGAGAATCCCAAGCAGGCTCTCTGCTGTCAGTGCAGAGCCCAACACAGGGCTCAAACTCACAAACTGTGAGATCATGAACTGAGCTGTAACCAAGAGTCTTAACCGACTGGCTTAACAGACTGAGCCACCTAGGCACCCCTGGAGGTTTGGTTTTTTTTTTAACATATATTTTTATTTTTTTATTATATATATATAGAGAGAGTGCTAGTGGGGGAGAAAGGCAGAGGGAGAGAGAGAATCTTAAGCAGGCTCCACACTTAGTGCAGAGACTGATGCAGAGCTTGATCCCATGACCCTGGGATCATGACCTGAGCCAAAAACCAAGAGCTAGATGCTCAACTGACTGAGCCACCCAGGTGCCCCCACTTCTGGAGTTTTAATAAGCAGTTTTTACAAATAACCCCGTGAAGAAATGGGCAGAAAACATGAATAGACACTTCTCTAAAGAAGACATCCGGATGGCCAACAGGCACATGAAAAGATGTCCAACGTCGCTCCTTATCAGGGAAATACAAATCAAAACCACACTCAGATATCACCTCACGCCAGTCAGAGTGGCCAAAATGAACAAATCAGGAGACTAGAGATGCTGGAGAGGATGTGGAGAAACGGGAACCCTCTTGCACTGTTGGTGGGAATGCAAATTGGTGCAGCTGCTCTGGAAAGCAGTGTGGAGGTTCCTCAGAAAATTAAAAATACACCTACCCTATGACCCAGCAATAGCACTGCTAGGAATTTACCCAAGGGATACAGGAGTGCTGATGCATAGGGGCACTTGTACCCCAATGTTTATAGCAGCACTCTCAACAATAGCCAAATTATGGAAAGAGCCTAAATGTCCATCAACGGATGAATGGATAAAGAAATTGTGGTTTATATACACAATGGAATACTACGTGGCAATGAGAAAGAATGAAATATGGCCTTTTGTAGCAACGTGGATGGAACTGGAGAGTGTGATGCTAAGTGAAATAAGCCATACAGAGAAAGACAGATACCATATGTTTTCACTCTTATGTGGATCCTGAGAAACTTAACAGAAACACATGGGGGAGGGGAAGGAAAAAAAAAAAAAAGAGGTTAGAGTGGGAGACAGCCAAAGCATAAGAGACTCTTAAAAACTGAGAACAAACTGAGGGTTGATGGGGGGTGGGAGGGAGGGGAGGGTGGGGGATGGGTATTGAGGAGGGCACCTTTTGGGATGAGCACTGGGTGTTGTATGGAAACCAATTTGACAATAAATTTCATATATTGGAAAAAATAAGCAGTTTTTACTTGATAATGAGCTTGTGTGAAATGAAATTTCTGATCCTTAGAGGCTGATGATTTTTCAGCCCAATGTATATATTTTTGAGTGGGTCAATTTGGACTCTATGATGGATAAGACACAAAGGCTAATAAGAAAGCTTTAGCTTATTACTTGGATTTGGAACACAGTTGTTGGGCCTTGTAGAGTCTCAGCTTTGCAAAAGACTAGGTTTTTTGGAATTCTGAATTCACGGGGCCTAGTTGCTTGATCCTGACTCTAAGCTAAAACCTGCAGCTGTCTGATACTGGCTGTTTTAGTCTCAGCACAAGCTCCACTGAACTGAAAGTAAGCAGAGGCTCAATGAACAGAATTCAGACTCTGGAAGCGTTGTATATTTAGGACACTCCCTGTGGGGCCCTAAACTATGAAAACATCAATGGATGCTAGCTGGATTGTCTGGGTCACATCCACATGCCCACAATAAATGTCTTATTCTCTGATGGGACCATCTAAAATTAGGCTATTAATAGGCTCTATATTTCTGATGCAGAGGCCAATTGCATTCCTAACTTGTGATTCTTACCAAAAGGTCCAAGTTGGAAGAGGGCACATCATAAGGAGTGTGACCCCACCACTCAGTACTGGCAGAATGGATTCTGGACTTCCTCCCGGGGATGGCCCACTCCTGTTGACTTGTGTTCAGGTTTCCAGATTAGTTACAATTTACAACAATGGACTAATAGCCTTACTCTAATTCCATCACCTTTCTCCTGGTAGATATGCCTCAGTGAGGCACTCTAATTATTTAATACAGCTGTCCCTAAAAAGGAATTGATCTTTTCTAGGCTGCTCACTAGATAATTAACCAGGACAAAAGAGAGAAGTTATGTTAACTGATTTTGAAAAATTTTGAATTATCAGTATTTAATCCTGACCAATTCCTTAACATAATGTCTTTCTGGTCAAATTACATAAAAATGCTTTTCTATGAAAATGCTTTTGTCCTTCTTGTAGTCAATCCTTGTGGATAAAAGGTCTGGGTAAGAACAGGGAATGATTGAAAAAATGTAAAGTTAAGATTGTTAAATGAGACACAATGATTTTGTAACAACATAGACCAAATAAAAAATCTGGCAATTGGGGAGGCATGTGAAAGAGTATTAATAATGATCTTTGTTTCTCCCAGAAACAAAGAACTATTCTTGGAGATGTTCTTTTCTTCCTGAAGGAGGTTGCCTTTCCAAGAGGCTATGAGCATTCCAAGTTCATACTGACTGCTGAGCTATGATCACACCTGACAGTCCTGACTACAAGACAACAAAGTGTGTCCTACTTCTTGTACTCTCCATGCAGAACATCTCTAGATGTGGTCCATACTTATCAAGCAAATCATGGTCAAGCAAATCTGTTTGGAACTGTCTGCCTTCAGGCAGTCCTGAGGCCAAATAATGGACTGAATTATTTGGGACTGGATGGGGAAACTTAGGGTGGAACACCGCACAGTAGGTGGTCACATTAGGGGCCCTGTTACCTGTACTGCCTAATATATGTCCTGCTGGGGGTTTCCTAACAATTGTGAATTGTTTGTTTCCAGGGGTATTACATATGGCCTTTAGAACTATACTTCTTTGTGTGTATGCTGACTCTTGAGGACACTGCTTCAGCCCTAAAAGGCATTTAGGTCACTTTCAACTTATCAGATTTGTGCTGTGTCTTAATTGACGCCTTTGGCTAGATAAAAAAAGAAACTTAAATACAAAAACTTAAAGAGAAGCCACCTGGCTTTCTAAGATAGACCTTTATGATTAATTAAATTTAACCATTTAGAGGTTCAGCCTAAACTCTGAACATCTTTTTTAAGTTTATTTATTTATTTTGAGAGAGACACAGACAGCATGAGCAGGAGAGGGACACAGAGGAAGAGAGAGAGAACCCCAAGCAGGCTACATGCTGCCAGCTGCAGAGACCGACATGGGACTTGAACTCACGAACCATGAGATCATGACCTGAGCTGAAACCAAGAATCAGTGGCTTAAATGACCAAGCCACCGAGGCTCCCCCTAAACGCTGAACATCTTAGAAGCACAGGTATCAAGGACTTCCAGATTTCAAACTACACTACAAAGCCACAGTAATAACTACAGTATGGTACCGGCACAAAAATAGACACACTGACCAAAAGAACAAAATAAAGAGCCCAGAATTAAACCCTGACATATACGGTTAATTAATATTTAACAAGGAATCAAGGAATACTCAATGGGAATGGAGAAAGGACAGGCTCTTCAACAAATAGTGCAGGGAAAACTGGAGAAACATGCAGAATAATGAAATTGGACCCCTATCTCACACCATTTAGAAAAATTAATTTGAAATGGATCAATGACTTAAAACATAAGACCTGAGACCATAAAACTCCTAGAAAAAAATGTAGGAAAAAAGCTCACTGGTATTGGTCTTGGCAATAATTTTTTGTTATAATGCTGAAGGCAGAAACAACCAAAGGAGAAATTAGCCAATAGAACTATGTCAAACTCAAAGTTTCTGCACAAAAACAGATGCAATTACCAAAACGAAAAGACAACCTACAGAATGGGAGAACATTTTTGCAACCTATAGATTGGATAAGCGGTTAATATCTAGAATACACAAAGAACTCAGTCAACTCAATAACAAAAAGCTAAACAATCCAATTAAAAATATGGGCAGAGGAACTAAATAGACACTTCTCCAAAGAGGACATCAAAATGGCCAACAGACACTTGAAAGATGCTCAAATATCACTAATCATCAGGGAGATACAAATCAAAACCACAATGAGATATCATCTCACACCTGTTAAGAATGGCTACCATCAACCAAGAAGACAAAAGACAACTGGTGCTGGCAAGGATGTGGTGAAAAGGGAACCCTTATACACAGCTAGTGGGAATGTAAATTAGTCCAGCCAGTATGGAAAACAACATGGAGGTTATTAAAAAAATTAAAAATAGATCCATGGAACTATACAATCCAGCAATTCTACTTGTGAGTATGCATTTAAAGGAAATGAAAACAGGATTTTTACTAGGTATATGTACTTCCATTTTTACCACAGCATTATTCACAATGTCAAGATATGGAAACGACTCATGCTGAGCATGAAGCCTACTTAAGATTCTCTCTCGCGTGGGGCACCTGTGTGGCTCAGTCGGTTGAGCGACCGACTTCAGCTCAGGTCATGATCTCACAGTCTGGGAGTTCGAGCCCCGCGTCGGGCTCTGTGCTGACAGCTCAGAGCCAGGAGCCTGCTTCAGATTCTGTGTCTCCCTCTCTCTCTCTTCCTCCCAGCTCATGCTCTGTCTCTGTCTCAAAAACAAATAAACACTAAAAAAAATAATTTTAAAAAAGATTCTCTCTCTCCCTCTGCCCCTCTTCCCTGCTCGTGCACTGTCTTAAAAAACAAAAACAAAAACAAAAAACCAGAGAGTAAAACAGTGGTTACGAGGGTGAGAGATAAGAGTAATGGTGTTTAAGGGTATAAACCTGTAATGAGGAATAAATAAGACACAGAGATCTAAGGCACAGTATAAAGAATATAGACAATAATGATTATATTGTAATCATGTAAGGTGATAAATATTGCCATATTGGCAATCACATTACAGCATATACATGTATCAAAATAACATGTTGTACATCTTAAACTCTTAAACATATATAATGTTAACGTGTCAAATTTATTCATAAATAAATAAATAAATAAATAAATAAATGCCATGGGTAGAGGGAGAAAAAGAAGAGAAATGTACCAAATTGAGGTAGTTATTTGGTAAATATGATAGGCACATTTTTCCCTTGATACAATCTTAGGAATTTACTTCACACAATAAAAATCACCAATATTAAATTTGAAAAAAAAAATAAACAAAGCCAAATGTAGCAGCATGCAATTGGAAAATAAGAATTTTAAATTCAATTTCTATTTAGCATCAAAAATATATTTAAAAATAAATTTAACACAAGAAGTGAAAGACTTCTGTGCTTAAACAAGTATTGTTGGGATTAAAGACCTAAAAATATGGAGAGATAAACCTTGTTCATAGATTGAAAGACTAAATATAGAACAGATCAGAAAACCCCTGACAGGTACACAAAGAGACCTGTACACTAATGCTTATTTTGTCATTATTTATAATAACAAAGCTTGGCAACAAGCAGGTTGCACTGTAGCATGAAACTGGCTGGGCAGACCAGCTGCAGAATGTTTACACCTATTCCCTCAGGCTAAATGGAGGAAAGAAGCAGCTGGGGTAGGTCTCACTACATAGTATGTATATTTCCACCTAAAGTCATTTCCAGAATGGTGCATCACTCTCTGCTGTCTGTCCTTGTGCTTCTGTCAAACTTTGTGCAGATGGTATTATCTCCCGTCTTCTTCCAGCACAGAAATGGAGCAATAGCTCAGCTGCACAGAATGGATAGAGGATCTGGCTGATCTTTTACTCCTCATCAAGATTTTTAAATCTCTGCTGTTTTTAGCCATGCCCCTTCTTCATTTAGAGAGACCTGTGCCTCCAATTCCTGCCTTTTTTTCTTTCACAATTGTTGATTTGACCTCTGATTCATCAGTTTAGTTTTGCTAAATAAATCAGTTGTCTTTTGTGCAACTGCTGTCAGGCTTTCAAAACTTTTTTGAAGCGTTTCTTCCGCTATTATTTCCTCTCTTGTTCTTTTTGACCTTAACATAAAATTTACCATTTTAACTATTTGTAGGTATACTGTTCAGTGGCATTAAGTACATTCACATTGGTGTGTAACCATCACCAACACGAATCTCCATAAGTTTTTCACTTCAAACTGAAAGTCTGTTCCCATTAAATGATAACTCTTCCCAGTTTCCACCGTTCTATTTTCTGTTTCTATAAAGTTGTGTGGTTCTTTTTTAAATTCACTTTTCCAAAACAGAGCTCTATCTCCTTAATTCAGTTCTAGGACAAATTCTTTGATCATCTCTGCCTCTCCATTTGTATTCTCCCTTTCTGGAACAACTATTATTTGGATAATGGATTTCCTAGCTATATTGTCTAATTTTTTAATCTTTCTCTTCTTCTTTACCTCTGCCTTTTTGTTCTACTTTCAGGGAGATTTCCTTAACTTTATTTTCCAGCTATCCTATGGAATTAACTTCCAGCTGTATCATGTTTTAAACTCCATAGTTCTTTCTTGTCATTTGGTTGTTCCTTTTCCTATAGTATTCTATTTTGGGGTCATTGAGGTAATAATATCTAATCTCTATGAAGACAGTAATCTTTTTAAGAAGTTTTGTAGACTTGACAGAGTTAGAGATATCAATTCTCCATAAACTGACCTACAGAGTTAATGAAATTACAATCAAAATCACAGTAGGACTTTTTATAAATATAAACAAGCTAATCCTAAAATTTATATGGAAGGGCAAAGGAACTAGAATAATTAAAAACAGTTCTTAAAAGAAGAATAAAGCTGTAGGAAAAAATACTAATTCAAACCTTACCCTAACACTAAAATAATTAAGACAGTGTGCTACTGGCAGAGATATATATACAAAGACTCATGGAACAGGGGCGCCTGGATGGCTCAATGGGTTAAGTGTCTGACTCAATTCTGGCTCAGGTCATGATCTCACAAACTGTGAGATTGAGCCCCACATCGGGCTCTGTGCTGGCAGGGTGGAACCTGCTTGGGATTCTCTCTCTTTCTCCCTCTCTCTTTGCTCCTCCCCCACATGCGTACGTGCATTTGCTTTCTCTCTCTCAAAATAAACAAACATTAAAAAAAAAAAAACCTCCAGGGGCACCTGGGTGGCTCAGTCAGTTGAGTGTCCGACTTCAGCTCAGGTCATGATCTCACAGTTTGTGGGTTCGAGCCCCACATCAGGCTCTGTGCTGACAGCTCAGAGCCTGGAACCTGCTTCAGCTTCTGTGCCTCCCTCCCTCTTCTGCTCTCTCAAAAATGAATACATGTTTAAAAAAAAAAACAAAAAAACTCCAAAAGTGTACCTACATCTAGGGATTGCTTTTCTTTCTATGTTGTGCTCTGTGCTGACAGAACAGAGCCTGCTTGGGATTCCCTCTCTCCTCTCTGCCCCTCCCCCTGCTCACATGTACATCATACTCTCACTCTCTCTCAAAATAAATAAACATAAAAAAACAACATAAAAAAACATGGGGCTCTGCGATGACAGCTCAGCACCTGGAGCCTGCTTCAGATTCTGTCTCCCTCTCTCTCTCTCTGCCCCTCCTCCACTTGTGCATGCACATGCAGGCTCTCTCTCTCAAAAATAAACATTAAAAACAAACAAACTAAAGATTCGTGAAACAGAAAACAAGAGTCCAGAGATACACCCATACAAATATGGTCAAATCATTTTTGACAAGGGTGCAAAAGCAGTTCGATAGAGAAAACAGGTTTTTATTTAAATAATGTTGTTCAAACAACTAGATATCCACATGCAAAAAAAAAAAAAAAAAAGAACAGAACCATAACCTAAAGAGTAAGAACAGCTTACACAAAATTATCTAAAAACAGCTCATAGATCTAAATGTAAAACTATAAAACTTTAAGAAGAAAACATAGGAGAAAGTCTTCATGACCTGAGATTATGTACAGTTCTTATTTAAACAATTTTTAAATGTTTACTCATTTTTGAAAGAGAGCATGCATATGAGTAGGAGTGGGGCAGAAAGAGAGGGAGACAGAGAATTTGAAGCAGGCTCCACGCTTTCAGCGCAAAGCCTGATGTGGGGCTCAAACTGTGAGATCATGACCTGAGCTGAAGTTGGACACTCAACCGAGCCACCCAGGCACCCTGTATTAAGTAGAGTTCTTAACATGATACCAAAAGCTTAACCTAAAAAGAAAATAAAAAGATAAATTAAGACTTTATTAAAATTAAAAACCTTTGATATGCAAAGACAGCTGTTAAGAGACTGAAAAGACAAACTGCAGAATGGGAAAAAATATTAACAAATCACCTATCCAACAAACAAAATGCCAAAGTGGATGACTCTCAAAGGCATTCTGCTGAGTTTAAGAAGCCAGGCTAAAAGGATTACGTACAGTATGATTCCATTTATACAACACTTTCGAAAAGACCAAACTATAGTTATGGGCAACAGATCAGTAACAGCCAGGGGCTATGGGTGAAAGACTATAAAGGGACAGGACAAAGGAGTTTTTTGGGGGTGACAGAACTGTTCTGCATCCTGATTATGATGGTGGTCACACCAATCTATATAACGTTAGAACTGTACACCCAAAAAAGTCAGTATTACTATAAAATTTAAAATTAAATGTAAAAGATTTCTTCTGTTCTTCAAATTATGGAAAAGTCATATGGACTTCTCTCTTTTTGTTTGTTTCAGCCTCTATCATGGTACACATGTTCCTCAAATGTCTTTTTAGCTCACTATTCACAGTTAAGAGTGGAAATTGTAGTTAGGCAAGAAAGATAGTGGAATGTTTTCAGTTGTGGGAAAGGAAGAGAATACGATGCTGATTAACCAATATATTTTGGGCGATGCTGGCTAACTCCTTGGAAGTACCGATGAATCTAGTTGCCTTAGGTTTATGTAAAGTTAGAAATATTCTTGTCCATACTAGGACTACAGGATCCCACCAAATAAAATCTTGATAGGAAAAGAATTTTCAAAAAAAAAATCACATATTCAGCCATTCTTCACAAATTCAGATGCTGTTACTGAGCAATCACTATGTGTCGAGCAAAACACAAAATAACAAAAGAACTTTTCTATGTGGTTAGCTCTACTTCCTTTCTCTTACTTAAGGAGTAAATCACAATACAAAAACATTTGTTTTTCTATCTGGTTCTACTTCCCTTTTTTATATGAAAAATCATTCCAGGATCACAGATTTACCTGATGAAAGCCAAACTCTTCTATTGCTAAACAGCTATAGCCCTCAACCTAAGAAAACTAGTTTAGAATCTGGGGACATTTTATTATTTTCCTGTCCTTCAATGCTATCCTACTGATTCAATCTGAAAAACATGCTATTCTGAAAGAGATTTCAGAAGAAAGTGAAGCTATCTTACAGGCAATGGTATTGTATTTCAATTTTAAGATGAAAGATAACCATTTCCAATGTTCTTTGTGTTTAAAGTCAAACATTTTAAGAAAAGTCTGGCAAACACTGTGTGGTCCATTGCCAGGTCTGCAAAAGTTATCTTCTTGTGATGAATAATTTATACTTTGGAGTAATACCCTCTCCCAAATACCTTACTGCAAACTGGTAGAGAAAGAAGAAATGGAAGCTGAAAGGAAATACCTATAGTCTCTTGTTTTTTGGTTTTGTTTTGTTTTTAAGTCAAAAGACACTAACAGTAAAGACAAATTGTAAAATAAGATTAAAACCTTTTAAAACATAATTGCTTCAGTTTTTAATTCACTGATTTTATAAAAGAGACTATCATACTCCTTTGAAGATAAAGGGTCAAGGAATGCTTTTCTCCATTATATTCCAATATATTTTTATCTCCTTAACAGCTGCTCCTTCCTTTTCTGGTAAAAGCAATCCAATTTTTCTGGAGAAACCCCCTTCCATCACAGTCAAGAAATGGTTTTGATGGGGCTGGCTCCACCAGGGGGTAGGGGTTAAGGCACAAATTTGGCTAATCGGTTTTCTATTCACCTAACCACAGCGATTGGTTCATGTCATCCAAACTGGACCACTGACTTAATTCTACAACTTTTGTTGGAGGAACCAAGAAAGAAGTGTTTCCTTTTAAACAAAAGACAGACATGTGTAAGTTGCCATGTTTTATATCATGTGTTCCCTGCATTACCACTGGCCCATAGCTACTTAGACTAAGGATGGACATCTGATCCAAAATGAACCTTTTAGGCAAGTTAGTCACCTATTACAAGGTTTAATTCCAGGGTTTTACCCCAAAAAAGGGGCTCTATACTGGATAGTGACTAACTTAACCAATCAAATTCTCTCTCAGAGAATCTGAAGGTATGAGAAAGAAAGAACATGAATGAACTGGGCATTCACACTTTATCATTTCTCCTCAATCCTCCACAGCCCTTCCCTCCTATACCTACCTTCTCAAGACCCACCCTTATTTCATGAACAGAGCAGACCACACAGAGAATTCCATTGTCTTCTCATAGCCAAGCTTATAAACCAACCTGCATTTGCATTCATTTTTCTCTTCTTAGAATGAAAGTGCATCCCTTTCAAAGCAAAGACAAATATGCTATGGATCCCTTCCTTCGCAAAAATGTTTCTTTCCTCTTCAGAAACTATGTCCTTTCATTTACCTTATCCCATTCTTATGCCATCAGTTCCCTAGAATATAGAAAATGATCTAGGCCTAGATCACCTTTCAACAAGCAAACATGTTCTATGATTTTCCATCATTAAAAAATTTCCTTCTTTAAAGAATGTTCTTCTCAACAAACGCTTGGTCATCTGTATCCACATGGAAAAAAAAGAATCTTGAACCCTACCTACAGCTCCACACAAAAGTAAAATTCCATATGAATTGCAGATCTAAACTGGGGAAGGTAAAACCAATAATGCTTTTTCTTTCTTCTCTTTTCTTAGAGAGAGAGAGAGCATGCGCACAAGCATGCTCAGGGGAAAAAGGGGCGGGGGGGAGGGGGGAAGGGAGAGAGGAAGGGAGGGAGGAAGAGAGAAAGAGAGAGAGGAAGAGAGAGGAAGAGAGAGAGAGAGAGAGAGAGAGAGAGAGAGAGAGAGAGAGAGAGAATCTTAAGCAGGCTCCATGCCCAGCGCAGAGCCCAACGCAGGACTCGATCCCATTACCCTGGGATCATGACCTGAGCTAAAATCAAGAGTAGGACGCTCAACTGACTGAGCCACCCAGGCATCCCATAATAATGCTTTCAAAAGAAAATATGGAGGGGCATCTTCATAACTGCAGGGTAAACAAAGATATCTTAAGACATTGTTAATGTTAATTTACTTCATGTCCAGAATGTCACTGTCTTTTCCTCTGTAATTGTTTCAAATCTCTTTATTTTTCAAAGATATAACATATAATTAGATTTTCCTTCTGCCACAATTCTTTCCCTTCCTCTCTCTCAGAAAAACTACTTTGAGGGGCACCTAGGTGGCTCAGTCGGTTGAGTGTCCGACTTTGGCTCAGGTCATGGTTTCCAGTTCATGGGTTTGAGCCCCACACTGGGCCCGCTTCTGTCAGTGCACAGCCCACTTTGGATCCTCTATCCCCCCCCCCCTCAAAAATAAATACACATTAAAAAAAGAAAAAGAACAATCACTTTGAAGTTGGTTTTTTAAAACTGGAATAATCTTGTTATTTATCAGTAGGAGAACAGAAAAATAAATGGTGGTTAATCATGTAATAGAAAACTAATAGTTCAAGTATACCAAAAAGTCTACATGATCACTGTCTAATGGAATGTTTTTTAACCAGTCAAAATGTAAACTTATAGTTAAATATAGTTTCCTATTTCTTTCCATTTCCCATAGAGAAGAGTGTCCATATTTTCCAAATCCAAAATTAAGACACTTGGATAGAAAAATATACAGCCCAAATGTAATAATTGATATCATAGTTGTCCTGGACTTTCTGGAAGGTGGTGTTTCATGTACCCATAAGCAACAGTGTACTCTGAACATCAAAGTAAGCAATGTATATTTACCTACCTACCTACCTGCCTACACATTATATTGCCTATAATAGTTATCATCAGCTGGACTCAATTCACCATACTTAGGTGTTTCAGCAGCCTTTTACACTAACTTCTAAACAAAAGTATGAAACTTGAAAAAGATGTTGACAGTAACACTTTCCCCCATTCCTAATGATTTCCTCCATTTGCAAGGAGCCCAAATGGTGTAATATTCTTGACCCTTATCTACCTCAGGGATTTTAGCATATCTGGAGAGGAAAAAAAAAAACTGGATATGCTTACTGTTTTGACCTCTCAACTAGTTCAGAGCTTAGGGGAGGAATAGAAGCCCTTGCAAATTTAACAAAATACTAAGTTTCTTAAAACATCTTTTAAGGAAGCTGAGAAACATAAGCTTTGCTCCTTTTAACAAAGTATCATTGATTCTCATGAAAATGAAACTTCCAAAAATGACTGCAAAAATGCACTATATAAACATAAAAACTACAAAAAGCGAAATGCCAATCAACTGATTTTGTTCTTTAAAGAAATGCAATTTACAGGTTTACTATTATAGTAAATTTCAGATAATGTTGTCAATGGAAATATTCAACAACAGTTTGAATAATACATGTGCAGAATCTGGGGCTCCTGGGTGGCTCAGTTGGTTGGGTGTCCGACTTCGGCTCAGGTCACGATCTCACAGTTCGTGAGTTCGAGCCCAGCCTCTGTGTGGAGGCTGTTTCGGATTCTGTGTCTCCCTCTCTCTGCCCCTCCCCTGTTCATGCTCTCTGTCTCAAGAATAAACATTAAAAATACATATATATATATATGTGCAGAATTAGACTGAAAAAAAAAAAAAAAAAAGCCAGAAGGCTGTAACTATAACAAGATCTCATGAAGGGGCGCCTGGATGGCTCAGTTGGTTGACCACTGACTTTGGCTCAGGTCATGATCTCATGGTTCATGAGTTCAAGGCCCACATTGAGCTTGCTGCTGCAAGTGTAGAGGCCTGCTTCTGATTCTGTCACTCCCTCTCTGCCCCCACCTGCTTGTACATTCTTTCTCAAAAATAAATAAAAAACATTAAAAATAAATCTAAAAAAAAAAATCTCATGGGAAAAAAACTTGTCCTATGCTTTATGTTCCTTGTGCCATTTAATATGCACAACAATTCCACCACCGACATTTTACAGTAAAGAAACACAAACTTTGGGAGTTAAATTATTTTGGAATGGCCTTATGGTATATACAGAAAATTCTGCAAACTGCAGTATTAATCCTGGCTGTAACATTTACTAGCGTACAAGCCACTTAAAAGTTTTGAGACTTTTTCCTAATATGTAAAAGTAAATAATTAAGCCTCTGTTGCTGGGCAATTATAAAATAGGGTAACGAAATATATAAAATACATTCAATATTTGCCAAATAGTAGGTAATCAATATAATGTAGTCATCGTCACTGTTATTAGTAACTTGCCTAGAATCACATAGCTGTATCTAGTTCCAAAAACCTTTTTCCTTCTTTTAAAAATACTTAATAAAAAGGGTGCCTGGGTAGCTCAGTGTTTAAGCATTTGATTCTTGAATTCGGCTCAGGTCATGATCCCAGGGTCATGGTATCAAGCTCCACGCAGCGCTTCATGTTGAACACGTAGCCTGCTTGAGATTCTCTCTCTTTCTCCCTCCCCTGCTGCTCACATGCTCTCTAAAAGTCATGTTTAAAAATAAAATAAAATAAAATAAGAACACTTAATAAGGTTATACAGAAAAATATAAAGAATAAAATAAAAAGATCACTATAATCCTCAAACCCTATAATAATGACTATTAACACATTGGCATGTCTTTTATATAGAGAGAGCCTTCTTTTTTTTTTTTTAATATATGAAATTTATTGTCAAATTGGTTTCCATACAACACCCAGTGAGAGAGCCTTCTTTTAAGTGAAGAACTGGATTGTGCTGTATAATGAAGTTGCAATTTTTTTCTTTTATATTTAGGTTTTATCATTAGTCTCTTCTCTATAACTTTACATTAAGCAGGTTCTAATGTATCCACTATAATAAGTAAACTTATGTGTATCTTTGAACCTATGCTTTTTTTCCCCCAAAGAATGTCTTAAGCCAAGTAGCAATATCTCTGTTTTTAGCAAAGCTCCAGCGACTACATGTTAACATTCAAGTATTGGTTTGCATCTGAAAGAATTCATTTATACTTTATATATTTTTACTACTGATAGTGAATCTTAGCATTAAGATTCTATCACATTCTATTGCCATAGCAATGAAATATAATTAAGGCTAAGGGCTTCCTCATGTTTGTTCCTGCTGTCCAAATCACAGCCCCAGTCTGAGACTGGAAACTCTCCAACATCAGAAAATAAGAAACTGAGTCCTATGTATTTGACTTAATGTTTTCTAATTCATTTTATATTCCACATATCTTAATGAAATAATGAAGGACATAAGAATATAACAGTCTTTAACACCTAAAAGAATTTAACACCTAAAAAAGACATGAAGAATTGAGATTTGAGCCATGCTTTCCTGCATCCTGAAAAAATGGAAAACTGAATGAACATAAGTGCTTCAATGACCCTTTCAGACTGAAAAGTTAGAGGACATGATTCAAAACATGACCTGATAAAAAGGCACAATACCTGAAATGAAAAATCTAACATGTATGACCTCCATAGCAGGTACATAAAATTCAAGTCTTTTTGAGCCACGAGAAAATGAGTAAGAGAACGAAGTATGTCTGTGGAACCTAACTGATCAAATAGTTATTAAGCACTGGCTACACAAACAACATTAAGACCTACAAAACTCTCTCAAAAATCAAAAAAGGACCAAGTACTCTCAATCCAGATTTACAAGGGAACAGGTATTGACCTTTCTTAAATAATACGAAAGAAGCTATGGTATACAGTTGTAAATCATGATAGTCATGTAAAAGCAAGATGCATACCAAAATACCACTATGACTGTTAAGAAACACCATATCCAAGAACAATGAATAATTCATATACTTTACAAAGGATTAAAGAATACTTAATTATTTCCCAAGATAATACATGAATTTAGGAACTACAATTTATGCAAATTGTATGTTGCAATAAAAAACAAACAGTAATTTCAAATTGAACAAGAGAAGCATAGGATATGTCATTTTTAGAAATGGGACAAGCCGAATAATAAGTATTGGAAGTCAATGATTGGTAGTCTATGCTAGAAGCACATGATTATCAGGTGCATTTTTCAAAGGAAAGGCATACTCCTCAGGCAGATAAAATCATAATTCATGCCACATATATTTACTGAGCACCTACCATTTGCCAGACAAGTAGGGAAATACAACAAAACAAAATAAACTAAAATCCCTGTCCCCATGGAGTTTACAACATATTCGTGTAAGATGTTATTTTAACAACAGCAACAACAACAACAATAACAACAACAACAACAACAAAGCCAAGAAGGGGATGGGGTTTTGGGATGCTGTAATTATTCAAAGGACGATTAGGGAATGTAACATTTGAGTAAAAAAGGTAATATTTTATTAATTCCAATTATAATATTCCAGGCAGAGGAAATAGGCAGTGAAAGGAGCGTGCTCAATACATTCAAGGAACAGAAAAGAGGCCAGTATTATTGTAGTGTATGTACACTGAGGAAGAAAGGAGTAGGATATGAAGTCAAGAAAAGTAATGGGGCAGACAGACTTTTGAGGGTCTTAAAGGGTCATCGTAAATTGCTAGGTAAAAAGAAAAAAGAAAAGAAAAACCACTAGAGGATTTTTAGGAGAGGAATGAAAGACTTGACTTAGATTTAACAGGATCACCCCGGCTGGCTATCTACAAGACTAAGGGGAGAGGCAGCAATGCTAGAAGCAGGGAGACTACTTAGGAAGTAGCTGCAGTAATCCAAGTAAAAGTTGATGGTAGCTTGGACCTGGGAGGTAGCAGTGGAGGTGGTGTGAATATTTGATCAGATTTTGGATGTACTCTGAAGGTAAGGATGGAATTTGCTGACAGATGGGAAGTAGGAGTGAGGGAGAAGAGGAAGATAAGAATGACTCCACAGTTCTTGGCCTGAACACCTAGAAGGCTGGAATTACTATTACTGAGAAGGGATGATTGCAGGAGGTGAAAATGTGAGTGGGAAGGTGGGGAATCTGCTTAAAATTGAGCATACTACATTTGAGAGGCCTACAAGACGTCAGGTAGGCAAGAGGATATACCAACGTGAACCTCAGGAGAGAAGTCTGGGCTAAAGATACAGTTTGGAAGTTAACAATGTATAGATTGTATACTATTTGTGTAACTAATTTAATATTAAATATAAACCCACTGACATTTTCTATACATATTTTCCCAACTTTAAAATACTGAGATTTTTCTCCTGCCAATCTAATAGAAACTAATGACTTATAAGTTATTTAGTATATACATGTTAAAAATGATTCAAAAATAGAAGCCAGAAATCAAACAACATCAAGGAGTAAAGGATATGAAAAAGCAAGGTAGTGAAAGGAATCATTCAGACCTTTAGGCTATATGACTTTTAGGTTATATAAAGCATTGGCACACTGACATTATGGTACATACTCTATTTAAAACTGGTCCTTGACATGTAGTTGATGTGACCTAGGTTTAAGGGCACAAAATTCCACATGAAGAGAGGTCTCTTTAAATCATATTCTAAATAGCAGGTGGATAAGAGAAGTTCCTAAGTAAATGGACTTGAAACCTGTTTTTTCCCACTCCGATCCTTCCTGCACCTATTAATCTTATGTCCATACAGCTATGTGTTTACCTTCTCTTATAAGATAAGATTTGGAATTATAGTAAATTTCCTTCATTTTATCTCTCCCATCAGAGTTCCTCATCTAAAGAACTTTGGAGACAGGGCGCCTGTGTGGCTTTGTTGGTTAAGCATCCGACTCCTGATTTTGACTCAGGTCATGTTCATGGTTCATTGAGTTCAAGCCCCATGTTGGGCTTTGTGCCTGCTCGGGAGTCTGTGTCTTCCTCTCTCCCTGCCCCTCCCTGCTCTCTCTTTCTTTCTCAAAAATAAATAAACATTAAAAAAATAAAGAGCTCTGGACACAGAAAAATGACTTGAGGAACAGTTTTTAAAATTCTTCCACTGCTTCTATACAACTAGTACTATTTTAAGGGCCTAAGAGAGGCATAAATTAATTTCATACAATAGTTGCCAGGAACATCAGCAGCACCTGAGACATTACTGGAAGTGAAAACTCTCAGGTTCCACCCCAAATTGACTGAATCAGAAACTTTGGGGGTGGGGCCAGCGATCTGTGCATTAACAAGCCCTCCCAGTGATTCCAAAACATTTTAAACTTTGTGAACTTCTAGCTCAGAACACTAGGGATCAATTCTCTCAATGAATATCAATTGAAAAGGCTGCTAGGCTATAATCCTTGAGCATAAGAATCTTACTACTTTGCACTTTCACTGCATGAATCTGGCATTTAAGCCACATTCAAAGATTGTGAATAGTCAAAAAATCAGAAGTAACACCTCCCTCTGAATTTGTTTTTCTTCATCCTAGGATACCAAGTTCTCAGTACAACTTCTATCTTTCCTTCCTAGTCCTCCTTACTCTATAGAAAAGGTAATTTTTTTCAATCAGAATATCATACACTAACTTTTAAAGTAATTCTGTAGATGTCATGTCAAGTCACATTTCAGAGCAAGAAATACTCTAAGATTACAGTTGGCCCTTAAGCAACATGGAAGTTGGGGTGCTGACCCTACAGTCAAAAATCCACATATAACTTTTGACTCCCCCAAAACATAACTACTAATAACCTTCTGTTGACTGAAAGCCTCAATATAAAGTTGATTAACACATATTTTTAAAAATAATATATTTTTTAAATGTTTATTTTTTTTTGAGAGAGAGCAGGGGAGGGGCAAAGAGAGACGGGGGGGGGGGGGGGGGGGGGGACACAGGATCTGAAACAGGCTCTGCGCTGACAGCAGAGAGCTCAAAAGCGAGGCTTGAACTCATGAACCATGAGATCATGACCTGAGCTGAAGTCCAATGCTTAACAGACTGAGCCACCCAGGCACCCTGATTAACACATATTTCATACGTTATGTGTATTATATACTGTATTCTTGCCATACAGTAAGCTAGAGAAAAGAGAATGCTATTAAGAAAATCATAAGAAAAACACATTTATAGAACTTTACTGTATTTATCCCAAAAAATCCACATATAAGTGGGCCTGTGTTCAGATCCATGTTATTCAAGTATCAACTGTATTTATCCAAGTGTATCAACTTACAAGTAAGAAAATTGGGGCCTACAGACATTACATGGCAAGTACATCCTAACAGAGGTGGACAGACACCAAAGGATAAAATTATCGTCTCCAGTCATCTCTACCTGGACTGAGTCAAAATAGCTCCTCTAACAGATTTAAATAAAGGCATTAGAAAGACTGAAAGAAATACAAGATAATCTTTACTTTTCCAACTGTTTTCTGGAAATACAAATAAATACATCATCAAAAACCATCATTGATGGGGCACCTGGCTGATTAAGCTGATTAAGCATCCAACTCTTGGGTTTTGGCTCAGGTCATGATCTCAAGGTTTGTGAATTCCAGCCCTGAACCGGGCTCCATGCTAACAGCGACAGCAAGGGCCTGCTTGGGATTTTTCTACTCCCCTTCCGTCTTTGCCCCTCCCCGCTTGTGCACATTGCTCTCTCTCTCAAAATAAATAAATAAACTTGAAACAAAGAAACCCATCACTGCTTTATTTCCTTGCAATAGTGATGTCTTTTTCTCATTTTGTGCTCTATATACTAACTGGAGAAAAAGACCCTTAACATTAATAGGAACACTCTGCAGCTATCTAGTGAGGTGGCATGCTGCACGCACCAGAATCTTGTCCTCCACTGTCCTATCAGTTCAATACTAAATTTCCCAGAAATGAATCTCAAGACTGTTTACAGCAACTATTTCATTCAGATAATGTGGCAATTTTTCTGACCAACACTTACCTTCCTGGTTATACCCCATTCAACACAGAGACTGCCTGGAGAAAACTAGAGTGTAGCTCCTTTGATACTCTGTGCCCCAAGTTGAAAACCATTTTTTAAATTTATTTTAAAAATTTTGTTTAAGAGACAAAACAGATGAACATAAGGGAAGAGAAACAAAAATAATATAAAAACAAGAAGGGGGACAAAACATAAGAGACTCTTAATATGGAGAACAAACAGAGGGTTACTGGAGGGGTTGTGGAAGGGGGGATGGGCTAAATGGGTAAGGGGCACTAAGGAATCTACTCCTGAAATCATTGTTGCACTATACGCTAATTTGGATGTAGATTTAAAAAAATAAAATTTAAATAAAATTTAAAAAAAATTTGTTTAAAGTTTTATTTATTTATTTTGAGATACACAGAGAGTGCATGACTGGGGAAGGGCAGAGAGAGGGAGAGAGAGAATCCTAAACAGGCTCTGCACTGCCATTGAGGAGCCTGACGGCAGGGCTGTAACTCACAAACCATGAGATCATGACCTGAGCTGAAATCAATAGATGGACACTTAACCAACTGGGCCACCCAGGTGCCCCAAGCTGAAAACCATTTTAATTGTACTCTAATCTTATTTCACAAGGGTTCTGCGGTAACTTACAAGCAACATTCTGATAAATAAGTTAAGGGGAATTAAGTGTTGTGGAAGGTAGCACAGCCTTCCACGTGGAAAGAATATGAGCTTTGGAGCCACGAAGATCTACTGGGTTCACGTTTTACTTCTAGTCCTTAGTTGCCCTCATTTTAAAGGACAGAAGCCATAATATTAGCATTCTGCCTTACATTGTTGATATATTTAAGTTTTTAGTTATTTTAAAATATAAACATCTTGAGAACAGGAAGTACATTTTATATATCTCTGTATCACTCACATCATATCCACATAGGTGTTCAACAGATATTTAACTAATATGGAATAGATTTTATTATTATTTTTTATAGTAAGCTCCCTGCCCAGCATGGGGCTCAAACTCACGACGCTGAGAGTTACATGTTCTACTGACGGAGCCAGCCAGATAGCCCTAATATGGAATAGATTTTAATATATCAGATAAAACTCCTAATAAGTGCCCTTGCTTCCAGATTCCACTCCCTAAAGCACCCTCCCCCTCAACTACAACTAGCTTACCTTTATCAAAAGACACATCTGATTTTGTCCAATTCCATTTTAAAACTTTCCCAAGGCTCATAGCCTTTAAGAAATTAAGGGAAAGTCTCTGCCCAAACCAGAATTTATCTCATCCTACCCTATCTCTTATAACTCAGGCCCACTTCTGAATTACTGAAGCTCCTGGAATGTTCTTCCCATGACCCTAACATGCTCCTCTTTAATAGGCTAACGTCTACCAGTCATTCAGGTCTCAAAAGCCACAGTTCCTCAACTCTTAACATAGTTAGATGTCCTGCCTCCCTAACTTGATAATACACCCAACTTACCATCTAATACTGAATATGTACTAGAAATGTATCTACTATCTACTATCTAGTATCTACTAATACTAGAAATGTTTATTCTGCTTCTCCAATTATCTGTAAACTTTTTGGGGACAAGGGTCACACTGTACTGAGTTTTATATGCACTGTTTATCATAGTTACTGACATATAAAACACCTTTAATTAATATTTATTGAACTTAATGATAAAGTCCAATGTTCTCAAAATCATTAGTTTCCAATTTGATAATATAATCATGTTTATTTCCCTGTCTATAAATAATTTTTGGGGGAAAAAACCATAGCTGCCTAGTAGGTTAAAGAAAAAGATTCTGGTGCCTTATTCTGTACATACATTTATTATGACAAAGAAGACAAAATGAACATTATTACTTTCAAAGAACAGAGAAAATATTTCACAAGAACTTGTTATTATCAGGGGACCTGCTTTGTGCTGGCCTCATCCCCAGAAAAGAGAAGGCATTTATAAACATGGAAAGAAAGAAGGTGAGAAAAAATCCTGGAGTATTAGACTGGAATTGGAAGTACAGGGACGAACTTATGGTTTTATAAAATATACACCTAGATACAGAAAAAATTATGGATATATATGTATGTATTACATATGTGTGCATGTATGCAAACCATACTTGCGTAGTCACACATTTCCTAGTCCCTATAAGTAACGATACCCCAGAAAGCAAGAGCACACTAAGCCCCTAAATCTTTTTTAATTTTCTTTAATGTTTTTATTTATTTTTGAGACAGAGAGAGACAGAGTATGAACAGGGGAGGGGCAGAGAGAGAGGGAGACACAGAATTCAAAGCAGGCTCCAGGCTCTGAGCTGTCAGCACAGAGCCTGAAACGGGGCTCGAACTCACGGACTGTGAGATCATGACCTGAGCTGAAGTCAGACACTTAACCGACTGAGCCACCCACATGCCCCTAAGCCCCTAAATCTTTGTTTTTAAATACCATCTTTTACAAAAACAAACAACAATGACAAAGACCAAACAGGGCTCCTTGGAGATATGGCTGATTCCAGGGCTAGACCAGGCAAAGTACAGAATGAACAAGGAACAGCATGTTCTGCCAGAAATGCAGAATGAATGAGATGGGAGAATGATAAATAGGCAAATAAGCCAGCTTGAAGGGGCTCCCATGGGTTAAGTCAGGAACAATTTAAACAGCAAAGTAAGTAATAATAGTAACAAATCACAACAAATTAAATAAAATTGAAATCCATGAGTCCTTACTGATTTAATACACAAATGGGGGAGAAAGGAACGTTCCACCTTACAAAAAAATACCAACTAATACAAGTAGAAGGAATAATAGAAATAGAGGAATATCATTTGGCAATCATCATGTAAGTGGTTAATTAAGGTGAGAGCCTTCACTGATACCCACATTAAGGCTAGTAGTACAGATGTCTGATGAGAAACAAGATGCTGGCATAATTTTGGAATACCTCTCCACAAATACTGATCAAATGCAAAAGGATTTCAATATGATCAAGGTTTTAATCACCAACAGTGGCAAGGTTTGACATCATATGCCTCTGGATGCAATGCACTAAGAAGGGGACAGACCTATTTCTGTGGTATTCCTGGCCAGGAATGCATGAACTGATTGGAGTCATGAGGAAATATTACACGAACCTAGGCTGAGGGTCATACAGAATGTAGGGCCTGTGCTTCCTAAAACTGTCAAGGACAGGAAAGACAGGGAAAAATGAGGCTGAAGAAGTCTGAAGAAACATGACAACTAAATGTAAAATGTATTCCTGAACAGAATCCTGGACCAGAAAAGAATGAGATATTGCTTGGATTGTCAATGAAATATAAACTGGTTCTTTGCACTAGATGGTAGTGTTGTACCAATGCTTATTTTCTGATTTAGAGGGTTATATGTTGGTTATATAACAGAGTAACTTGTTTTTGAAAAATAGACACTATAGTGTTTACAGGTGCTGGGACAGCATATCTGCTGCTTGCTCCAAAATGTTTAGAAAAAGACTAATACAGGATAAATATATATATATATATTTTTACACACATATATACACACGTATGTCGCATTATGTATGGAAACAGAGGACCGGCAATAAAAGAAATGCAGTAAAATATTAACAATGGTGAAATGTGAGGGAAGGGAATATAGGAGTTCTTTGCTATCTTCTGGCATCTTTCTGCAAGTCAGAGAAAGTTACCTTTTCTGTAAATCACTTTTTTCTGCCAGAGGCCAGAAAACAGAATAAAAACCCTGGCCTAATATGTTTATTTACATACTTTCCTTTATAATACTCTGAGGGGATAGGTTAAGAAGGAGGACAATGTTTTTAGGCTTATTTGGAAAAGAGCATCATTGAGTTTTTAAATGAAGTTTCCTCTCTTCGTGGATTTTCAACAGGCATTTTACAGTTCAATGAAGAAAGGAATCTTGACTTACTCATCTTTATGGTCCTAACACCTAATGCATTTATAATTTAGTCACTATTATATACCGGAACAGGAATTCTCAACATTGTTCTAATCAGAAAACAGTGACCTGAGTAACAAGAATTCTGCTACACAGAAAGGGAAAAACTGTCTATGTCAAGTGAAAATATGTCTGAGAACAGGAAAACAGCAAGGATTATCTTTCTTAGGAACTTGAAGGAGGATTATCTGCTCTATAGTCCTAAAAACAGAAGAATGTGTAACCAGTAGCAAAGGCCTTAACTTAAAGAATGGCAAACTGCTGGGAGTTTATGGTAAAAACAAACCAAACCAAACATACAAACAAAAACAGAATAAAATGTTTAGAATAGAAGTGAGGTTTTTGGAGAAAACAATGGACAGTGGAAGATCATCTTTAAAAAAAAAATGTGAGGGTGGGACGTGTGGGTGACTCAGCTGATTAAGCATCTGACTTCAGCTCAGGTCATGATCTCATGGTTGATGAGTTTGAGCCCTGCATCAGGCTCTGTGCTGCCAGCACAGAAGCTGCTTCAGATCCTCTACATCTCTCTCTTTCTCTGCCCCTCCCTGCTTGTGTGCACGCTCTCTTTCTTTCTCTCACAAAAATAAAAACATTAAAAAAAAAACCCTTTTTTTTAATGTTAGGAGAGTCTTGGTGGCTCAGTAGGTTAAGCATCAGATTCTTGATTTCAGCTCAAGTCACACGGTCTCACAATTCAAGAGACTGAGCCCCGTGTCCCGTGTTGGGCTCTGCACTGACCATGCAGAACTTGCTTGGTATTCTCTTTCTCCCTCTCTCTCTGGCCCATTTCTCATTTCTCAAAATAAATAAATAAATAAACATTAAAAAAAAAAGTGAGACTTTGGAAAATGATTAGATAGAACTATATTAAATCATTAGGATAAACCATATATATTTAAAGATTTTTAAACCTGAAGGAATACATTTTCACTGAAATGTATTCAAACCTTCAAGACATCAGACAGTTGTCAAAGTTAAACTCAAAACTTAAAAAGCTGAATAGATTTCATATAGCTCAACATCCTATCTTTCCTGGAGAATTTTTTTGGTACATTTTATAAGCTGTTGATCCCATTGCTAAACTAGAAGAAAAAAGAAGTTATGTACCTGAAGATCTGTAATACGATTAACCATAATGAACTTCCAAATTATCTTTTCGAAGGTTTCAATAACTACTGAAAATTATATTTATAGTACATAACTCATCTGCTTTAGAAAATAAAAGATATTAATACCTTATGAAATGAGAATTTTTCTATTCAAAGCATTAGAGAATTAAAAATTGCTATATCTATATTACAACTTCTTTTCCTGATAGAGGAATCTAGCATATTACAAGTAAAACAACATTCAGTATTACTATAAATCAGAATCTGTATGGTTTTTAAATGGAGATAAAACACTTCTTATGACTATTATACGAATTGAATGAAATTATGTATATAAAGCATTTAGCATGGTGGCTAGTGTGAGTCAAGCACTCAGTAAATGGCATTAAATGTGTTTATTCTCATAGAAATGATGTGAAACAACCCTGAAATATGGTGAAGTGACTTCAAAACCTATTAGAGATGTCTATAAAGGCATATGGATAGAATCTAGACTGACAAATTCGATAAGGAAAGGAATTCTTACTTAAACTTGTAGTCCCAGAATCTAACAGTGCCTGGCACACATAGTAGGCATTCAATAAAGGTTTACTGACATGAAGTGAATATGAAAGGAAGTTATCTGTAAAAGAAAAAAAGAGGTAGCCTGAGATTGTCTGAAAAATAAGCTTACAGTCCAAGAATTACTATTCCCTAAGCAAGTCACTTTGAGAAAGTAAAGAAAATACAGAAACATTTTTAGAACCATGCATAGAAACTCCTCTGACTGGCCTTTTAAATAATAACAGAGTCACTCTCAAGTCTGTTTTGGCAAATGTGTCACATATGAAGTCTAATATTATAGAAAAATATTTTTAGGGGCGCCTAGTTTGCTTAGTCAGTTGGGCAGCCGACTACAGCTCAGGTCATGAACTCACCGTCTGTGAGTTCGAGCCCGCATTGGGCTCTATGCCGCGAGCTCAGAGCCTGGAGCCTGCTTCCAATTCTGTGTCTCCCTCTCTCTCTGCCCCTTCCCTGCTTGCTCTCTGTCTCTGTCTCTGTCTCCCTCACAAAAATAGTAAACATTAAAAAAATTTTTTTAATAAAAATAAATAAAAAAAGAAAAGTATTTTTAAATTTCATCTAAATAACTGTTGTATCCATCCTCAAAGAGTGAAAAAGCACCCACGGCACTGAGAAATATTTTCTAAATTCCATTCAAGGAGAATCAGATAAGCTTAATTCAAGTTTTTCCATCTATTTATACAGAAAAATTACCTCGGAACTTTTACTTACAAGTACATTGTAAATATACATATTTCACTTTCACAAATTCATCTTGAAAATCAATTGTCAAAAGTGACCAGTGCTACCGGAATACAAAAGAGTAGCTAACGAACTTTTCTCCCTTGTCTCAGCAGCCACCTGTTAGAGCTCATCCTGATGGCACAATCTGCAAGGTTTTGCAACATTTTCATACTGAAAACTCTAAATTCTCAGTGCAGCTGGCAAAGAGAAAAGTATAATACGAAAATACAATCCTATCTTCCCCACTCTATTTCCAAAGATAATAGGAATCAATAGACTTTTTTTTAAAAAAAAGGCTTTTCTAAGTTATGGCCCATCACCTCACTTTTATTTGGAAACTGATCAATTTTATGCAAAGCAAATCACGTCTTTAATAATACACTCAGTGCTTGATTCTGAAACAAGCCAGTAAAGTACACTTCTAGACAGACAGCTGGAGCTACATCTCCTGAGCCTACTTCAAACTAAAATCTGTGAACAATGTGAAGTTACAAATCAAATAATAATCCAAAATCAATTGCTGGAAGAAGGTTTTGAAAACGACAATAAAAATCATCATTAAACACATCTACCTTTCCTAACAAAATGACTATGTCTTCAGGAAAAAAAAATGACAAAGCTACCAGTTTACATCACAGAACAGTTTACAGAATAGTAACAAGGAACCTGCAATATGCAGAGAAAAATTATTCTTAAATTATTATTTGCTTCCTGCAGTGCCCTGTAAAGTGTCAAAAGCATGAAGGCCACTGACAATATTACAATTATTTTTTCATCTAATTTCTGGAAAGTTCTGCAGTGGCAGTTTAGAAAGCAAACTAAATTTTGAAGAGAAAAAATGCTTAGCCGGAAATCTGGAAATAAACATTTCGTTTATTTTTTACACTAAGAAGCAGTAAGGTCATAGGGGCCAAAATGTGTAATATCTGTAGGTGGCTGATCCAAATCAGTAAAAATGGGTCTCTCTGGAATTAAGGACTTAAAATAATATCTTACCAATACAATCTGACATGATCTTTAAAAATCACTTTTTTTAATCACTGACAATGCAAAACTTTCCAATACAAAATTTATTTCAACAAACACAAACACATACTTCATAAATTCAGAACTAAATGTAAATCCAAAACACTAAAAATTAAAGACATGAAAAAACATATTTGAAACATCAGACTTTTGTTTTTACGTTCATTTCTTAGATCTACTAGCAAAGCTCTTCTGGAAAGGGTCTTCATTCCAATACAAGATTGTTTAATATGCAAATTCCGTGTGAATAGAGCTTTTGAGACTAATTCTTAAAACCTCCTTAGGAGATGCTTAATTACAGCTGTAGTTCCAATCTCCTGCGACTCAAACAGTAATGCACAGAAAAGAGCCTATACACAGTTACGGTGAGGAATGAAGGTCCAGGAGAGACCCATCCTTTTGTTTTGGTGGCAGACGCTGCAAAAATAAAGGTCCAATAGAGCTATCTGCACCTATCCCCACCCATCACAACCCTACAGAGCACTTTCACCCATCCACTCAAGACCCTCTAGCTCACGAGATTTGCCCAACCCGTGGCTTTCCACGTCTGAAAGGATGGGCGGGGGAGGCTGCGAGGTCTGGGATACAGATAGAAAAAGGGGGAGAACACAGATCTTTGAGGACAGAGGGACAAGGAACTGCATCTGGACGAGGATGGGACGTGCCACGGAGACTTGCAAATTCACTGGGAGAAAAGCCCCATGGGACCAACAGAGGCTGTTGCCTATTCAAGGATGGGGACAGGCGGAGGTACAATCCTCCACAAGAGGAAGGAGACACATTTGTAAGAGACCCGGGAGGGCGTGGACTAGGCAGCGCCGAACTCAGAGCCCAAAAAGGATTGAGATAATCTCAAACACATTCGTATGGTGAAGCTGAGACTTACGGTTACTTCCCGGGCTGAGGATAAGGGTCAGGTGGACCCCGAAGCTCTGCAGTTCTGCCAAAGCCGTGGCCGCCTCAGCCTCTCGCGCCGAGCAGGTGACCTCAGGTACCCTCCCGCCCCACCCACCCAGGCGGGTGCCCCCTCCTCGCCGGCCGGAGTGCGCCGGGCAGAGGCTGCTGGGGCCGAGGGTGCGCACTAGAGGCCCGCGAGGAACGCTGCGTGAGACGGAGGCACCCGCGACGAGGCTCAGACTGGGCGGGCGCCCCCCATCCCTCTCTGGCCGCCTCGCCGCCTCACTCAAGAGAGGGGAAGAGGGGGCGGTGGCTTTTGCCTCCGCCTCGCGGTCAAGTCCGGCTCATGCTCCAGCCTTGCACGCGCGCACGCAGCCTGGGCCGCCCTCCTCCCCACCCCCGCCTCCGGCTCAGCAGCTAGCGTGCCGGCCGCTGCCACCCCCGTCCTCCAGCCGCCGGCACCACCAGCACCAGACAGCCCGCAGCCCCAGCGGGAAGCAGCAGGAACGGCAGCAGCTAACCCGTCGACCCGGAAGCTTTTCCGTCGCCAACCGCGACGCTGCGAGGCGCATAAACCCGGAAGTGATTTTCTCGCCCCGGTAGCGGCGATATGGAAATCAAAGGCTTTTGAAGACCTGGAAACCCTTACTTTCGGGAGAGTGTGATATGGTGCTGAGGTCCGAGTAGAGGGAAGGCCAGTAAAGAACTAGGCGGCAAGAGTTTCTCCGAGTCCAGAGACTCGAGCGCTTGAGGCGCATTTTGGGAAGAGCGGCCGAACACTCCAGGAGGCTTCTGGTGGCTACGGAGGGTTTTCCTGTCACAGGAAGTTAGGCCTGGCTGCTGGGAAAGAGAAGGAAGGAGGAATGAGAAAGCGGTGACAGCACCCCGCCCCGCAGGTGACTGTCCCACCCAGTGAGTTGAATGTAGAGGTCCTGGAAGTGCTCGGCCGCCCGCACGGGTGAGACGAGGAGGAGCGAGAACCAGATTCCCGCGAGGGAAAACAGAGGTGGGAGGCTGAACTACCTCCACATCTAGTTTCTCCAGGCAAGGAATTTATTTCTTAAAAGTAGTAACAAAGAGGCCAGAGCCACTTCTGGGGTGGCAGCTCTTTGAGCAAAGAGACGTGCACGTCCTTTCCCGGTAGTGGACGTTGGGTGGTGGCGGAGGAAAAATCTGGCAGAATGTTGGAGATTTTGTTTTTGTTTTTGTCATTTCGGGGAGGCGATTCACAACTTGTCATTCCAGCTCATCTAACCTCTTAACACTTCTATCTTTTGAGGCTTTGGGCTTTCTCTGCTTTTTATTTATGGTGTATTTATCTTCAAAAGAAATCATTGATCTAGCTGGCCTAACTCAGGATCTCACTCCCATTCCCTTCTGACTCGCTTAGAGAACTTGTGCGCCTTCACAATTTGTTTGCAAATGCTTCTTTCTCTTTGAATCTATAGTCTCTTAACTGCCTTGGTGGCCTCATCTTATTTGGGGGAAATGACAAAAATTCAAATATGTTTTCAAAAAAGTATAAAAACGATTCATTCCATTATCTTCTCCAGCCCTCACACCATGCTTTACTGTTAGTTGGTTCACCTAAATATTGGGTTGCAGAACTATAGTGGCAGCTGATACACAGCATATTTAGTACACTATGTATGAAATTATGCTCCCCCAAATAACCTTAAGTAACACTGGTGTTCACTGTAGGATTTCATTTGGTTCCCAATGTCAGTATTACTTAGTTCCTTCTGTATTAGCCATATTTAGTGTAATTGCCTTCAAAAGCAATTTGAAGATTATTAAATATCTTAAGTTACAGAACGGAATGCCACTTAACAGAAAGAAAGTCTTTGAAAATTATCAGTGACACTTGTTGACCTTGATAAGTGATGATTAGAATTGGTGGGAGGGACAAGGAGAAAGCAAGCTTACTTAGAAGTAGCACCAATGGCTATTTTCTGTTCTACTTTATTAATAATTCCTCTCTTTTTAGCAAAAGGATGAGATTTCTATGGTCAATAAATCCCTATGGAGGAATTCTTACTGATAATTTAGTTGCCATCTCTTCTCTTTAACGTTATAATGCTATAAAATAGTGAATTGTTCCAAGAGAATAGGGAAGGGTCAAATAACTTAGCTACTCTACCTCAGCTTTTTTCCTGTAACATGGGGATAACAGTAATAATACCTATTTCATCAGGTTTAGGGGGGAACAATGAATTAATGTATGTAAAGCATTTAACATAATGTCTAGTACATAGTAAGCATTGTAAGTGTTATTCACATTATTTTAAAAACATATTAAGCGTTATATTGAGAAAATGAAAGCAACAAAACCTAAGGACAACTTGATAAAATCACTTTGGCTGGTGGGGATAAAAAATATGCTTTCTCAGTGATTTTCAACTATGTGAATAGAAACATTTTGTGGGTTTGGCTTGGTTTGGTTATTTCAAGTTGACGGGAGTTAAACAAAAGATTGAGAAACATTGTTTAAGGATGAAGAAAGGGGATCATTTTCTGTCTCAGGAACATTTTACAGAGACATAACGTGACATCCCAATTTTTGGTTTTTACTTATGAAGGTATACTTTCTGATCACTGCTGGTAATTTCCTTTTTTTTTATAAGTGAAATGTTTTATTACTTCTTTTAATTTAATTTTCTTTTTAAATTTACATCCAAGTTAGTTAGCATATAGTGCAACAATGATTTCAGGAGTAGATTCCTTAATGCCCCTTACGCATTTAGCCCATCCCCCCCCTCCCATAACTCCTCCAGTAACCCTCTGTTTGTTCATATTTTGAAGTCTCTTATGTTTTGTCTCCCTCCCTGTTTTTATATTATTTTTGCTTCCCTTCCCTTATGTTCATCTGTTTTGTCTCTTAAAGTTCGCATATGAGTGAAGTCATATGATTTTTGTCTTTCTCTGACTAATTTCACTTAGCATAGTACCCTCCAGTTCCATCCACATAGTTGCAGATGGCAAGATTTCATTCTTTTTGATTACTGAGTAATACCCCATTGTATCTATATACCACATCTTTTTTATCCATTCATCCATTGATGGACATTTGGGCTCTTTCCATACTTTGGCTGTTGTTGATAGTGTTGCTATAAACATTGGGGTGCATGTGCCCCTTTGAAACAGCATACCTGTATCCCTTGGATAAATACCTAGTAGTACTATTGCTGGTTTGTAGGGTAGTTCTATTTTTAATTTTTTGAGGAACCTCTATACTGTTTTCCAGAGTGGCTGCACCAGTTTGCATTCTTACCAGCAATGCAAAAGAGATCCTCTTTCTCCACATCCTCACCAACATCTGTTGTTAGCCTGAGTTGTTAATGTTAGCCATTCTGACAGGTGTCAGGTGGTATCTCGTTGTGGTTTTGATTTGTATTTCCCTGATGATGAGTGATGTTGAGCATTTTTTCATGTGTCATTTGGCCATCTGGATGTCTTCTTTGGAAAAGTTCATGTCTTTTGCCCATTTCTTCACTGGATTATTTGTTTTTTGGGTGTTGAGTTTGGTAAGTTCTTTATAGATTTTGGATACCAACCCTTTATCTGATATGTCATTTGCAAATATCTTCTCCCATTCTGTCGGTTGCCTTTTAGTTTTGCTGATTGTTTCCTTCACTCTGCAGAAGCTTTTTATGTTGATGAGGTCCCAGCAGTTCATTTTTGCTTTTGTTTCCACTGCTGGTAATTTCTACTAGCGTGTACTTTGTAAACTGGTAAGTCATCTTGTCAACTTTGACTTCTGCTTACTAAATTTGCAATACCCATATTCACATACTGAATCTTCTCTTCTTCTCCGGCGTAAAAGGCTCTAGTTTGTTCATCTGTACTCAATATAGCAAATGTTTTTTTTTTTAAGTTTATTTATTTTGAGAGAGAGAGTCGGGGAGGGGCAGAGAGAGGGAGAGACAGAATCCCAAGCAGGCTTTGTGCTTTGGATCCTCTGTCCCCTTTCTCTCTCTGCCCCTCTCCAGCTTGTTCTCTCTCTCTCTCTCTCTCTCTCTCTCATAAATAAACCTCTGTCTCCCTCCCCACCCCCCCGTCTCACTCTCCCATAAATAAACCTAAAAGAAAATCATTCCTTTGGGGAAAAAAAAAAGTATTTTTGATGTTTTGTTAAACAGAACTTTCTGGAATAGCAAAGAAATGTAACAAGCCTGCCCATGGGGACTAAATGGCATTTGTACACCTCCCCTTTTCCAAAGTGAAAACCAGAAATGCCCCTACATGCTTTCAAATGATCCCAGGTAGGGTACCACCCTTAGTTGAGAACCACTTCTATATATTTGTAAGACCTTATCGCTTGGAACATTATCAGTTATACCTAAGCATTTTTCAGAATAGAACGAGCCATAACAAAATGTCACCTATTTCCTATACTTAGTCACTTGAACTTTTATCTAAAACTCAGTCTAAACATATTACTAACTGTAGTTATACCTTTCTCTATTATTTTTTAGCTCAAGTTATTCTTTTCCAGTCCCTCTGCATGTGTTTCTGCCTTAGCAGTTTTGCCTTGATATGTTAACAACTTTTGTTCTTTTCCTAACTTAATTAAGCCTTTGTTTTCTTTTTTCATGTCACTGAAAATGTGTGTATTTAAAATATTCAAGTATGAATATTTCTTGAAAATCAATTTTTAGAATCTTTGGAGGATATGTTAACATTAAATGATATAAAAACAAAATACCGTAACCCTCATGGTTGTGCCTTTTTTCAATTACATCACATTTGTTTATGTTTTAAAAGGTGAGTGGACTGTGTAGTACTATATATTCCAGAGAAATTATGAGCATTAATAAAGCATTTTCCTAGATTTTTAAAAATGTTTATTTATTTTTGAGGGAGAGAGAGAGAGAAAGAGACATAGAGTACGCATGAGGGAGGGGCAGAGAGAGAGGGAGACACAGAATCTGAAACAGGCTTCAGGCTCTGAGCTGTCAGCATAGAGCCCATCGTGGGGCTTGAACCAACGAACTGTGAGATCATGACCTGAGCCAAAGTCAGATGCTTAACCGACTGAGCCACCCAGGTGTACCCCTCCCCATTTTTTTAATGGAAGTTTATAAGCACAGGAATTGATTATTTTATATTGTGTCTAGAAGATTAAGGATTACTTGATTTCTCTTTTAGGTGCTTAACAGAAAAAAAGGTTTGTGTAATTATGCTACATGTTATACAATGTATTCACAACACAGTGTCTTTTTTTTTTTTTTAAACAACCAAGAAAGTGCTTGAAATTCAAATACTTTTTGGAAATTCACCAGTGGATACTTAAATTAGTCTGGGGAAAAGGTGTCTGTGTGCACACAAGCATGTGCATGTGCATGTGTAAAATACATATTTGGAAGAAAAAGTTGGAGTTATCTAGGGAATTGATAATGGAAGTGGAAAAGATTCTTAAATCATCATCAGAAAGATTTTATCAACTGACCAAGTGTTTTTGATTCTGCAATAGGCATCTCCAAAGAAAATTTGTAAGGTATATTTTAGCTAATCCAAATGTCAAATATCGAAGTTCTTTCTAAAGATTTTGGAGAGAATGTCAATGGCAACTGCCTATTTCCAGCTTCCAAGCTTTTAACAATATGACATTTACTGGTGTAATTTATAGAAAATAAGTGTGTAGAATTCTGAATTATTATCTCAGGTCATTATTTGCTTAGTATTTATAAGACATTTTATAATCTTTTTTTTTTTTTTTTTTTTAGGTCCAAAAGGCAGATTCTTACACAGTTTAGACATACAAAATTATTATCTCCATTAGATTTTTTCACAGAAAAGGAAAAAAGGAACATGAGAAAATCTTAAAATTATAAGCTAAGATTTTGAATAGTTCAGTGGTAAGATCATCATCTCTGGTTTGCCTTTTAGGTAGTATATATATTCTAAGATAGAAAAATAAACACGTTATTTTTGAAATTGTTTTTCAAACTGATTATGTTGATTATGTGTTTTTTAGTATTTCAGAGGATTTCTGTTTGTTTGTTTTATAAAGCAATGGGAAATCCAGAAAACATAGAAGATGCATATGTTGCTGTTATTCGTCCAAAGAATACTGCCAGTCTCAATTCTCGGGAATACAGAGCTAAGTCCTATGAAGTGAGAACAAGTTACTAACATTTGATTTGCTACCATTGAATGTCATTTTTGGTTATTTTCATTTACATATATAGTCTCCTCATATCCTCTGAATTTTGGTTGACAACCTAGATCTTGGAAAAGTAGAACTGATGCTTCTAAAATCTCTGCTCCTCACCGTCTGCTTATCTGTTGCATGCCTTGTGACCATTTTTTAATTGATAGGTGTAAATTATTAGATATTAAAGGCAGTCATTTGTGTTTTCTTTATAATGTATAGATTTAATTTTTAAAAAGTACAATTTATGAAATGACTCTAAAAAATTAAAAAAAACATTGCAAAAGTCAGCTTATTCCAAGTTCCAATGTAAATATTGTTCTTGGTTATTTCCCCAAAGAACTCTTTTTTAACAGTTCATTTTAAAATATCTTTTTAACTTTAGTTAAAGTTTTAGGCAATTAAGTTACTTCTCTGTAGTCCGGAATTGTATTACATATACTAATAAACGTGATTGAGGCCAAAAAAAACCCAACAACAACAAAACCTAAAACAGAATTATCTCTTCTATGTGACAGATTCTAGGCATCATAAAATACTTCTAACTCCAGCTAATTTCTCTAGCTTAAATTGCTTTCTTAAGGTTAGTTATCTGAAACCTATTAAAGGATATTGCAGAGGTTCTCAGGAGGTTGCTGCTTCAGTAATGCTCTGGCTTACCAGTTCTCAATCCTGAATGTACTGTTGAATCACCTGGGGAACTTTAAAACTTTCACTACCAGGGCCCCACTCCCCACACATGCTGATTTAATAGGTCTGGGATGAAGCTAGGAATTGCTATTGTTTTAAAAGCTTCCCAGGATATTCTAATATGAAGCTAGGGTTAAGAAAGACTGTTGGCTTATTATAATCTAGGGCAAGTAAATTTTATTTTAAATTTTAATATTTTTCTCATCTAAGATTTTGTTGCATGAAGTTCCCATTGAAGGACAGAAAAAAAAGAGAAAGAAAGTTTTATTGGAAACTAAACTTCAAGGCAACAGTGAAGTAACACAAGGCATATTGGATTATGTAGTAGAAACTACCAAACCAATTTCTCCTGCAAACCAGGGTATCAGAGGTAGGAAACTTTTTCTTTTCCTTTTCTTTCTTTGTTTTTTTTTTTTTTTTTTTAATACAGTTTCCTTCAACTGGTTGTGGAGAAAGATATTTTTAAAAATATATTAAGATCAATTTCTTTGGGTAGCCTGGATAGCTCAGTTTTAGAGTGTGTGACTCTTAATCTCAGGGTTGTAAGTTCGAGTCCCACATTGGGTTTAAAGATTACTTAAAAATAAATTTTTTATTTTTTAAAAAAATGTTTATTATTTTTGAGAGAGAGACAGGGTAGGAGCGGGGGAAGGGCAGAGAGAGAGGTAGACAACTGAATTTGAAGCAGGCTCTAGGCTATGAGCTGTCAGCACAGAGCCTGATGTGGGGCTTGAACCCATGAACTGTGAGATCATGACCTGAGCTGAAGTTGGACACTTAACTGACTGAGCTACCCAAGCGCCCAAAAATAAAATCTTAAAAAAAAAAAAAAAAAAAAATCAATTTCTTTTTATGTTCCTTTCCATTAAAAAAAAAGAAAAAAGCTTGAAAAAGACTCAGAAAACTTTTTTTAAGGTGTAGCAAAGCCCTTCAAGAAATAACTTGACTGTAATGTTCTTTTAAGTTGAAAAATATTTAAATAAGTTGCAGTGTTAATGATTTGTTCAGTAGAGATAGGAAACCAAGGGGTGTCTTGAAAACTAAGAGAAAATTCAAATCACTTTTACGAGAAATATAGTTCTCAATTTAAGTGTCTTTGAACTACAATTTTTATTTATAAGGAAGCTGTTTAAAAATTAACCAATTGGGGTATCTGGGTGGCTCATTCGGTTAAATGTCCAACTTCAGCACAGGTCATGATCTCGTGGTTAGTGAATTGGAACCCCATGTTGGGCTCTGTGCTGACAGGTTAGAACCTGGAGCCTGCTTCAGATTCTGTGTGTGTGTCTCTCTCTGCCTCTTCTTCACTCATGCTCTGTTTCTGTCTGTCTCTCAAAAATGAATAAATGTTTAAAAAAAAAAGTTACAAAAATTATAAACTATGTCCAAGATTCAGGCATTATTATTAAGAAGCTAAAGCCAATTTCAGTCAAACAGCTGTTGAAAACAGTTGTTGATGAGGTAAGGCATACCTCTCTGTGCCTTTTTTTTTTTTAAAGCTTATGCAGTGTTTTTTTTTTTTCTGTTACTCTGTCTAGAAATTGTCTAATTCATCTGTTTTCAGTAAAGAGACTATTTATGTTGCAGAGATAGGGTTGAATCCTGTGGTTTCAGTTATTAGTTATTTTGGGTATTTGTTGTCTAGAGACAGTTGAACTGTAAGCCTCTGATTCATAATTTTTAGAGTATTATTCACCATATTTTACCTTTTTTTTAATGTTTATTTTTGAGAGAGAGACAGAGACAGAGCATGAGTGGGAGAGGTGCAGAGAGGGAGACACAGAATTTGAAGCAAGCTCCAGGCTTTGAGCTGTCTCCACAGAGCCCGACGGAGGGCTTGAACTTGTGAACCATGAGATTGTGACCTGAGCCAAAGTTAGACGCTCAACCAACTGAGCCACCCAGGTGCTCCCATATTTTACCTTTCTAATAGGTAATCTCCCTAAGAGGGCCTGAAGGGTAGAGGCTCTAAGGCCTTACAACTCAGTTATAATAAGTTACTGCATAAATTTATAGATCTCTGATACATATTCTAAGTCCCTTAAAGAGATCTCCTTTCCCTAATCATCAGATTGATTTTTTAAAAAAATGATCTAGAAATTGATCTTAGCTAAAAAGGGGACTATCCTTGTTGGTGATGAAGGCACATAAAAGGCTCTTTTTGGACGCCACAAATTTGTCAGTCTTTTCTACCTTAGTCTTGAACTTCTCTGATAAATTTTCATCTAGACTTGTTCTACTGTTGCCAAATTGTTGTAATTATCAGGATTGATCCTGAGATCAAATTCCTGAGACATATATCCAGATCACATATTTGAGCTAAGACAGAGGAGTCATAATTTGTTATGTGAATTAGCCATACTCTGCCACTCCATCCATTCACCCAGAAGGGGGATGGAGTGGTGTCATTGTTAACAAAGATGTCCTCTGGCCCAGAGAAATGGGTAGTGCTTTTAGAAGATTTTCCAGGAGATGTAAAAAATTTTTTTAATGTTTATTTTTTGAGAGAGAGAGAAATGGAGAGAGAGAAACAGAGCATGAGCAGGGGAGGGGCAGAGAGAGAGGGAGACAGAATCCAAAGCAGATTCCAGGCTCTGAGCTGTCAGCACAGAGCCTGATGCGGGGTTTGAACCCACAAGCTGTGAAATCATGACCTGAGCTGAAGTTGGACGCTTAACCAACTGAACCACCCAGGCGCCTCTAGGAGCTTTTAATAAGAGAAATTAAAATGGCGAACTTTAACCAGCTAGTTATATTAGTTATAATAAGCCATACCACATCCTGACTATACTTTTTGTATTGAGTTTTCTAAATATATGAAATATTTTTGTAGAGTAAGAGGATTCCTTATACAAGCATCACATGTAAATCACAAAGACTTTATAATAGCAGTGGTTATACCTTAATTTTTTGTGCAGTGCTATATATCGTTTATAAAAGCACTTTCACACCTACTTATTAATGAAATTCTTAAAAAAATTTTTTTTAATGTTTATTTATTTTTGAGAGAGAAAGAGACAGAGCATGAGCAAGGTCAGGGCAGAGACAGAGAGGGAGACACAGAATCTGAAACAGGCTCCAGGCTCTGAGCTATCAGCACAGAGCCCAATGCAGGGCTCAAATTCGGGAATGGAGAGATCATGACCTGAGCTGAAGCTGGATGCCTAACTGACTGGGCCACCCAGGTGGCCTTTAATGAAATTCTTAAATTGGTCCTGTGAATTGGTATATGGTCATCTTCACATCTGTAAAATGGAAATGCAGACATAGGATAGTACTCGTTAAGGTCATACTCCCATTAGTGGAGGAGTTAGGACTAGAACCTTCATTTCCCAACTTGTAGTCAGTGCTTTTATTTTTTCCCCACAACAGATATCATTACATCTATCATTTGCAAAGTACGCAATTAAACAATGGATCAGAACTGGGTTTAGGGATGCAGCAAAATAGGAAAGATAAAGTGGGACAGGACCTCAAGCTAGACAAAAGAAATTGCCTCTGAAATTTATTAGATGTTACCCTCTATGTAACACTTATATTTTGTACACATGTCCAATTTGTAAAATAATTGGGGGCTATAATAATCACATATATTGACTCCAGTATTTTGTGAATAAATGAAGCTGCTTGAACTCTTAGATTATCTACCTGTCCATAGAAGGTATCCAGTCAGTCTTCCTACTTGGGTCAGGAACAAGTTTCTGTATCTTGGAGTGGGTAAATTGGAAGAGTTGACAAAAATCATGGCAAAGGTGTCCAGATGAGAGGTTTTAGAGGGCACGATTTGTAGGTTATTATTTATAGCCCCCTTGTGGCCAAATCTGGAAAAACACTAAGAATGGAGGTTACAATTCAGAATACAGTAGTAGTTTGTAGCCCAATCAGATTTTAATAAACACTGACATTGAGGGTGGAGGTTGAGTGTTAGCTTTAAGACTTTGCAACTTACATATACCACCCTCCTTATCCACCTGAGATCATAGTAAAATTCTTCCCATCTGTATCTCAGCTGAATGAGGAAGTACTGTATATGGCTCTTGACTGCAGGGTGCCTTGCTATTCAGCTGCTCTGTCAGTCTTTAGCAGGACAGTTTTCTTTGCTATACATAGGAAGCTTCTCTTTTAGTCAAGACCAGGACCATGAATCTACTGGTTGATTGTGCACAGAATAATTTGCATTATTATCAGGATTAAAATTTTTCATTAGGGCATATAATAAAATTGGCTGTTTTTATATTTTAACTCCTTTTAATGCTGCCTTTTAAAAAATTTTCTAGTTCTCAAAAAATAAAAAATGGGATAAACTAAAAAAACAAAATCTTAACATATAGAGAACAAATTAGTTGTTACCAGAGGGGAGGTAGCTAGGGGGTATGGGTGAAATAGGCGAAGGGGATTAAGAGCACTTATCCTGATGAGCATTAAGTAATACATGATATTGTTGAATTCCTATATTATATACCTGAAACTACTACAACACTAGATGTTAACTACATTGGAATTAAAGTATTTTTTTCTAATTCTCAAGGTAATTTATAAAATTTAAAAGACCTTTTTTTTTTTTTTTTTTTTAATCAAATGGTTAGGAAAACGAGTGGTCCTAATGAAGAAATTTCCTCTGGATGGAGAGAAAATTGGCAGAGAAGCAGCATTATTTATTGTTCCATCAGTTGTCAAAGGTAAAGTCTAAGATTTACCTTATGGATCTTTATATATTTTAGACACTAAGTTAAAATCTCCTGAGGAATTTAGGAATTTATATTCATAGTTACTATTCTAATATTGTTGTAAAATACGTATTTTTAAATTAGTAGAACTTAAAAAAAGATGTTTTGATTTCAAAGTAATATTCAGCCTTCTGGACTAAACAGTAATGTTTTTGTTTCTAGTTTTAAAAATAGAATACAGAAGTGAGGAAGGAAGCCATAATTGAAATAAAAAGTTTTCAGGTTATAAGGGATTTTTCAAAGGATATGACTAGAAATAGATATTTCATTATTTTGGAAAATTAACAGACTATCATCAGGACCTATCTGGCATAAGAAGGTGTTAATAACAGTTCTAAAATATTCTGCCCAACAAACAGTATCGGTATTATTTAAAGACTTTAGATCAAATGTAAAAATTTGAGCCCTTGACATCCTGGAATAATTGAAAAATTACTAAATTTCAATGCAGAACATGTAGCCTACTAATTTTGTGCTCTTGGGCAAATCACCTCTTTAAGCCTCAGCTCTGTTTGTAAGATGGGTATCTGCTCCTACCCAAGTTCATTGTGCTGGAAGAATTAATTAAGGTATTAGGTGTGAAGATCACTTTGGAAACTTTAGAGTACTACTCTCCTATAAGGCAGTAATAATACTGATGATAAATTAATGACCCAGTGGGGATATGCCATCAGCCTGCTGCTAACATAGTACTTACACATATTTTATTAGCCAGCTCTGGCATTCCAATTGTATATATTTTTTCCCAGTCATACTTAGACTAAGAAGTACAGTATTTTAAATGGTGTTGGAAATGTTATTAATCAGAGTTTTGCTACATTGTTAAGGAAGAAAACAAGGAAACAACTTCTGCAATCCTCTAAGAATATAGGTCTTCTAATTCCAAGTGGATAAGGTCACAGAACTGGTCATCAGTTTAATCAAGGTCTTCTAAATCCAAATCTAAAACAATTCATGTTACACTTAACTGTTTTTTTAATGAAAAATATGTTATTGTAAACCTTATATGTGATGACATTATTCATTTTTCTTTTTCAGATAATACTAAATATACATATACTCCAGGATGCCCAATTTTTTACTGCTTACAAGATATTATGCGAGTCTGTAGTGAATCCAGCAGTCACTTTGCTACACTTACAGCAAGGATGTTAATAGCCTTGGATAAGTAAGAAATACCACTAAAAATATTTTTTAATAAGCCAAATACAGCTTCATAGTAGAAATTAGTTCTGTTAGAACAGAAGCAAATAATATGTATGTAACACAATGTTAAGTTTTTGAAGTAAAATATAAAAATGAAAAGCTCCAAAGACAGGATTTTCCTGGTTTGCTTACAATGGGCTAATTTTTTTCCAAAAATGACAAAGACTGCCTGGATGAAGGATTAAGATTCCTTGATTTAAAACTAGATTTGGGTTTTTTTTTGTTTTTTTGTTTTAATTTTCAAGTTGAGTTAACCACTGCCTTTGTTTTCCCTCCTACTTTTATACGAGATCTCTTATTTCCATCTTTCCTCCACTGCAGTAGTTCAATAGAACTAATTATGTCTTTAAAAATAATTAGGAGTGCCTGGGTGGCTCAGTTGATTAAGTATCTGACTTCAGCTCAAATCATAATTTCACAGTTCATGGGTTCGAGCCCCGTGTCAGGCTCTGTGCTGACAGCTGGGAACCTGGAGCCTGCTTTGAATTCCGTGTCTCCCTCTCTCTGTCTCTCCCTTGCTTGTGTTCTGTGTCTCTCTCAAAAATAAACATTAAAAAAAAGTTGTTTTTTTAAACAGTTAAATACGCAATTGACTGAAGTTCTCTTTCTGTTTTCCCTAATGCTGGGCCAAATGGCTCCTCGAGTTGTTCTGACAGATTTAGTATTGAGTTACTCTGAGTGAGAGTAGACAAGAGTAAGTTAGACAAGTTGTTTAAACCTATCATGCCTTTGTCTTTCTGTAACAACAGAGCAAATGTCACCTACATCTCAATGGTTCAGATCTTAAAAGTACTTCATGTTTTTTGAAAGGCGTTTTATTATAATGGTATATGCATTTTTTAAAATTTAATTATTTTGAGAGAGACAGAGCACGAGTGGGGGAAGGGCAGAGAGAGAGGGAGAATCCCAAGTAGGCTCCATGCTATCAGTGCAGAGCCCCATGTGGGGACTGAACCTACGAACTGTGAGATCATGACCTGAACTGAAATCAAGAGTCAGATGCTCAGCCAACTGAATCACCCAGGTACCCTGGTATAAACATCTTTAAAAATAGTTTGCTGTGTCTATTAACAAAAACTTTTATTAATACTAAATGAAGTACTTAACACTAGTTAAAAATTATAAAAATCTGAATGTGATATTAGAATGTATCACACAATAGGGGGCACCTGGGTGGCTCAGCTAAGCATCTGAGTTCGACTCAGGCCACGATCTCACAGTTTGTGATTTCAAGCCCCACATTGGGCTCTCTGCTGTCAGTGTGGAGCCCGTTTCAGATACTGTCTCCTCACTCTGCCCCTCCCTAACTTGTGCTTTCTCTCTGTCTCAAAAATAAATACAAAAAAAAATTTTTTTAAAGGGGCACCTGGGTGGTTCAGTCAGTTACTGAACTTTGGCTCAGGTCATGATCTCACGGTTCGTGGGTTCAAGCCCCACGTTGGGCTCTGTGCTGACAGTTCAGAGCCTGGAGCCTGTTTCATATGCTGTGTCTCTTTCTCTCTGTCCCTCCCCTGCTCATGCTCTGTTTTTATCTCTCAAAAATAAATAAATTAAAAAAAAAAAAAGAATGTATCACACATCAGAGTTGGATGGTCTACTTTCTTCATCTTCACTTTTGAACAAATACTTCTACTACCTCTTCTTTTTTATTTTGCCAGGTGGTTAGATGAACGCCATGCACAATCTCACTTTATTCCAGCTTTATTCCGGCCTTCTCCTCTTGAGCGGATAAAAACTAATGTCATAAACCCTGCATATGCTACTGAATCAGGTCAAATGGAAAACTCATTACATATGGGCTACAGTGCACTAGAAATAAAGAGTAAAATGTTAGCCCTAGAGAAAGCGGATACCTGTATTTACAACCCTTTGTTTGGATCAGATCTTCAATATACGAACCGGGTAAGAGTTGAATGAATTTTGGCTCTGATTTCAAAAGACATTTTATGTCAAATGTAATTTTTTCCTAAGGTAAATATACCTGTTAGATGACATATACAGTTAGTTGTATTTATGTCTATTAAAGCCAAGTATCTGAAGCTCTTAAGGGGTTTTTGTTTTTTCTATTTTCCCATTTTAGGTAGATAAAGTGGTAATAAATCCATACTTTGGTCTAGGAGCTCCAGACTACTCAAAAATCCAAATTCCCAAACAAGAAAAATGGCAGAGAAGCATGAGCAGTGTCACAGAAGACAAGTACTGTTTTGGTTTTACTCCACATTGCTTTTTTAAAACTTACATTCTAATGTTAAAATATTGTTTAAAATGATATATGCAATTAGTATGCAATGTAATCATTGCATAGATGATATAGTTTGCAGCTGCTAAGTGACCAAAGCTTTCATATATATATCATGTTTGTTTTGAAACAGTTTGAATTTCAAAAGTGCTTTATAAAAAAAAAAATTGTTTGTTTTTAATAATTAGGGAACGACAGTGGGTAGATGACTTTCCTCTCCATCGAAGTGCCTGTGAAGGAGATTCAGAATTACTAAACCGTCTTCTCAATGAAAGATTTTCAGTCAACCAATTAGATAGTGACCACTGGGCGCCCATTCATTATGCATGCTGGTAAATGGATTACTGTTTTTTTTTTTTTTTCTTAGAAGGAATGAATCTTTAGTTATAAACATTAGTGCTTCTTTTCAGGACTATTCTCATTCCAGCTCCTTTTTCTCTACCACTTTTGCCTTATGAGCTTTCTATTTAGATATCTGATTACTATATATACATACCACTGTTCAGAATTACAAGGTCTGCCCCATGAGAAAAGTATCATTGGTGTTCTTATGCATTACCAGGTCATCCTGTGTAATAGCTAATCATTAGCTAGTGTCATTATATAGCAGTAGGTCCTTTATTCACCCTTGTAATTTCTATTGTTTTGTATTAGATAAATGTTTGTTTTACTCTTCTCTTGCTATGAAACTTACATGAGGTAACTACTTATGTTTTGATGTTGATCATATTAGATAAGTATCCATTTAGTACTTTGGAAAACCGTGGCATCAAGAAACTCCCAAAAGCCTTCATTAGAATCAAAGTCTTCCATTCTTTATTTTTTTTAAAGCGGAATTAACTCACAAGATTGGGGTTATTAACTCTTTGTACTCACTGTGAACTTGTGTTCATTACAGTATTTAAGTGTTAGCTATAGTTTATTCTCTAAAAAGGATGTAATGAAGTGATTTACCATTATTTCTTATGGGTAAGCTGCTTTTGAGTTACTGTTGAAAGTGAACTTCCTTGGCTAGTTTAAGAAGTGCCTACATTATTCACTGCCTGTTAAATGTCCACTTTTTCTTTTTGAAGGTTTATTTCTTTATTTTGAGAGGGGTAGAGGGAGAGAGAGAGAGAGAGAATCCCAAGTAGGCTCCGAGCTGTTGGTATAGAGCCCAACGTGGAGCTGGAACTCATGAACTGTGAGATCATGACCTGAGCCAAAATCAGGAGTCAGACACTTAACCAGCTGAACCACCCAGGCGCCCCAAATGTCCACTATGTCTTATCTGAGCCACATTTAACAAGATATTTCACCTCTCCACGTCTGTTTATTTATCTATATGTAAAGGCATTAATTCGATCATTGCTCAAACTTATTTTGATTTCACTGATTCCAAAATTTGTGATCCAGTAGCTAAATATAGTTGCTTTTAATATACATCTTTTCTCTCTTAAAAAATATGCTGTTTCCCTAAAACTATACTAGTTTATTCCAGAAATATGCTCTTAATTTTTTTTCTATTTCCTCAAAACTAGGCTTCTTTATTCTGTGTGTTCTTAATTGTTTTCCCATTACAGGGAATTTTCTATTCATATTTGGAGTTACCTTAAATATATATATATATATACATATACGTATATTTGTATACATATATATGTATATATATATATATACACACACATACACACATGTATATATTTTAATTTTTTTATTAGAGAGCTTGAGGTGGGGAGAGGGGCAAAGGGAGAGAGACAGAAAACCTTAAGCAGGTTCCACACTCAGCACGGAGCCCAAAGTAGGGCTCAATCCCAATACCCTAGGATCATGACCTGAGTAGAAATCAGAAGTCAGACGCTCAACCGACTGAGCCACCCAGGCATCCCTACCCTAAATATTTTTTAACTGAACTTCTGTTTGTTTCTTCAGATTACTAATAAATATTGGTAGCAGCAACAGTACAAAAAGAAATCACGTGCCTTATATGGAACTAAACGAAAAGAGGTAGAGAATATACTTCAAATCACAAGAAAGTACACTATGGAATTGGGAAGGATGGAGGCAGAGAATTTTAGTTGAGAAATCCCAAATTTATATTTGGTTAATATTGTCCTTTTTTGTGGCATGGGTTATTTTCTAATAAAAGAATGGTAATATTTTTAAGTATCTATTACATAAAAACAGAAGTATGGTATAGTATTTAATGTTCTTTGGAATGTACTTAGGTTTTAGTCGTAATAATTCTTATTTCCTAAAAGTATGACCTTTGGGAAGTTACTTAATGTCTCTAAGGACCTGTGTCTTTATCTTCAAGATGAACTTAATATATTTCTTAAGATTAAAGGAGAAAATGCAAATAAATGCTTTGAGGGTACCTTGTACATAATAAGTATTCAATAAATGTTGGCTGTTATTAAAATATTGTAAAAATTTAAAGATTTTGATTTCTAAATCAAATTTATAAATCCGTAGTTTATTTATTTTGTTTATTTATTTATTTTTTTTAGAGAGAGAGAGAGTGTGTGCATGCCAGCTGGGGAAAGGGGCAGAGGTTGAGAGAGAGAGGGAGGGAGGGAGGGAGGGAATCTCAAGCAGGCTCTATGTTCAGTGTGGAGCCCGACATGGGGCTCAATCTCATGACTCTGGGATCATGACCTGAGCCAAAATCAAGAGTCTTAACCAACTGAGCCAGTCAGGTGCCCCTAACCCATAGTATTTTTAATTGGAATATCTTACTACTACAGTATACAGTATACAGGAAAAGAGTTTTATCCTTAGATAACATTTTCTGTCAGTTAGAAATAATAATCATGTTTAATATATCAGGAGTAGTATGGGCCACCTTGCAATACTTTCATCAGATGAATCATTTAATTAATGTGAATTTGAATGAAGGTAGATTTGACCATTTAGTAAGAACTTAAATTACTTTAGCTTGGAAATGTACTTTTATTTCCTAATTAGTATAAAGATCGAGGATGGGAATACTAGGTTATCTCATTAAGAGTTGGATTTGAGGCCTAACTTTATAAGCTTAGACAAGATGTTTTACCCCTCTTGGTCTGTTTTCTCATCTTAAAGTGAGGGTTTTTATTAGATTGATGGTTCTCAAACATTTTGGTGGCAGGACTCCCTTTTCACTCTCAGAAGTTACAGGATCCCGGGATGCCTGGCTGGCTCATTGGTTTTAGCTCAGGTCATGATCTCGTGGTTTGTGGGTTGGACCCCCACTTGGGCTCTGTGCTGGCAGTGCAGAGCCTGGTTGGGATTTTCTCTTCCTCTCTCTGCCCCTCCACACTCGCACTGTCTCTGTTTCAAAATAAATAAACAGAAACTTTTAAAAAATTATTAAAAAAAAAGTTACAGAATCCCAAAGAGCTTTTGTTTATGTAAATTATATCTAGTGTTGTTTATCATATTAGAAGTTAAACCTGAAAAATATTTTAAGTATTTATTAATTCATTTAAAAATGTTTATGAAATATGCTGTATTTTTCAAAATAAAAAAAAAATTAATGAGAAGAGTAGAATTGTTCTACATTTGTTGCAGTATTATATGTCACATGGCTTCCTGAAAATCCCACTGTACACTTAAGAGAAAGTGAAAGTTTAAAGGATCAGTAGCATTTTAGTATTATTATTAACGTATGTTTGACCTAGAGGATACCTTGAAAAGATTTCAGGGATCTCAGGGGTTCCCAGATCACTCTTTAAGGACCACCCCTAAGATTACTCCAAGCTTTTAAAATTCTCATATTGGTGACCATCTACCTGAAAACTATTCTGTACTATTTTCCAAAACTGTTTAAGTTGCCTTTCTTCCCATATGGGTAACTTACCAACCACTCAGTAAATGTTTCACCGACATCACATAATCTATGACCTTTCTCAAATCAATGTCTTTTTTCTCTGATCCTATTTTTAGGTTTCATGTTATTGCTAGAGAGTATTTTTGAACTATGAGTATTTTATTCCCTTCAAATTACCCCATCTTCACAGTAGCTTAGCTGTCTATCCTTTTGGTCTCATTTATCCTGTCAGCCATTTAGTCCTCCCTTATGAGCTGTTCTAAACCTTTGTAGTCATAAGCACTTAAACTCCCACTACTTCCTTTCTCTCCTCTTATCAGGTAGTTTTACCTCCCTATTTTCAAAGAAAATTGAAGCCATCAGAAATGTCCTTCTGTATAGTTTTTGTTCTCATCTCTCTCCTGTGTCATGCAGTATGCAAGTAAAAATCCTTGTTTGCCATTAAATTCACTCTCTCCTTTTCTGTATTTTCTTTTTTATTGCCTTCAAACATGTGTGGTCTCTCCCTCTTGAAAAGAACATTAATTTGGCCCTGCTGCCTTTTCTGGCCACTATCCCGTTTCTTTCCTTCCTTTCACAGCTAGATCTCAAAGGTGAGTGGGTCACACTCACTGTTGTCTCTTTTTTTACTCTTCATGAACCTTCTTAAACTTTTCTGAGTTTTTAATCTCTTTCCCTGCTCTCCAGCATTAAATACTGTTGACCACCCCTTCATTCTAAGAACAAATTGGAGTTGAAGGGGCATAATGGAGCTATAATGAAGGTCAATACAAATGCAAATTATTATTGTTACATTATTAGTATTCTTGAAATACTGGCTTCCATTCTGTGACCTCAGCGTGTGTTATTGTATGGAAACTGCTATACTAAGATTCAGAAAACTGGATTCTAACACTGGCTAGTAACCATGGGACCTTCAGAAAGCTACTTACCTGGTTCAAGTTTCATTTTTCTTAACTGAGCAATAAAAATACTTCTGCCTGCCTCATAAGTTGTTTTGAAGATTATATTAAGTAATTATATATGAAAGTACCTTGAAAACTTTAAAGCATCATACAGAATGTATGTTTATATTAATTATTTGTATTACTTCTTGAATTGCTGTCTTAGACGTGTCTTTTCCTGTCCTGAAAGATTGTTTTTCAAGATGCATTTCATTGGTCTAAGATAATTTTTCTCTAAATTCTCTCTCAGAAGGATTTCATCCATTCTCCCAGCCTTAATGGTAATTCTTTTCAGTTAGATGAATTTGCCTCTTCTCAGATAGATATGCCAAGCCTTTGCCTTCCTCCTGAGTACTAAGCATGCATTTTCAAATGCCTACTGAACAGTTCACTCATTTTTTGTGCGTAAGGCAGTTTATAGAATGCAGAGCCAGGGTACCTACCCTCCAGGAATTTCTAGGCTACCTCTTTGTTATATTGCATTTCCTCAAAAAATATATTTAGAAGGAAAAAGGTTTTCTACCCATTGTTCCAGAATAATAAGGGGGAAAGTACATAAAATAAGTCCCACAAAAGAATGAAAAATGAAATGCTGCAGGTAGTGAGATTATAGAAGGGGAAGATTTTAAACTGTTTCTGAGAAATAACAGAATTTAACCTAAACAAAATGAGGAGGAGGGAAAGGACATCTCAAGAATAGCAAAGAACATAAGCAAAAAGTGAAATGAATAAAAAAGAGTAGCATACAAGTGGCAGGTTTAGGGTATACGAAGGATATGTGAAAGGAGAAGAAAGGAAAGTGGACGGCAAATCAAATCACTTTTAAAGATGTGTAATTTTCCCGCAAATGTACCAAATTTCCTTTCCCTTTCCCCCTCCCACCCATTTATTTACAAACAATGAATATACTTTTCCAATATTGCTTCAGATTGTAGCCTTATAGAAGTCTTTGGCTCTGACCAAATTGTGGACTCAACTGTGTCTGACACAAGCCTTTGTACTCTTGTTTTTGTTTTTGTTTTTGTTTTTAAAGTAGGCTTCACACCCAGTGCAGAGCTCATTGCAGGGCTTGAACTCACGGTCATGAGATCAAGACCTGAGCTGAGATCAATAGCTGGGTGCTTAACCAACTAAGCAACCCAGACACCCACCATGCTTTGTACTCCTCTGGGTCTTTGTTTAGTTACTCTTTTCCCCCTACCTAAAATATTTTTACCTCTCTTCAGCATCTCTTCTGTTCCTTCCTATTTAAAGTCCAGTTCTAATTCTTCTATCAAAACATTTCAGGAAGTCTTAGACTGAAGTCCTGCCTTTTCTGACATTTTTTAAAAGTGTTAGTTATATATCATTTTGACTTGAGAAATAAACAATGCTTATTTTGTTGTTATTCTAAGCTGTTTCTTAAGTTTTACAGCATAATGTAACTTATCCAATGTTTTTGTTTTACCTCTGTGATTACACTGTAAGCCTTTATCCAAGCAGAGACCATGTATCTTCTCCATCTTTATGTCTCCCACATTGCCTAATACAACAGCTACATATCAAATTATATCTTTGGGCTTATTTTACAAATCACAATCAGACCTAAGTGAAAAGCATTATGAAGTTTATTTATGAGTTACATTCTGATTCTGAACCTATTTTTAACTAAAAATTTTATTTCCTTAGTTTATAATTTTTGTACCTTGCATGTGGTAGTTCTTTCTCATCTTGTATTTGAGGTTATAGTCCCTCCTAGTTGATCAGAAACAGAAACAGTTGAATTGAACCAGAAGAATTCGTAAGAAATGCTTAGACACTGAAAAACATTTATGTCAGTATCTTACTAAAAAAAGATCTTAAATTTCTTTGAAATAGTATCTGAGATTTAACTTTTTAAGACATCTTGGGGGCATCTGGATGGCTCAGTAGTTTAAGCATCCAACCCTTGTTTTCAGCTCTAGGTCATGATGTTGCAGTTGATCAGATCAAGCCCTGTGTTGAGCTCTGTGCTGACAGTGTGGAGCCTGCTTGGGATTCTCTCTCTCCTGTCTCTGCCCCTCTCCTCCTCACATGCACATTCTCTCTCTCTCTCTCTCAAAATAAATAAATAAATACTAAAGATAATAATAAATTTTTTTAGTGTTTCAGATTATTTTGGGGGGTAAGTTTCATTTTTTTTTTTTTTTTTTACAGGTATGGAAAAGTTGAGGCCACTCGCATATTGTTAGAGAAAGGAAAGTGCAATCCAAACCTTTTAAATGGACAGCTTAGTTCTCCTCTTCATTTTGCTGCTGGAGGAGGACATGCTGAAATAGTACAGATTCTCCTAAACCATCCAGAAATTGACAGAGTAAGTTATTTTCCAGGGTTTTTTTTAAATGTCTAAGCAATGAAAAACCAGTAATGACACTAAAATGTTCAATTGTATACTTGAGAAACCAACTGAAAAAAATAAATTTTACTTAGTACGTAGTATACGTAATATCTATGTATAAGCTTTGATTTTATACATGTTTTTATTGTGATAAAATATGCCCCACATAAAATTTACCATTATAGCCATTTTTAGATGTATAGTTCAGTGGCATTAATTACATTCATTTTTTTAAAAATTTATTTTATTATTTTTTTCTTTATTTTTTTCTTTTTTCAATATATGATATTTATTGTCAAATTGGTTTCCATACAATACCCAGTGCTCATCCCAAAAGGTGCCCTCCTCAATACCCATCACCCACCCTCCCCTCCCTCCCACCCCCCATCAACCCTCAGTTTGTTCTCAGTTTTTAAGAGTCTCTTATGCTTTGGCTCTCTTCCACTCTAACCTCTTTTTTTTAATTACATTCATATTGTGGTGCAATCATCACCACCATCAATCTCCTGCATATACATAAAATTTAACCTCTTTTTATGTTATGTTGTATTTCCTCAAAAAAATAAGAAAGAAAAAGAATTTCCCATTTTTCAGAATTTGTGTTAATAAGTATTTTAAAGGGGAAAATAATCGCTTTAAACAAAACCTTTGTTGGATCTTATAATCAGAACTTTTAAAAAAACAATAATCACATTGATTAGTGCTTTGAGTCATCTTTATCAATTCATGTTTATTTTAAGTATTGTATGTGCTAAGTGTGGTTAATATTTAATACTTGACAAAAGTCTTTTTTTTGTGAAACTGTGACATTTTCACTTACAATACCGTAGATCTGTAATACTTTTTTCTTTATATTTTTATTTTTTCCAACATTTCTAGCACATAACGGACCAACAAGGAAGATCCCCCTTAAATATTTGTGAAGAAAACAAACAAAATAACTGGGAAGAAGCTGCAAAACTGTTGAAGGAAGCCATTAACAAACCAGTAAGAATTACTTTCAGAAATAGAGCCACACCAACTGTTTAAATTAATAAGTAATTTGAGGATCTGTGGCAAGAGTGGAATGGATGGATGGTTTCTTTATTGCTTTTAGAAAACCTCATAGTTAGATCTCTTAAGTATTAAATTTGTTATCATCCCTAACAATAAGACATTTATTCTTGAATAACAAAATAAAATTGCATGATAAATCTTTCAAGCACTTAAAATTAACCTAATTTCCAGTATAATCTCAATACTTGATAATGTCTGAAATAATTAGCAATAACATTAAGATAGAGAAGAATTAACAATTAGAAAAGCTCAGTTTGCCTAATAGTTACAGTTATGATAAAATTATGATTAATTTAAAAACTGTGAAAACTTGCAAACCAGATAAAAGGATTTATATCAACAGATAAAGTGTAAAAGTTTGATCTCAACAAATATAATCTCTGAGCCTTTCCAGACCTTTCCATCAGTTAGGTAATAAGTATTTGTGGAGTATTTCTGTGAATTTAACATCTTGAAATGCTGAAAGTGACAAATGATAAAGAGTAAACATATGATCTCTGCCTTTAAGAATATAAACACACAAACTCACCACACAACAGATTTTGTCAAAATACTGTTCCATGAGCACAAGACAAAGTCAAGGAAGTAGGTAACAGTACAGGCACCCTTCTATTATACTTTATTACAATTTTTTTTTAATTTTTTTAATGTTTATATATTTTTGAGAGAGAGAGTGTGTGTGTGTAGGCGAAGGGTAGAGAGAGAGGCAGACACAGAATCTGAAGCAGGCTCCAGGCTCTGAGCTGTCAGCACAGAGCCTGATGTGGGGCTCGAACTCATGAACCACAAGATCATGACCTGAGCCGAAGTCAGACTCTTAACCGACTGAGCCACCCAGGTGCCCTCAATTTATTTTCTAATTATATAGAACACATTATTATTCCTGGTATAATTTTTATATTCTAAATGAACACGATAAGAGGAATTAGGTACTTTTATCTAAAATGAACTGGCCTGGAAGTTATTTGGGGGCTTCCAATATAGTAAAATGTGTTGAGAACATATTGAGTTACTTCCAGTGACAATAAAAATGTATTGAGGATATATTGAGAAACCACAATTAGCTATTACCTCACACCAATCAGAATGGCTAGTTTCAAAAAGATAAGAAATAAGAAGTGTTGGTGAGGATTTGGAGAAAATGGTGGAACCCTTGTGCAGTGTTAGAATGTAAATTGGTGCAGTCACTGTGGAAAACAGTATGGAGGTTCCTTAAGAAATTAAAAATAGAGATACCATATGATCTGGTAATTCCAGTACTGAGTATTTACACAAAGAAAATGAAAACACTAAATTAAAAAGATACATGAAATTGCTTCTCGACCTTTTGGCTAAAATCAAATATAAAAAGATACAGGTACTCCTATGTTTATCACAACATTATTTATAGTAGCCAAGATATGGAAGCAAACTAAGTGTACATCAATAGATGAATGGATAAACAAGATGTAGTACATATATACAATAGAATATTGACCATAAAAAAGAATGAAATCTCACCATTTGCACCAACATGGATGGACCTAGAAGGTATTACACTAAGTGCAATAAGTCAGACAGAAAGACGAATGCTGTATGACTTCACATATATGTGGAATCAACAAAACAAAAACAAAAAAACAGACTCTTAAATATAGAGAACAAAGTGGTGGTTGCTAGAGGGGAGGTGGGTGAGAGAAGGGCAAAATAGGTGACAGGAATTTTTTTTTTTTAATGTATTGAAAATATTATTACTCTCTGAGATTTTTCTGAAGAGGAGGAAAGAAAATGGCTCAAGGTCCGTTGTTCCATAACTTTCATGTGTATGGTCTTCCATCACAGATTCCTCTTAGGACAAATTACTGCTAGTACACATTTCTACCATATAATCTTTAGCCCACTAGACTCATAAGATACTTGACTAACACCAGATTTAGTAACCAAGTCTGTATCCCCCATAGGATACCTACTTTGTACATGAAGAGCTTTAAAACATTTCCTAGAAGAATCCAAAGTTGAATATTTTTTAGGAATCATTCACCTTAGTCTCTCAAGCTTACATGATCATGAATCATCCAGAGGAAAAAAAAGTGGAAAATATACATAATGGAAATAAAACTTTTTTAAATAATGCCAACAGATACTCACTTGAAGTAGTTTCCTGTTATTTTCCATTTTAGAAATCTATAATAAAGCATATGAAGTTGAAACTGAAGCATTTTGTTAGGTTGGGATATATAATTTCTAACCAGATTGCATAATTTATTATTGTCTTTTGTCCTAGTATGAAAAAGTTCGGATATACAGAATGGATGGATCATACCGTTCTGTTGAACTGAAACATGGAAATAATACCACAGTGCAGCAGATAATGGAAGGAATGCGTCTCTCTCAAGAAACACAGCAATATTTCACTATTTGGATCTGTTCAGAAAACCTCAGTAAGAAAGTTGTTACTCTGTTGTGTAAACCTCACTATTTTTGAGAGTAGGTTGGCAAACTTAAGTATAGCGTCAGTTTTTTAATGACTTTCACATTTTCAAATGATACAGTGATCTTCTCTTGTATATAAATTACTAGCATTCCAACTGTTGAAATAGGTAAGCCTCTGGGCCCCGCATCCCTTGCTTCATTCAAAGCAATTTTTAATCATTTTAAAACTTCTTCTTTAACCATGGAATTTAACTTGAACTCCATTAAATGTATTGCTCCTCCAACTTGCCTTTATTGTCAGTGCTCATTTCACTTGAAATAATGCAAATATTTTTTGTGTTAGTTTTCTATCAAATCTTTTTTTTAAATTTTTTTTTAACATTTATTCATTTTTGAGACACAGGGAGAGACAGAGCATGAGTGGGAAAGGAGCAGAGAGAGAGGGAGACATAGAATCTGAAGCAGGCTCCAGGCTCTGAGCTGTCATCCCAGTGCCCAATGTGGGATTCAAACTCACAGACCGTGAGATCATGACCTGAGCTGAAGTCAGATGCTTAACCAAGACTGAGCCACCAGGCGCCCCTCTATCAAATATTTTCATTTAAAATTATCCTGATGTCACTATAGATTTGTCTTTCAAACAAATACTGCAAATATATAAAGGAATTAATTGAGGTTATTGTGATTGGTTATTGATTTGTCTTTTTTTTTAACTCTAGATTCTACTGATTGTATCATAAATAGGCTATCATGGAATTAAAGATCTTATATACATTTGATACATTTTGTTTGTTTTAGGAATTATCATAATTCTTATATTCTTTAATTTTTTACAGATTTTGTTTGTTTGTTTCTTTCTTTATAAGTAGGCTCCTTGCTCAGCACAGAGCCCAATGCCAGGCTTGAACTCATGACCCTGAGATCAAGACTTGAGCTGAAAGCAAGAGTTGGAGGCTTAACCGACTGAATTACTCAGGCACCCTTTTAAGATTTTATTTTTAAGGGGCGCCTGGGTGGCTAAGTCAAATGGCCTGGGTGGCTATGTCGGTTTAGTGTCTGACTCTTGATGTCAGTTCATGTCATGATCCCAGGATTGTGGGATCAAGCCCCATGTTGGGCTCCATGCTGAGCATGGGGCCTGCTTAAAATTCTTCCTCTTCTCCCTCTGCCTCTCTCCCCTTTGCCCCGTGCATGCTCTCTCTAATTAAAAAAGAAAAAAAATTTTATTTCTAAGTAATCTCTATACCCGACATGGGGCTCAAACTTAAAACCCTAAGATCAAGAGTCATATTCTCTACAAACTGGGCCACCTAGGCGCCCCTCATAATTCTTAAATTCTTTTTTTTTTAATGTTTATTTATTTATTTTGAGAGTGAGTGAGTGCGTGTGTGTGCAGGAGTCAGGGGGCTGGGGAGGAGGTAGGGAGAGAGGAGAGAACCAGAGACACAGAGCCTTGCGTGGGGCCTATCCCAGGATCCATGAGACCATGACCTGAGCTGAAATCAAGAGTTGGGTGCCCAATCAACTGAGCCACCTGGGCACCTCCATAATTCTTACATTCTTAAAAACAAAAGCTCTTCACCTAAAATTGGGTAGTAATATTATTGGTTAAAGTCAGCGTTGATTAGAATTTAGACCTTTACTTTGTGTGTATTCAGCACTTAAGTACAGATAATTTAGTACAAATTTTCCATGTGTTGATATAATTTATTTTTACATTATCATTTATAAAAGGAAAGATGTTTTTCAGGCCTTCAACTCAAGCCTTATCATAAACCATTGCAACATGTTCGTGACTGGCCAGAAATACTTGCTGAATTAACTAATTTGGATCCCCAAAGAGAAACACCACAGCTTTTCCTAAGAAGAGATGTGAGACTTCCTTTGGAAGTTGAAAAAAAGGTTTGTGTGGAAATCTTATTTTAGTCATTTAAATACACAGAATCTATTGAGTTCCTGTGGTAGGCACTAGAAATAAAAATTGTGCTTTTCCTGTATGAGGACGAGGAGATTTTCTGTTTTTCTGTTCAATCCTTACATCCCTGGGGTAAGTGGTAGAGTTTGAGTTAGTCTACTTACAAAGCCCCTGGTTGGTTTTCCTATTTCTACCTTCATTGTTGTAGAAACAAAAGAAATAGAGAATCTATTGTAAAGAGAATTAGCAACCAGATGGAAGATGGATTATACAAAAAAAAAAGTTTTTAGTATAGTTAGGAAGTACAGTATCAAAGATAAATTTAATAAAGTGCTAATCAGTGGTAAACTTCAGACGAGCAAAGAGATATGTTGATGTGGGAGGAGAAAATAAAATATATTCTGAATGGAGAAGATTATATTTGCAAAGGGGCTATAAAAAAGTTATTCTCAAAAGTCAGTAAGTGGCTATTTTCAAATCAAGCAGAAATTATATAGATAGTAAAAAATGAGAATAGAATTTACATTTGATAAAAAGATCTGTTCCATACAAGTACACTTGGATTTGAATTTCTGTAAATTTTAGAGGATGTGGGATAATGCTATCTGAAAGATGAATGGACAACAAATAAATTTAAGGTAGATATCACAAGTTAAACTAAGTGTGAAGGCTAACTACAAGAGTAGCTTTGAAATTGAAGAAAAAAAGTTTCAAGGTCTCATAACTTTGGTGAAGAAAAAATATACAGTGCATTTCCTGATTGTTATCCAAGGGAATATTAAACAGACAAGGTTAAGCAAAGTTATATGAAAAGTTCAGTGGCCATGTACAAACTTGATAAATGTTTTGTATCTAACTATTCATATTGTCCCTTTTATATTATCAAACCAAAGATAGACTTGATCCTCTCACTGAAATATACTGGCAGTTACATAAAGAGTGTATGAAACTTACCAAAAACAAAGATCTTAATTATTCATTAAAAAATGTGTTAGATTTTCATAAGTAGAACAAAGGGAAAAAAAATAATTTATCATCTCAATTGACACAGAAAAGATAGTTGACAAAATCCAATACCCTTTCATGATAAAACTCTTATAATAGGAATAGATGGGAACTTCCTCAACATGATAAATGGCATTTATGAAAAACCTACAGCTAACATACTCGATGAAAGGCTGAAAGCTAAGATCATGAAAAAGACAAGGATGCAGCTTTCACCAATGCTATTTAACACTAACCAGAGCAATTAGATGAAGGAAGGAAGGAAGGAAGGAAGGAAGGAAGGAAGGAAGGAAGGGGAAAAAAATAAAAAGCATCCATACTGGAAAGGAAAAAAATAAAACTATTCGCAAATGACATGATCCTATATAGAGGATCCACAAAAAAGCTATTAGGGGTAATAAATAGATTCAACAATGTGCAAGTTACAAGCTTAACACACAAGAATCAGTGGTTTCTACATACATCAATGAACAACCAAAAAAGGAAATTAAGAAATTAATTAAAATAGCATCTTAAAGAAAATGCTAGGAATAAATTTAACAAAAGAGGTGCAAGACTTGTACACTCAGAACTATAAAACATACTGAAAAAAACTAAAGATCTGTGTAACTGGAAAGACATCTGTGTTAAGGGTAGGAAGATTTAATATTAAGATGTCCACACTAGCCAAACATGTACTGATTTACCACATTATCTAAAAAAAAATTCCAAAAGCCTTTTTGTAGAAGTGGAAAAGGCAATCCTTAAATTCATATGTAATTACACAGGGCCTTGAATAGCTAAAGCAACCTTGAAAAAAGAATAGAGTCGAGGGATTCACACTTCCAATTTCAAAACTTACTACAAAAGCCACAGTAATTAGGGACAATTATATAGGCCAATGGATTAGAAACGAGAGTACAGAAATAAACCCAATACATCTATAACCAAAATCTATAGTCAGCTGATTTTTGACAAGGGTGCCAATGAAAAAAGAGTGGTCTTTTCAACAGATGGTGCAAAAGTATGAAATTGGACCCTGAATCACACCATATATAAAAGTTAACTCACTGGATCAACAACCTAAATGTAAGAGCTAAAAACCATAAAGCTCTTAGAAGCAAACCAACAGATAAACCTTCATGACCTTAGATTTGGCAATGGATTTTTTTTTTAAGCTTACTCATTTATTTTGAGAGTGAGAGAGAATGTGCAGGGGGAGGGTGACAGAGAGGGAGAGAGAATCCCAAGCAAGCTCCATGGTGTGGGCCTGACATGGGGCTTGAACTCAAAAATTGTGAGATCATGACCTCAGTCGAAACCAAGGGTTAGACACTCAACTGACAGCTACTCAGGTGCCCCTGGCAATGGATTTTTAAATAGGACACCAAAACTGTGAGCAACAAAAGAAAGTATACATAAATTGGACTTCAAAATTAAAAACATTTGTGCATAAAAGGATATTATCAAGAAAGTGAAAAGACTATTTACAGAATGGGAGCTACAACTCAACAACAAAAAGACAACCCAGTTAAAATGGGCAAAAGACTTGATTTCTCCAGTGAAGATACACAAATGACTAAGAAACTTGTGAAAAGATGCTCAACGTCAATGGTCATTAGGGAACTGTACATCAAAACACAATGAGAATCTACTTCACACCTCCTAGGATGGCTATTTTAATTAAAAAAAAGAAAATAATGAATTTTGGTAAAGTTACAAAGAATTTGTCATCCTTATACATTGCAGGTAGGAATGTAAAATGGAATAGCTGCTGTGGAAAACAATAGCGGTTCTCAGAAAAACTAAACACAATTACCATATGATCCAGTAGTTCCACTCTTTGATATATACCTGAAGATTTAAAAATAGGAACTTAAACATATCTATATGCCAGTGTTCAAAGTAGCATTAGTCACAATAACCGAAATGGTGGAAACAAACTAAGTTTCCATCAAGAGATGAATGGATAAACAAAACATGGTATACACATAAAATGGAATATTATTCAGCCATAAAAAGAAATGAAGTTCTGATACATGCCATGACATGGATAAACCTTGAGAACATTATGCTAAGTGAAATAAGCCAAGCCAGATGCAAGAAGAGCACAAATATTGAATCTTACACTAAGTATCTAGAATAAGAAAATTCATGAAGTAAATTAGTGGTCACTACAGGTGTTAGAGAGAGTGTGGAGTTACTGCTTAGTGGTTAACAGTTTCTGAATGATGAAAAAGTTGTGTAAATAGTGATATTTGTACAACATTGTGAATGTAATTAATGTCACTGAATTATACACTTAAAATGGTTAAAATATTTTTTGTTATGTGTATTTTAGCACAGTTAAAAAAAATATTAGGTCCATAAAGTCTGCAAGTAATTTAAGTATACTCAGTCTATCTTCCTTCTCTACCTAAGTAATATTTTAAAAGTTGATTGGTGGAGAAAAAGAGCAATAACGATAAAACTTGGATGATAAATTAATTGCATTATTATAAAGAATATAAAGTGAACTCAGGTGAAAAAGAAGCAAAGTTTAGTAAGTACCTTAAGACAAATCAGAATATAATGATCATCTGATAAGATAGTTGTGTTCTTTCATTATGTAATTAAGAAATTCCAATTTGTACTGTCTGAAAAATGGAAGAATTACATTTATTGGTTGCATTATTCCTTTAGGATGAAAATGGCCTGATTTCATTAGTAAAGAATAATTGTTGACTAATGCTCACTAAATACACTGTTAGGAATTATAACGCTTAACTACTCAAACTCTTTAAATTCACTGTTAATTTTGAGAAATTAAAGCCCATAGGAAAGTTGAAAAGGTAATAAAATTCATTAAATTCACTAATGGCTAATATTTTGCTTTATTTCCTTCATCTTCTCTATTTTTTCTTTATGAACCATTTAAAAGTGTGTTGCAGACATCATAGCACTTAATCCCTACATATTTTACATATATCTCCTAAGAAAAAGGACATATGAACCTTTTTCAACCATTTTCAACCTAGAAAAATTAATATTTCCATAATAATGTCTGATATGTGATCCATATTCAGATTTTCCCCAATTGTTTAAAAGTCTTTTTTTTATAGCCCCCATATGTAGGATCTAGTCAAGGTTCATAATTTCTATTTGGTTGTTATCTCTTTAGTCACTTTTAATCTAGAACACTCCTCCCACCTTTTTTCCCCATGAAATTCTCTTTTAGGTTTTTAATATTATATAGAGCATTATAGGATATTATTTTAGTTAGTAAGACAAAAGTAACTTTTACCACAGGGAATTGAGATCACTTTGAATTATATTTGGAAATCCTTTAAGTATTCATTCAGAAACTCTAAAATTGGTGACTATTTCTAAGCATAGGTATATTCTATAGGCTAGCTTTTTTCAATCTTTGTTAATCCTACTTGATAAAGTGAAACTTCATGACGTTTTTGAAACTTAGGGAAAAATCTTCTGCTCTCCTTTAGTGTTATTTGGAAGTACCAAGTAGTTTTAGTCAAATGAAATAAAAAATGTTTTAAAATAAAATTTTTTAAAACTACATGTACACTTCTAGGAATTAATACACTTTCTTGTATTTTCCTTGAGGTTCACTACTATATCATATGAAACATGTAGAATAATGTTTGAGGAATATAATTGATTTAGGTAAAATTGTGGTAGAAATTATCCATATCCATAAACTAATGATAATCTTTTAGACTGTAAATCAGAGGTTAACAAACTATAGCCTATTGCTCTATCTGACCTGCTGTTTATTTTTATATATTTGGTAAGGTATTAAAGTTTGAAAAAATTCAAAAGGATAATATATCATGTCATGTGAAAATTTTATGGGTACCAAATTTTGGTACCCATATGTAAAGTGTTATTACAACACCATCACAGACCTGTTTGTTACTGTATTGTCTATGGATGCTTTTGTGCTCAGAGAGACTATGTGACTCATAAAGCTTCAAATATTACTCTCTGGCCCTTAACAGGAAAAATTTGTCAACCCCTGCTCTAAATAACAGCTCATTTATATACAAATATGTAGCGTTTGTTTTTCCATATTAGACAGTGACAAGTTGTATATTTCTAACAGGAAATTGTAGCCCAATAACCAAATTCTGCTTTTTCTTTTAAGATTGAAGACCCACTAGCTATTCTTATCCTCTTTGATGAAGCCAGATATAATTTATTAAAGGGCTTTTATACAGCTCCTGACACTAAACTGATAACATTGGCAAGTCTACTGTTGCAAATAGTTTATGGAAATTATGAGAGTAAGAAACACAAGCAAGGTTTCCTAAAGTAAGTATTTAATACAGTATGTGGTCTTGTGCTATGTTCAAGATTCTATTTAACCAAGAAAGTTTAAAAATGTTGTTAAGAAATATTTATACTTTGGTTTGGAACTAGAGGATATGAGGAGGCATGAAATGAAGGGAAAAAATGGTAAAGCATTCTTAAAGTTATATTCTCTCCAAAATTATTTTTCTTACGTTTGACTCTGGTTTGATACACCTTTTTTTTTTTTTTAAAGATTTTATTTTTTTAAGTAATCTCTACACCCAACATGGGGCTCAAACCCACAACTCTGACATCAAGAGTCACATGCTCTACTGACGGGCACCCCTTGATATACCTTATATTTTTTCTTTAACTTATCTTTATTATATGTTTAAATATAAGTTCATTAAAACCTGACTTGATAAGTAGTAGAAAATGTCATAAGGCAGATTTCAGTTTTTGAGAAAAAACGCTGAGGTTTTAAACACTGAAGTTTGTTTATTGTAGTTTTCAATTTTCAAAAGTATTTTGTGGTTATTGAAAGAAGAAACATTCTCTTAAATGAGAATGTTAGGATTGTGGCTTTTGCTTAAAATTTTTGGAGTTCTCTAATATTTTACAATATATATTTTTCAGCTCAAAAATCATGTTACTTAAAAAAAATCATGTTATTTAAAGCAATTTGTTTCTGAGTGAGTTATGTACTTTAGCTACTAAAGATGATTTATTTAAAGCATGTTGGCCTGTTTGCTTACAGTGAAGAAAACCTAAAATCCATTGTACCTATTACCAAATTGAAAAGTAAGGCACCTCACTGGACAAACCGAATACTTCATGAATATAAGGTAAGCTGTTTAACAGAAATAAAAAGACATTTTATACCCTAGTTGAAATTTTGTAAATTAAATCGTGTAATATGTTTTAAATGTAGTTACATTAAATTTATAGTACTGAAATTAAAAATTCATCTTCTAGTTCACATGAAACTGAAAGTAGCATATTTTTATTTTTAATAATGTGGAATCTTTTACTGAATACCTTCTATATGCTGGATACTGTGGTAAGGAATAGAGATTAAACACACACACACACACACACACACACACACACACACACACCTCACACACCATGTTCTATATGCTGGATACTGTGGTAAGAACTAGAGATTAAACACACACCTCACACACCATGAAATTATACACTATCCTTGTCCATGAAACACTTAAAACCTAATAGAATAGACAAGCACTATTTTTATACTTTGATATTTCTTTCTTTTTTGAAGTATTAAGAACTGCTCTTGGGATAGTTCACACAATTTTATTCTTCTCTGGGGGCAGCCACGATTTTGGAAACTGCTTAGTTGACCTACTTGGATTATCAAAAGTGTGTTCTCTTTTCACATCTCTTTTATTTTACCTTATTTGTTTTTAGAATCTTAGTACAAGTGAGGGTGTCAGTAAAGAAATGCATCACCTTCAGCGCATGTTCTTACAGAATTGTTGGGAAATTCCTACATATGGAGCAGCTTTTTTCACAGGACAGATATTTACAAAGGCAAGCCCCAGCAATCATAAAGTCATCCCTGTGTATGTAGGAGTGAATATAAAAGGACTTCATCTTCTCAACATGGAAACTAAGGTAGATTTTCAGCTTTACAGCTGTTTTTGACCAATGTCTTAAAAAAATTGTACCAGCATACCTGAAAAATCTAGAAATGACATATATAAAAGTATTCATTGCAATTTTATTTATAATAGCAAAGGAAGAGGGATGAAAAGTAAATGATTGTCAACAAAGTGTTAATTATTAACATTAATTGTATTCTATAATTATGTAATGTATTAATCATAGTACATTTCTACATTGAAATACTGTGCAGCCATATAAAAGAATGAAGAATGTAGAGAATGATTTCCAAGATATATTTAGTGAAAAAGTACATTGGTGGACCATATGTAATATGCTGTTATTTGTGTAAAAACGAGGGGAAGTCAAGACCATATTTACATGAATACATATTGCTTGTGTATGAATAAAAAGTTTCATGAAGCCTTTAGAGAAGGCAACCAGGTAACTGGAAACAAGAGTAGAAGGGAAACTTTACTAAGTACCATTTTGCAACTTAAAAATTTTTTAACTGTGATTATATTACCTATTTTAAAAATCAATTAAGTTTAAATGAAAAAATACAGGTTAAAAAAAGAAAAATATATTGGGGTGCTCAGTCGGTTAAGCATATGACTCTTGATTTTGGCTCAGGTCATGATCTCATGTTTTGTGAGATTGGGCTGGTGTTGGACTCTGTACTGACAGCACGAAACCTGCTTGGGATTTCCTGTCTCCCTCTCTCTCTGCCCCTCCCCTGTGTTTGCACATGCTCTTTGTCTCTCAAAATAAATAAATAAACATTAGAAAAAAGAAAAATGTAATACCTGTCACAAGGGATTCACTTTGAAAAGCAGAATTAGTTATAGGAGCCTTTTGGGGAACAGGCAAGATGAAGTATGGAAGGGATTCAGACCTTTCCCATCAGAGGCTTGTTACTATATTATATTCCTTTTTCTAATCAAAGTTGTTATATATAAAATATGGAATTATGAATCATTTTTAGCATATTTAACACATTTATCTGGATGAACAGCTTTCTAGCTTTAATAGCTAATAAAAATCAAATTTATTTTGTTCATTCAGATTTGTTTAAGAATAGACCATTTCAGGTCTGTTAAAGTAATAACTAAGCTTATACATTAGAAAAGGTATTTTAGGGGTACCTGGGTGGTTCAGTTGGGTAAGCGTCCGACTTCAACTCAAGTCATGATCTCACGGTTCGTGAATTTGAGCCCCACATTGGGCTCTGAGCTGATAGCTGGGAGCTCGGAGCCCAGATCCTGCTTCGGATTCTGTGTCTCCCTCTCTCTCTGCCTCCCTTTCTCCCCTGCTTGCACTTGGTCTCTCTCTTTCTCTCTCTCAAAAATAAACATACATTTTAAAAAAAATTAGAAAAGTCATTTTAGGTTAGGAAATTTTATCATAAACCTAATTTTTATTTTCACCATTTTTATAACCCTTACTTTGTAATCACATAACTTCTGAAAGTAGTTTAGTCACTTCATGATAACTCAGGATCATCCTTATGGGCAACAGCTATTTTTACCATGCTGTTAGATATGCCCGTGAATGGAGGTAGAGAATATGTACGGACATAGGGCTGAATAGGGACTGAATTCAGTAGCTTATCTAGAACTTGATTTTTTTTGAAGCCTCAGATGTCAGCTTGCTTTTGGATCATTTGCTTATTATCATTTTCTTTTTAAGCTACTTTACTCACAAAAAATAGCCTGCTTCTAATTAGTTTGTAACCAGTTTTCTATTTCTTTTGTACTAAGTTTATTAAAGGAAATCAAAGGAAAAACTCCCCTCACCATTTCAATAAATTTCTCCTCTGCTATTTCAGAGCATTTTATACAACATTTACAAATCCTTTACCAAACTGAATGGTGACGCTGTGGGTGTGATGCTGAGCCTTTTCTCTAAGCTATAGTTTATATTTGCCTTGGCAGCATTCCAGGTTTAGGCAACCATAAAATGTTTTATTTAGTTCCTAAATGATGGTTCAGCATTATAACATTTCACATGAATAATACTATGGTCCAGGAATCGAGTAAGTGAGATAGCAATTGGAGGCAGAGGATGATAACAATGTTATTAGTGAATAGTCTGCCTTTTTTAGGATAAGATGTTCGATTTCTAGAAATATAAATTAAAATGCTGTCCTTGGGTGATTAAACCAAAGAGTAATGATGTTTTCTGTCCACCTGATCATTACCTTGTGTTCTGTAAACCACTGATAAATTTACAGCACCTATGAAAGCTTTAAGATGATTATATTTTCTAATCATCAAAGGTGGGAGCAGGCAGCTTGTCCTCAGTTGTGTTAGAGTCATCAAGATATGCTAGGGTTGAATTTGACAAGTTTAGAATAAACAACTTCATTTGCAAAAATACCTTCATTTACATTAAAACTCTGCTTGGGATACAGTAGCTTCAGAGATTAATTCTCATGAAAACCCATAGAATACAGCTGTGTTTTTTATATCAATTACTTCTACCTTCTATATCTTGTTTCTCTTTGAAATAAGAGAGTTTTCCATTAGGGAGTATAACTCAGCCAATTTCATATGCTCATGAGAGCATACTTACATAAAATGTAGACACTATTGAATATATAACACACTGTGTTGTGAATCATTGTTTTACTATAGTGAATGTATTTCTGTTTCATAACTAACTGTGCTTGTTGATACATCTTTAACCATAATAGTACTATTGCCACACCCAAGCAATAGATACCCTTTGCTGATGTCAGTTTATGTTGGCCATAATGAATGCCCTTCTGAAATAAAACTGGTTATTTAGATATCCACATAGTGTCATTCTTCCTGATCAGTTATCAACATCACTGTTTCTCCTGTCCACTGGCTGGCTATTTGCTACTTGTCACTTCTGTGGTTTTCCCTTTTCTGCGCTCAACTATTCCTGACATTTTCTCTTGTGCCTTTTGATTTCCCTCACTAAACAACTTGACCCTTTGTAGGTTTTATCTCGTAAAGAGAACTACTTTTTCCTTCTAGAGTACACTGTATCTCTCAAAGCTACCATATGGACTCTGACTTTTCAGTTCCATTGAGCTGCTTTCATTATTGTGGGTTTCTCAATCTCTTCCTTTGTGCATAGCAACAAAACCTTTATTTTTAATGTACAACCCCAGTATTTTTGTTAGTAATTTAGCCCCCATATAATTGAGGACTTATACTACAGATGTATTTTTTTCTATATATTAAACTGTTTTGAGACCATATTAATGGACTATTTTTTGCTTCTTGATTAAACAAATTTCAAGCAACTGATCTAAAAAATAGACAATGTAAGGTATTACGATATCTTGACTCAAATGTTGGTAAATAGCTATTTTAGCATATCATATCCATAAAGTTATATTTTACAATATAAATACAGGTGGCTAATTTTAAAGAAGATGTTCTTAGTTTCCCATTATACATAATATACACTCATGTAAATTAATTGTACTGTTTCATTTAAGAACCTCACTTTTTTTTTAAGCTTATTTATTTATTTTGAGAGAGAGAGAAAGAGAGAACACAAGCAGGGGAGGGGGGAGAGAGAGAATCCCAAGCAGGCTCTGCACTATCAGCACAGACCCCTATGTGGGGCGGGAGCTCAAACCCACGCATGGGAGATCATGATCCTAGCCAAAACCAGGAGTCGGACACTTAACCAACTGAGCCACCCAGTGCCCCAGTTTAGGGCATTTTTAAAGTGAGGTTCTTGGTGTGCCTGGGTAGCTCAGTCTGTTAAGCACTGGACTTTTTTTTTTTTTTTTTTTTTTTTTTAGTTTTTGTTAATGTTTATTTTAGAGAGAGAGCGCGAGCAAGGTGGGGGAGGGGGGAGGGCAGAGAAAGAGGGAGACACAGGATCTGAAGCAGGTTCCAAGCTCTGAGCTGTTAGCACAGAGCCCCGTGAGGAGCTCAGACTTGTGAACTGCAAGATCATGACCTGAGCTGAAGTTGGATGCTCAACCGACCAAGCCACCTAGGCATCCCAGCACCAGATTCTTGATTTTGGCTCAGGTCCTGATCTCATGGTTTGTGAGTCCAAGCCCCATGTCAAGCTCTGCGCGGACAGCACAGAGCCTGCTTGGGATTATGCTTCTCCCTTTCTCTGCCCCCCACCCCACACTTGCTCTCTGTCTCTCTGTCTCTCATAATTAATAAATAAACTTCAAGAAGTATGAAAATTATTTTTTAAAATGCCCTAAAACCACATCCTTTTCACATAACATTAATTACCTGTAATAAGGGGGCCGGGGTGGCTCAGTCATTTGAGCATCTTACTCTGGGTTTCAGTTCAGGTCATGATCTTATGGTTGTAAGATCAAGCCCCACCTCAGGCTCTGTGCTGAGCACCCAACCAGCTTGGGATTCTTTCTCTCTCTCTCTCTCTGCCCCTCCCCTGCTTGTGCATGCACTTTCTCTCTCTCTCAAAATAAATAAAAATAAACATTTTATCAACATTTTAAGAACTGCTAGTCATAGAAAGCAATTTTTTTATGCTTTATTTATTTTTGAGAGAAAGAATGTGAGCAGGGGAGGAGCAGAGAGAGAGAGGGAGGGAGGGAGGGAGGGAGGGGCAGAGAGATGGGGACAGAAGATCAAAGCAGGTTCTGCGCTGACAGCATCAAACCCGATGCCAGGGTTCAAACTGACAAACCTGAGCTCAAGTCTGACGCTTATCCAACTGAGCCACCCAAGTGCCCCTGAAAGCAAATGTTTTTAAACGTGTATTTTAAAGGATGCACAAACACTTTCTTTGTATATGTTTATATAAATAATATATTTTTAGGGCAAGAAAATGCAAGTTGCTAGGAGAAATTCATTTTAAAATAATCAAAAAAGTATATTGAATGCTTATTTAAATTTAAGTTTTTTGTTAGGAAAGTGTAGGAATAGGGTTTTTTTTAATAGTTTTTTTTTTTTTTTGAAAATTTATTTATTTATTTTGAGTGGGGGCAGAGAGAGACAGAATTTCAGGCATTAAATAATTTGATGAATTTATGAAGGCTATATTAATTATTAAAATTATGCTTATTTTTACCATAAATATATCACCATACTTATTTTCAGTGAGATGGAATTGCTTAAGTCAACCTGTTACCTCATTACATAAATTTCAGATCTGAAAGTACTATGTGAATATTCAAAAGGTACTGAATAAAGTGAAAGGGATTTTTTTTTAACGTGCGGAAAGTAAAAACTTGTACATTTAATTTTCTTGAAAGTCACTGAGAGAATAGGCATCTTCTCAACTTTACTGAGACATAATTGACATAACATTGTATAAGTTTAAGGTGTACAATGGGTTGATTTGATATGTATTGCAAAATGATTAATACCATAGCATTAGCTAATACCTCCACCATGTTACATGATTGCCATTTTCTTTTTGCGATGAGAACACTTAAGATCTACTCTCTCAGTAACATGAACTATATAATATAGTATTATTAACTATAGTCACCATGGTGTACATTAGATCCCCAGAAATTACTCATCTTATACCTGAAAGTTTGTACTTCATGGCCGACATCTCATGTTGGCTGTCCCCCAGCCTCTGGTAGCCACCATTCTGTTTCTCTCTGTTTCTACGAGTTCAGCTTCTTTAGACTCCACATGTAAGCGATATCCTCTTTAGTCTTTTTCTGACTTATTTCACTTAACATAATGCCCTCAAGGTCTATCCATGTTGTTAAAAATGGCATTATTTTCTTCTTTCTGATGGCTGAATATTATTCATGTGTGTGTGTGTGTGTGTGTGTGTGTGTGTGTGTGTATACATACCACAGAATGGGCATCTTTAAAATGTTTGTCAGTGTGATACAAAAGATACCATTGCTGAAGGCAGTCTCCTAAGAGTCTACCAGATTCTGTGTGGTTCTGTACTTGAGGCTCTGTAAGGTTATTGAGGGAACTTTGAATACAATTTATTGTAACATTCAAAACCATTATGTTTGGACATGACTAGATCATTGTAGATAATAAGAGAAGATAGGTGTTGTTTTTAACATACATTTCAATATAACAATTTCTAATTATATTGCAGGCTTTACTCATCAGTCTTAAGTATGGTTGTTTTATGTGGCAATTGGGAGATGCTGATGCATGTTTTCAGATCCATAGTATGGAAAATAAAATGAGCTTTATAGTACACACAAAACAGGTAAGTACTTATCAGTTGCTCTGGACTTCTAACAATGAACTATTGTATTAGTAAAGATTCTTTTTTTGAAGTGACAATCCATTTTACTTCAAGGAAAACCTTTGATATTATGTGAAATTAAGATATTTAAGACCAAGGATAAAAGGCAGGCCTTTCCTAAGCAAATAAGCCAGAAACTTATCTGAATAATTTATTTAGTTTTATAACAATGAAACTCTGTTTTCTGGCGTTTCTTTTAATTCTAGTTAGTATTCCCTATCTCTTTTATCCAGGTGTCTGTCAGGTAATCCTTCCCTCTTGATAAGTATTCTATCTGAGCCACTAGTTGCATCCTTCAAAGCCTTAGTACCCCCTCTATTCTTGATAAACTTCCTCTAATAAGAAAATTTCTTTTCAGATAGATAGGGAACTGCTCGCTGCCATGTATGTCATTTACACATCCTTACATGTTTCACATTTACTGTTGACATATATTTTACTTTATAGGCTGGCCTTGTGGTAAAACTATTAATGAAGCTAAATGGACAGTTAATGCCCACCGAAAGAAATTCATGAGAGGAAAGCAGCTGATACTTAAACTACCACATTTTGTAATGCAGATTTTTTCCATGAAAGATTTCTTAAACTATCACTTTTAACAAGGCACTTAGTCTCTTGTAATATATGAATGTATACTACTACATTGTACAGAATCTGTACTTACGTTTGGTGTGTAATATACCAATTAGTTTTGTATAATATCCTCATAAGCTATTCTAATTTTTGAGAGAAACACATAAAAATATGTAGATTGATCATCTGTATAATAATGGACAAAATAGTAAGCTTTATAAAAAGTTATTTTTGGTAAATGGTAAAGAATTTGGAGTGGGATGTAATGAAATTAAAATATAGCTTTGGTATAACTTTGTGTGTCATTTCAGAATATACTGAAACTCAACATATTTGAATAAAGAAAATATATTTTCTACTTAAACCACATAACACTGTTATTTCAAACATTTTTCTGTAATCTATTAACATCTCTCAGTATGTTTTTAAAATTCTTAGTTAAAATGTGTAACTAGTATAAGCTAGTATTTCTCAAAGTATAGTTCTTGAATCCCCTGCATCAAAATTAACCTGATGCTTCTTTAAACAAAGATTGCTGGGACTCAGTATATACAAGTTCATTCACTATCTAGAAGTAACAGGACCTAGGAGTCTTAAGTTTTGGGTTTTTTTTCTGTTGAAATGATTCCAGATGCAGTAATAAATTTGGATTATTAAAGTAAATTACACAAAAGTGCCTGGCACATAAGTACTCATACGTAGACACACAGAGTAAGTGACAGTCTCTGGATATCAGTAGTTGCATTTATTATGTACATGTTGTATTTTTATGATTTAGCCTGATGAATTATATTGCCTTTATCAAAGTAGATCACCAAATATCTGTTTCATTTAGGGGAGTACTGATATCATAGATGAGGAGCTCACTGAATTATGATGCTATTTAATAAGCTTAGAAACTGGTCTTTCTGAGCCAGTAGATGGATATGTTCTTAAATTTTTTTTTAAATTTTTTAATGTTCATTTTTGAGAGAGAGACAAAGTGCAAGCAGGGGAGGGGCAGAGAGAGAGAGACAGAATTCGAAGCAGGCTCCAGGCTCTGAGATTTCTGCACAGGGCCCAATGCAGGGCTTGAACATATGAACCGAACCATGAGCTCATGACCTGAGCTGAAGTCAGACACTCAACTGATGGGCCACCCAGGCGCCCCTAGACTGATATGTTGCAGGTAAGTTCAGAGATACAATAGTCATATTTGAAGATGTCCTAAAGATTGCAGATAAGTTTTATATATCAGAATTTAACCTTCACATTAATTTCTGTTTATTTCTAATGGTGCTCTGTCTGAGCCTTATTAAAATTATATATGATTAAGTAAATTGAATGAGAAAGCCTGCTTTATCTCTAATTCTATGCTAAATACTTTTGATTCTACATAGACAGTGCTCTGTTCAGTTTCATACCTTCCAGTGGCCTCAACTGTTGACTCCCAAACCTAATATTTCAGCCTCAGATTCTCTTCTGAACTCTGAATCTTAATTTCCAATTTCTTGCTGTTCTAACTCCACCTAAATGGCCTACAAAAAGAACGTCTATTTCATCACAGCTGGAAACCGAATTTGTTTACTTGCTCAATTCTATCCTTCCACTTGTATTCTGTTTGGTTAGTGGCACCATCAAATTGCAGCCAGTTGCTTATCCTGGAAATCTTGGAGTGGTCTTCAACTTCTCTCTCCTTTATTACCCTCGACATTCCACTTATCAAATCTTGTCAAATTTCTTAAGAGTCCTTTCCCGTTTCCTTCCTCTCTAGTTGCCCTGCATCTGCCTTAGTTGAAGTCCTTCCCACCTGTTCCTAGGTTTGGTGTTACTTCCTCCCTTGCCTCCCCTGGCTGAGGCTGTACACTCTGCCCACTTATCTGCCACACCGGTGCCAAGTTGACCTTTCTTATGGATCTGATCATTTCATTACCCTCTGAAAGCTTTTCATGGTTCCTTACTACATTACAATTAAATTCCATGTCCTCAGTATTGAATGCAGGGCCCTTAATTACATGGTCACTAATGTTCCTATCCAAAATAATGTGTAACCACTTTTCCCACACTTATCCTGTGCTCCAACCCAGTGTTTCCTAATCCTGACACTGCAGTCACGTGAGGAGTTTCAATACATTATGACTCAATAAATCTAGGGTGGGGTTCAAGGATTTCTGTTGGTAAAGTATCCAGTGTGATTTTGATACACAGCTAGGGTTTAGAACTGCTCTTATAACCAACTTTAACTAGGAGTTAGCTGAATGCTTTTCCTTTCACAGAGGGAGGTGAGGATGCAATGCTACTACATCAAACAACTCCCTGCCCCATAGAATACAGTGTGCCCTCCTGGAGTTACACAGTAATGCAGCCTTGTAGAGAAGGGAAGGAAAGACTATTAACGTACCATGGCTATTAAAGGCTTAAAAATATATAGCATTAGAAAGTCAATTTTCATGGGTACCTGGGTGACTCAGTCAGCTAAGTGTCTGACTCTTAATTTCAGCTCAGGTCGTGATCTCTTGGTTCATGGGATGAAGCCCCATATCAGGCTCTGTGCTGGCAGTGTGAAGCCTGCTTGGGGTTCTCTCTCTCCTCTTTCTGCCCCTCCTCTGCTTGTGCTCTGTCTCTCTCAAAATAAATAAATAAACGTTAAAAAAAAAAAAAGTCAATTTTCAAATAAGGTATTGAGAGGAAAAACTGATCATTGTCTGTCAGACCATAACAAACCAGAAATAACCAATAATGGAGAAATGCAAGTAGGTTTTAATGAGTGCCTAGGATTGGCCAGGCATTATATGTGCACTGGGGATAAAAGACACCTTTTTCCTTTTCATCATTTTTCAATAAATTTGAGTGCCTTTTATATGCCAGGGATCCATTGCCAAGAAAAACAAAGCCCCTGCCTTTAGGGAACAAATTTTAATGAGGGAGACAATAAATACTCATGGAAATATATATTTATAAAATCTAGTAAGTGTGATGAAAGAAAAATAAGTGTATTATGTAAGCATAAAGAGGGAAACTTGATCTAGCCTTAGAGATCAGGAGAGGCACCCCTGAGCAAGTGGTGCTTAAGCTCGCATCTGAGGGATGAGAGTGACAGAAACATATGAGGGAGAAGGGAAATGGGATGAGATGTTTTGACCCCAAGAGTGGTCCTGGAGAATTGATACAATTTTCTCATTTTTAGCTAAGAAGTAAATTTAAACAATTGTTTATCCAAATTACAGCAAATGAGTTTCCATTGTAGAAATAAAACCAGAACAGTTAACATTGCACATGATAAATGTATTAGGAAAAAAACTTGGCAAAGAACGTTACATCTTGTAAGATTTAAAGTTACCAAAACTGACCCCCCCAAAAATTAGACTTGATAGAAATATGTAAAAAAGTAAAACTGGCCACAGGTTTGTTTTTTTTTTTTAAAGTTTATTTCTTTTGAGAGAGAAAGAGAAAGCGAGCACAAGTTGGGGAGGGGCAGATAGAAAAGAGGGTGGAGAGAGAGAGAGAATCCCAAACAGGCTATGCTCTGTCATCTTGGAGCCTAACGTGGGGCTCAGTCTCATGAACCATGAGATTATGACCTGAGCTGAAATCAAGAGTCAGACACTCAACTGACTGAGCCACCCAGGGGCCCATGGTTCTTGACCAAATTTAATGGATAAATTGCCTCAATAAAATTTAAAATTTAGTTTGAAGGGTGCCGGGGTGACTCAGTTGGTTAAGCGACTGACTCTTGGTTTCAACTCAGGTCATGATCTCACAGTCGAAGGATCAAGCCCTGCATTAGGCTTATGCTGACAGAGCCGAGCCTGCTTGGGATTCTCTCTCTTCCTCTCTCTCTCTCTCTGCCCCTTCCCTGCTCTCTCTCTCTCTCTCTCTCTCAAAATAAATAATACACTTAAAATAAATGTAAAAATAAAATAAAATTTGATCCTGAGGAACCCAATAGCAAAAACTGTAATTAGAAGAATTTGATATATGCAAAAAACTGATGAATCAATTCCTTGCTTTATAACTTATTCAGTAAAAAATACTTCCAATGAAAATAATTTTAGTAAAATGAAAATGGAAACAATATAAATTGTTTTTGCTGTGCTGTGTAGAAAACTGATGGAGGAATTAAAGTGGCTTGAGTCCATGCAAAAAAATACTTTCTCAGCAAAAATCCACTTGTGATGGTATGATTCTCATTTAAAGTTTGTATTCATAAGGTCAGAATGCAGAGGTAGGCAGACCGAAAAGGCCCTAAAGCAAAAGAAGGCTAAGTGCTAGGAGTTCTTAGAGGCCTGGGGGCTGGAGGTAAATGAAATATATTTCAGACTTCTTAGAGTGTGAGAAAGGTGATTGCAATACATTGTACCAATTTCTATGTTAGAAGGAAGCACTGGTTATTCAGGATTTGCTGGAAGGGCACCAACCATGGATGGGAAATTAGGGACATACCCATTAGTTAAATAATAACAATAGCTAATACTTAAAATGTGCCTACTATGTGCCTTGCAGTTGTTTTAGATATATTAATTAATGTAACCCTTACAATAGTCACTCTGAAGCAGATACTGTTATTACCATTTTACAGATGAAGAAACAGAAATTTAGGTAGCTTTTGCCAAAGAGAATATTAAGCGGTGGAGCTCAGATTCATATCTAGGCAGTCTGCCTCAGGGTATTAATGAACCAGGACCATGGTGTAAGATTATAATAAAAACATAACAAGATATTTGTTTTCTTCTAAAAAGCTTAGGAGTCAAACTTACTAACAGTGTTGTAAATATTTTCACTTTCATATATTGTATAACTTTGAAGACAATTGTATATGGAGAGGTTATGTTACATGTCTAAGGCCAAAAACCATCCTAGAGTCAGAATTCAAAATTTGGCAGTCTGGCTTCTGTATTCAGACATTTGTCAGATAAAGGAGAGGAAGATGAAGATGTTTAAAAAAAAAAAAAAAAAAAAGGGACCATATCTTGAAGGATGTTGTGTTCCCTGCTAATGAGGGGCCATTGGAGCCTTTGGGACTTGACTAACTTAGGTTGGTGTGTTACAAGATCACCCTGGGCCAGTGTACAGAAGGGCTAAAAGGGGTCTGAGTGAGAAAGTATAAGACAGTGGGGAGAAGTGGATTCATGTTTTGACAAAACCCAGTGACCTTTTGGGTTTGGGAAATAAGAGATAAGAGTCATAAATCTCGTCTTTCTGTCCTGGGCAACTGGAAAGTGGTATCATACTGCCTAATATAAGGAATGGAGATCATTTGACGAAATGTATTGAGTTCCACTGAGAAACGGGCAAAGGTAGAGCAGCTCCAAAGCATCTCATTAGGCAAATGGACATCAGTATGCGAAAAAAATAGCTTGGTACCATCCTGCATAGTTTGTATTCAATAAATTTCATATGGCCAAAAATTAAATATTAAATCTAAATGTCAACAGAGAAAAAGAGACTAGTATATTTTAGTGGCAGAGCACATTCATTTATGGATATCATAAGAGATAAGAGATGTCTAAAATGCCCTTTAGGGGCACCTGGGTGGCTTAGTTGGTTAAGTGGCTGATTTCAGCTCGGATCATGATCTCGTGGTTCGTGAGTTTGAGCCCCGCATCAGGCTCTGTGCTGACAGCTCAGAGCCTGGAGTCTGCTTCAGATTCTGTGTCTCCCTCTCTCTCTCTGCCCCTTCCCCACTCACGCTTTCTCTCTGGCTCTCAAAAAAGTGAATAAATGTTTAAAAGTATTTTTTTAATAGAATAAAATGCCTTTTAAATGTACACAATACAAAGGAAAGAAAAAGAATCAAGGAATTTAGAGCAACCAAATCTCATTACCTGGCTAACAGGAATGCAAACTGGTGAAACCATTTTGGAAGAGTTTGGTAGTTTCCAAGTTAAAAAACACCTACTGTAGAACCAAGTCATTCCACTCCTAGAAATTTATCAAAGAAACAAAAACTTATATTCACACAAAAATCTGTAATCAGATGTATATACGTTACACTTTCAATTTTTTTCACAATTCATATGAGATATAACAATTGATAACTGCCCCAAATTGGAAACAACCCAAATATCCTTTGATGGGTGAGTGAAACAAACTCAGATACATCCATATCAAATACTACTCAGCAACAAAAAAGAATAAACAATTCATGAACAATATGGATGAATTTCAAATACTAACTGAAAGAAGCCAGACTCAAAAAGTTACAAATTGTAACATTCCATTTATATGATATTCTGGGAAAGGCAAAACTGTAATAAGGTCAGAAAACAATTAGTAATCATCAGAGGATTAGAATGGGAGTGAGGAGTTGTGGGACTATAAAGGGGAAGCATCAGGGAATTTGGGGAAGTAAAAAAACTGTTCTATATTTTGACTGTGATTGACAAATAGTATATCTTTGTCACATCTCATGAAATTGTACATCAAAATAGGAAATTTTACTACACATAAATTTTAAAAGCACATATGAGAAAAGATCATGGGTGCCTGGGTGGTGCAGTCAGTTAAGCGTCTGACTGTTGATCTTGGCTCAGGTCATGATCTCACAGTTTGTGAGTTCGAGTTCCACAATGGGCTGTGTGTTGATGGAGTGGAACCTGCTTGGGATTGTCTCTCCTCTCTGTCCCTCACCCACTTGTGCTCTCTCCCCAAATAAATAAACTTAAAAAAAATTGAAAAGAAAAAAATAAAAGATCATAACTTGTTATGTAAATGTTGAAAATTTACCAAAAATATATAAAAATTTAGTAGAAATGTCAGTATTCAAATTCCAGTAGGGAGTAGTCAGAGGTTAACAGAGAGACTATATGTTCAGAAATGCAGACAACTTTAAATTATGGGGGGAACACCTACCTGGGTAGCTCAGTTCGTTAAGCATCTGACTCTTGATTTTGGCTCAGGTCATGATCTCACGGTTCGTGGGTTTGAGCCCTGCACCAGGCTCTGCACTTGCAGTGTGGAACATGCTTGGGAGTCTCTCTCTTCCTCTCTCTTTCTGCCCCTCCCCTGCATTCTCTCTCTCAAAAATAAATAAAATATGGGGAAATATAAAACTTCGCTAATAAAAATGCAAAATCTTGTTAAATTATTTAAATTCTATGAAATAACTAATTACATTAATAAAAACCAATGTTGGCACAGGACTGAGACAACATACAAGAATATTTCTGGTTGCTACTAAAAATTGGTTTAATCTTTTGGTAAAACAGTCTGGAAAATATTTACCCCCTTTGAATTGACCCCACATTGAGGACACTCAAAGGATGGGCCCACTGACCTCACTTTCTCATTTGCAGTGCTTTACTGGTATAATTTCTCCTGCTTGCTTAGAGAGTAGACTGTATGTGCTCCAATTCAACGGGGGAAAAAATAATAGTTTTCCAACAGGACTGTAAAAATGAAAATTGTAGAGTTAAAAATAATGCATATCCAAAGCAATTGTTTTTAAAGGAAGTCTCCGCCAGAGCATACTAAAAGCTTTAGTTAGAAATCATAAAATTATGTCATCAACTCAATTGTATGAGCAAATAACGCAAGTATAAATCCCACACCAGTAATTAGCAAATCATTTGTTGACTTTTGGAATGTGCTATGTGATGTTTTAATAACACGCCTTCCCAGTTACATTTTACAGATGTTGATTATACTTTGTGTTTGTATTTATTGAATATATACCAGTGAGGGAATGAAAGGATAAGTCGTCTGCAGACAGAAAAATGGATAAAAAAATTTCACTTAAGTCAAATGTGTGCTATTTTTCCTTTCTAAATTGTTTGCTTCCGGTTAATGTTGGAATAGTTTTGTACACACAACCACTAGGAGGAAGAAAAGCCAGTGTGGGTTTTTAATTTATTTCAACTATTTCACTCACAAGTAATTAACTGTATATAGTTAAAAGTTGGATTTTAATTAATATTATCTGAACTTTGGCTTACTTGATAAATCATTTACTATTTGAAAATATATGGACCACATATGTTGCATAACAGTTTAAAAATAGGGCTTTACTAACTGCTATCAAGTTATTAAGTTTCCCTTCTTAAGTCATAATCAGTCATTGAAAAAATTGGTAAAATATATCATTCACATTTACAATTCCAAGATGGATTAAATAAACACTATGATGAGAGCATGACAAAATGTTTTGAAACTTATTTTCTAGTTATGAATAAACTTTGAGACAGTTCTAGGTAAAGATAGTCTAGTTTGCTTTTTAATGTGGAGTTTAAATCACAAGTCAGAAACTTCATAAACTCCCTAAAAGAAAGGGAACAAAAAAAAAAGGATAAGAAAACTACCTGTATTCCAAAGACCAAAGGTAATACAAATTGCCATATTAGAATTAAGAAGCTTTTTTCACTTCTGCTTTATGCTGAGTAAGGAAAGTAAGTATACTAAGCAGCAGCTTTTAATGCCTTGATTGAAAAAACAAAAAATACAGACTTCTGGAACACCATCAAATCATATGTATTTCCAACAGTATTAGTATAAAAGCAGTGGAATATAATAGAGAACCCAGAAATAAAGCCACACATATTTGGCCAATTAATTTACAACAAAGGAGTCAATCATATACAATGGGAAAAGGACAGTCTCTTCAATAAATGGGGCTGGGGAAAGTGGACCACTGTCTTAACAGTATGCACAGAAAATTAACATAAAATGGATTGATTTGAATATAAGACCCGAAACCATAAAACTACTAAATAGAAAATATAGAGGGGTAAGCTCCTTGCCATCAGTCTTAGTGAGGAGTTTTTGGCTTTGACACCAAAAGCAAAGGCAGCAAAAAATAAGTAAATATGGGACTACATCAAATTAAAAACTGCACAGCAAAGGAAACCATCAACAAAATGAAAAGACAACCAATAAAATGGGAGAAAGTATTTGCAAGTTATATATCTATAAGGGGGTTAATACCTAAGGTATGTAAAGAACTCATACAACTCAATAGCAAAAAAAAAAAAAAAAAAAAAAAATTAAAAATGGGCAGACGATCTGAAGAGACATTTTTTTTTTTAAGTTTATTTATTTATTTTTGAAAGAGAGAGAGAGGGAGACACAGAATCTGAAGCAGGCTCCAGACTCTGAGCTGTCAGTGCAGAGCCCAATGCAGGGCTCCAACCCACGAACCGTGAGATCATGACCTGAGCCGAAGTCAGACACCTAACCGACTGACCATCCAGGGGCCCCTGAATGGACATTGTCCCAAAGATATACAGATGGCCAACAGGCATGTGAAAAAGTACTCAACATCACTCATCATCAGGGAAATGCAAATCAAAATCACAATGAGATATCACCTTACACCTGTTAGAATGGCTAGTATCAAAAAGAAAATGGGGCAGCTAGGTGGCTCAGTTGAGCAACTGACTTGATTTCAGCTCAGGTCATGATCCCAGGGCTGTGGGATCGAGCCCTGCGTTGGGTTCCACACTGAGCGTGGATCCTGCTTACGAGTCCGTCTCTCTCTCTGACCCTCTCCCCCTCTTGTGCTCTCTAAAATAGAATTAAAAATTAAAAAAAAAAAAGTGTTGGCAAAGGTGTGGAGAAATGGGAATGCTTGTGCACTACTGGTGGAAATGTAAACTGGTACAGCCATTATGGAAAACAGTATGGAGTTTCCTCAAAAAATTACAAACAGAACTGCCATATGATCTGGCAATTGCACTTCTGGGTATTTATCCAAAGGAAATGGAAACACTAACTCAAAAAAAAAAGTACATGTACCCCCATGTTCCCTGTAGTATTATTTACAATAGCTAAGACATAGCAACAACCTAAGTGTCCATCAATGAATGAATGGGTTTTAAAAAGTGCCATACTTATATATTTATACAATGGGATATTATTCAGCCATAAAAAATGAATATTGCCATTTCCAACAACACGGATGGACCTTGAGAGCATTATACTAAGTGAAGTAAGTCAGATGGAGAAACACAAATACCATATGATCTCACTTATACGTGGAATCTAAAACAACAAAAACAAAGGCAAGCTCATAGGGAAAACAGATTGGTGGTTGCCAGAGGCAGGGGGTAAGGGGTGGGTGAAATGGGTGAAAGAAGTCCAAAAGGGACAAAATTCCAGTTATGAATTAAGTCATGGGAATATACATCATGGTGATTATAGTTAATACTACTGTATATTTGAAATTTGCTAAAAGAGTAGATCTTAAAAGTTCATAGGAAAAAAGTTTTTGTAACTGTATGGTGTTGGATGTTAACTAGACTTACTGTGGTGATCATTTTGCAACATATGCAAATATCAAATCACTATTTTGTACACCAGAAACTAATGTTATATGTCAATTATATCTCAGTTTTAAAAAAGACAAAATATAGACTTCTGGAACACAAGCAAATTATATGTATTTCCAATTAGTCACAAAGTTCTTAACTTTAAGCAGATGACAACTTGCCAATTAAATCCACAAAACAGGATACTAAAAGGCTACACATGTAGAATTATAGAAAAGGGAACCTCAATGCTTTCCATAAATTCTAAGAAGCTAATTGCATTCATTTTTCAACTTCAAATTTCAAATTGGAATTTGGTGGTGACAGAGGGCCTGGGAGATCCATACACTAAAACAATTTGAACTGTTGCAAGCTATGGAAAAGGGCTGGGGAAAGTGATAGGTCAACCACCCTGATAACCAGGAGAATGGTGACTCTTCACCAAGGTGGAGTGCCCTACTCTGCAAAGGCCTCTGCAAATGAAAGGAGAGCGTTTGACGTGAGTCTATGGATAATATGCATTGGAGATTTTCTGTTAATTTAGTACTCTAAGAAAATTTTAAACACCACCTTGATATTTTAAATACTTGTATTAGTAAACCAAACAAGATCATTTTTAAGTTTTCTATTTCTTTTTTCTAAAAACTTTATATCAGGTTTTCAATTACATCTCATATTTATGACTACAAAAACTTCCTATATTTTTTTCTGATAAATGCTGTGGTTTGGTTATACTAGTCTAGAACCAAATCAGTCTTGTAACCTCAACCTTTCTCGTTTAGATGATAGGAGAAGGCAGGTCACAGTCACTCCTGGAACCTTCTCAAACAGCAGCCCCCTGTCCTGTGTCCACACTCTCTTCCCAGTACCCTTCCTTGGAACTGCAAAGGCAGACCCGCCTGCAAATCTCCAAACCCTTGGGATGTCGGCGATCCCTTTAAACAGTGGTGCAGTCGTCACCTCACGAGATGAGCAAGCTCAGTTATTCCTGAGCCCTGGCAGCGCACCTTCAGCCTGGTTCGTGGTTTGGGACCCCAGCTGGGGTGGAAGAATGGCCAGATGGGTTGCTGAGACCAAAAGAGATTCCGTGAGGCGGTTTGAGCGAACAGTGATAGACTGGGTCCTCCACGTCACTAAGTGCCATTTTCACCTGCCTTTGTAGCCTGCTGTTCACTTCACAGTTAGGAAAACAATGCTCGGTAGAAGCACCTGGAGTTCTCTAACCTAAACGTGGCCGCTGGCGCGCGTCCCTCCAGGAGAACTGAATGGAGACCCCGGCCTCCCCGCCGGTGTCGTAGTGTGACCCAGGCCAGCTCAGAAACGCGCAGGGGCGCGGCGGATCCGAGACGCTGGGGGCACAGGGTGGTGTCAGTGCGGGACAGCAGGTCTCCGCTATCGCCCGAGTTGCTGGATGCTTCCCTGCCCGCATCCCTGCCCTGTCTGCGACTTGAGTCGCAGCCGCTGAGAGGCTCCAGGTGAAGCAAAGAGCTGTGACTTATTTAGGCCACCACCCTCAAAGCCAAAACCAAGTTTTCTTCTCCCATTTCCCCTCAACACCTACAGCTCTTTATGTCCTCTCTCTTCATGCCCCAGGGATACCCACCTCTGGCATGTGTGCGTCCTGTCTCACATTGCTTTAGCCTCTGTTGAGGGGCCTTTATTCCACACTCCAGGAAACAATTTGTTAATGCTGCAAGATATAAAATTGTCCTGCGGTTAGTGTCCAGGTCTTTCAAATAGGTAACAAATTACATAGAATTGTCCAACTTGGCCAGTATTTATGAAAACAGAGTTGGGATCTGTTTTTGCCTATTAGATTGGCAGTATTTACTCTTTTTTAAAGAAATGTTTATTTGTTTATTTTGAGAGTGCATAAGCAGGTGTGGGGCCAGAGAAAGGAAGAGAGAGAATCCCAAGCAGGCTCCAGTGCTGTCAGCACACAGATGGCTCAATCTCAGGAACCAAAAGTTCATGAACTACAGCAGAAATCAGGAGTAGCAAGCTTACCAGGCACAGAGCCACCCAGGCACCCCCGTATTTACTTTTAAGTGAGTCTCTCAGTGCTTGTGAAAATGAGGGGGGAAAAAGACTCTCTCCTATAGATTTTAAGAATGTTATTTTGCTATGTGGATCAGCCTTCAAAATATTTACATGCTAATGGTTATACAATTGATAACACAGACGAGAACAGAATTTGGCAGGCATGAAAGATAATGCTTTTCAAATATTTTATTTCAAATCACAGTATGTTAACTACAATGTATATATCCTGTGATGATGATAATGTTCAATATCTGCACTGCTCAGTAAGGTGGTCACTAGGCACATTTGGCTGTTACGCACTTGAAATGTGGCTAGTGTGACTGAGAAGCTAAATTATAATTTTCTTTAATTTAAATTGAAATAGCCACGTGTAGCTACTGCTACCATAGTAGACAATGATGCTATATAGTAAGGTCTCAATTTTGTAAAAAACCAAAAACAAAAAACAGTAGTAGTATGTATGATATTACCACTGGTTATCTCTAGGAAGCTTTTATAGAGAACATCATAGTTGCTTCTTCAGCATCTGTTCTTCCTTTGGGTTTGGGCTGCTCTATCTCCCTGAGCGCGCATGCGCGCGCGCACACACACACACACACACACACACACACACACACTTCCTCTATGATATTTGGGGTAGGCAAATGCTAACCCTGGCTACGTGGGTGAGCCATACTACCTAAAATAATATTACTCTGACTCCTGGCCACAGTCATTGATACAAGATTGGGCATTTGACCTAATTTGGGCCAATAGAATAAGCGATCTCATCTCTGACTCTATTTCTCCTCTATTACCAGTCCAAACTGGATGCAACATTCACCATTAATTTGTAGGTATCTAACACAAAGACCAGAGCAGCGCTTGTGTAGTTAAGTGTTTCATCTTACGCTCTTTTGTTACACAACGATGTGAATGTACCGAATGCTACTAACTACACACTTTAAAATAATTAAAATGATAAACTTTACATATATTTTACCACAATTAAAAAAATAAAAACAACCCTTTTGCAGAAACACAACCATACATCTGGGGAAAAAACTACCGTGAACTGTGGTAACCCATCAAGATCACAATCCCATGTATGCCACACTTACAAAGAAAGCCCTAGGGCTACAACCACCTGAAAAAGCCATCCCACAAAAGTCAAATGCACAATCTGGGTTGCTGCAAAATGTCGAGGTCAAAACTCTACAGCCATAAACCATGGACCCTTAACACCCCAGAGACTTAATTTCTCCAGAATCAGAGAAACCCCAACGTGGGCTTGAACTCATGAACTGTGAGATCATGACCTGAGCTGAAGTTGGATGCTCAACCAACTGAGCCACCCAGGTACCCCAGTTCCCCCCCAATTTTGACATAATTACTTTGTCATCACACAGATGGACAATCTTGGCTCCCTTAACAGGTATTCAACCCTTTTTTATTCTATGCAAGCCAGCTGACTAGAACACATATCTTGTAGGCAGAAAGACCTGGAGGGAACCCAGAAGGAGCTGAGGTCATCAGTTATTCAAGTGTTCTCTGTAAAGGAGATATTCTGGAGATGAGGTTCAAGGCCAAGGGCATTACACAGATAGAGTTTCCTCTATATAGAAATATGAAGCCAGGAGAAGGTAGTTACTTCACCACATCTTGAGAAGAAAAAGAAAACTTGGACAAACCAGTAACCATCACATATAATAAGTAAGAGATCAAAAAAAATTTTTTTACAGGGCTACCTTTGTGGCTCAGTCGGTTAAGCATCCAACTTCGGCTCAGGTCATTATCTCTCAATTCATGAGTTCAAGCCCCGCATTGGGCTCTATGCTGACAGCTCAGAGCCTGGAGCCAGCATGGGATTCTGTGCCTCCCTCTCTCTCTGCCCCTTCCCTGCTTGTGCTCTGTCTCTCTCAAAAAATAAAACAAAAAACGTTAAAAAATTTTAAAAAATTACAGAACTTTTAGGGAACAGATTATCCCTATAACATAAAATGCTTCAACAAATAGATAATTAGCTTACTTTATGAGGTTAACCTTGACAACAAAACTGGATAAGAACATTACAAAAAAGTAAAATTATCAACAAAATTGCTAATAATATAGGCATAAAAACTCTGAGTAAGTGTTACATGTAATTCAGAAGTGAATTAAAAAGTAATGTATCATGACCAAGTTTGATTTACCCTCAGAATGCCAGATGTTCAGTAAAGCAAATCTATTAATGTAATATACCACATTAGCAGATTAAAAATATAAGACAAAGATAGCTGCTATCATTCCCCCTATTCCACATTGTACTTACTGAAGGGCTTGAAAAATGCACTAAGACAATATATGAGTCAGAGAATTGGATAAAAAGAAACAAATACTGCCAATATTTATGACACTGCCTTTATAAAAAAATCTAGGAGGATGTATAAAGCCCAGTCATATTACTGAAAACAAGATCAACAAACAAAAACCATTAGTGTTCCTATATACCAATATTTAAAAAACTAAAAAAAGACATAGAAATCAGATATCATTCCTAATAGCAAAAGAGATATACCATGTTATTAAATAGGAAGAATCAATATCATAAATGTATCACTTCTCTCCCAAATTAGTTCACAAATTTAATCCAATTCTTATTGAAATACAAGCAAGATATTTTGTGGAACTTGGACCCTGACATTGATCTGGGTATGTAAAGGATTGAGAATAACCACCATACTTTTGAAGAAAAAGGATAAGGGAAGAGGACTATCTCTACCAGGTACCAAGATTTATTATAAAGTTATAATCATCAAAACATGTGCTTTGATGCAAACTTAGACAAATATATAAAAGGAATAGAACTGAAAGTCAGAAACAGCTCTACACATATGACTGAGGCAGCATTAGGAATCAGTGAAGAAAGAATTTACTATTGAATATATTGCAAACCAGCTAGGCATATGAGAAAAATTAAATTAGATCCCTTCCTTACAGCATATGCAAAATAATTTCCAAATGGACTAAAGAACTAACTGTGAGAGACAAAGCATAATTTTTTTAAAAAATTGTGCTGGATATATACCATTTACCACTTACATCATCTGTTAGTCTTTGCTGCATAGGAAACACTTTAAGCTCACGATTCTGTAAGCCATTTGGGGTTGGCTCAGTTAGACAATTCTTCTGATATTGGTGGCTGGGCTCACTCATGCATTTGTGGTCAGCTGTCTGTCACCTAGATCACTCTACTTCTGAATGTTGGCTGGCTGAAGGCTGGAGTCAGTAGCCAACTGTCTCTCATCATCCAGTAAGCTATCCAGACTTCTTCACACAGCATAGATGGTAGGGGTCTCAAAAACTGTGAGAGGACAGTCAGTCTCCCAGTGTCTGAGTGCTTTTCAAAGTTCTGTCTGTATCTTGGTTGCTAATGCCCCATTGACCAAAATCAGTCACATGGCCGACGTGAGATTTAAGAGATGAGGAAATAGACTCTACTTCTTGGTACACGTACAGACATTGGAAAAACTTGTGGCCATTTTTGTAATCTCCATTCTCTGATTCTGCTTTGTGCCCCAAAGAGCTAAACTGTAGGGACTTCATCAAGGGTCCCTCATGCTCTCTGGCTTCCCTATTAGTTTAGCCAACATGGAGCTGCAGCAGAAGCTAAGAATGGAGGAGAATGAGATTGAGGATTTATTCCCCTGGCTCTCTTTGCTATAGCATTGCTGCAGGCTGTGTTCATTCAGCAGGGCCCAAGCTCCAGTCAGGTGGCCTTTGTCCACAGTGTACTGTCTGGGTTCTCTCTCACTTCCACTTCAGGCTTAGGAGTATCAGTGGGGCTTACTGTACTAGCTCTAGGATACAACACTCTCCTCTGTGATTTCCCTACACTCTACCCATACCTTTGTAAATAAACTGTTAAACTTTCCTCAAGTTTACAAATTCAAACTTTGAATTTGAGGGGATCATGTTCTCGTATGATACAGAAGTAAATATAGAAGACTTTTTCAAGTCACAAAAAGCAAAAACCATAAAATTAAAACACTACAAAACACATTGTGGAAATAGAAAATTATGAACCCAAATACTTGGACTCAGCCATGGTTAAAGTTAAAGCCAAAGGCCATACATTTTGAGAAACTTTGAGTGGAGATGATTTGGACACAGATAATTTTAATAATCTTTAGCACTAAGTTAAACAAAAGCCAAAAATATATTGATTAAATCACAGTCTGGCCTGGTGTGGTTAAGGCTCTACTGAAATTAGTTCTATGCATGATATAAAATAACTTATTTAATATGACTCCTATAATGGACATTTATGTTATTTCTAATATGTTACTATTAAAAACTATGTTTTTTGCATCCACTTAAGAATTCATTCTCTATCCTTGGGGCACCTAGGTGGCTCAGTTGGTTAAGCATCCGATTCTTGGTTTCGGCTCAGATCATGATCTCAAGGTTCGTGGGTTCAGGCCCCACATTGGGCTCCATGCTGGCAGTGCGGAATCTGTTTAGGATTGTCTCTCTCTCTCTCTCCGCCCCCCCCTCCTTCTGCCCTTCCCCTCTGTGCACTCTCTTTCTCAAAATAAATAAATAAACTTAAAAATATATTTTAAAGAAGAATTCATTCTCTATCCTAATGTCACGAAGACATCTTCCAATTTCATATACTTGAAATCTCACTGTTTTATTTTTCACATTTAAATCTATAATCCACCTAAAATTGATTTTTGTGGATGGCAAGATAGGAGTCAAATATCTTTTTCTTTCTATATGAATTCCCAGTTGACCCAGAATCAAAAGGCATACTTTCTATAGTGATCTTAGTGCCACCTTTGTCATAAATCAAATCCATATATAACATTGGTTCCTCCTTTTAATTTCAACCTTTTTATGATCTTATGCTTTAGAGTCATGGTTCATAAATAGCACTTAGGTGTTTTGTTTGTTCATTTGTTTTTAATCTGACTTTGAATTGGTTATTTAGTCCATTCACATTTATTTTGATTATGATATACTTGGACTTGTTTCTACTTACTTTTAAATATTTTTCTGTCCAATTTCTTTTTCTCTCCTTTAGTACTTTTTAAAAATTCTGACTGAATATTGTTATTGTTCCTCTTTTCCTTTTCTCCTCTTTTTCTCCTGTGTTTCTCCTTAAAGTTTTTCTCTTTACATGTCTGGCATCTATTCTCTCTACTTTCATTCTGCTGATAATAAGTCTTAAAAATTTATCAGGGTGCACGGGTGGCTCAGTCATTTAAGCATCCCAAACTCGGTTTCTGCTCATGTCATGATCTCGTGGTTCGTGGGTTCAAGCCCCGCGTCAGCCTCTGCACTGGCAGTGCAGAGCCTGCTTGGGATTTTCTCTCTCCCTCTGCCCCTCCCCTGCTTGTACTCTTTCTCTGAAAATAAATAAATAAACTTAAAAAAATTATCAAATTTTATCAAGCATGCCTAACACAGTCTTAAAACTGAACAACTTATCATCTACCTCAGATAAAATAGACTTTAGAATGTTTTAGCTCAGGTCTTGTTTTTATTTTATTTTGAAATGATTTTAGATTTACAGAAAAATTGCAATAGTAAAGAGAATTCCTTTCTACCCTTCACCCAGCTTCTCCTAATAGTAATAGTTTTCATAATCATAGTACAATTATCAAAACAAGAATACTACTAACTAAACTACAGACTTTATTTGAAATTATGTTTTTCATTAAGGTCTTTTTTCTGTATCATAAGCTAACCCAGGATCCCATATTACATTTAATTGTCAAGTCCCCTTAGTCTCTGACAGTCTATGACAGTTCTGAGTCTTTTTTGTCTTTTATGTCCTCAATATTTTTGAAGATAACTGATCAGTTTTTTTGCAGAATGTCCCTCAATTTGGATTTGTATGATTTTTTTTCCTGATTAGACTGAGCTTATGCATTTTTGGCAAGAAAAGAGAGCAGAAAAAAACAGCATTTAACATATTGCTGGCTTTCATAATATTTAAAACTTTTATAATGTTTAGAATTTTTTCATACTGTCCGTACTACGTGTAGAAACTTTTCATACTGTCCGTACTACGTGTTGATGTCAATGTTAATGCGAGTGTCATAAAACAAGCTGGAAAATGTTCCCTCTTTTTCTATCCTCTTGGAGAGTCTGTGAAATGTTGACACCATACCAGTTTAATAGAAAGGATTTAATATATGGAGTCATGCAGACAAATATTGGAGACCAGAAAAGTAAAGGGGGAACTTCAGTAACACAGAAGATGGTAAAGGATGAAGGGACCAGGGAAAGAGGTTGGGTTATTAAGAACTCCACACCCAGAGGACAGACCTACAGAGCTGGGATCCAGACCTCTGAGGGGTCCTGCCAGCTGTGCGGGTACTTCAGAAATCACACAAAAGACTCGCAGTCAAGCTTCAGTTCTTAAAAAGTTGTTTTACTTCTAGTTATTCTTACAGAAAGCATCTCTTTATTAAGATATTTTACTTCCACCTATTAGAAAGTTATCATAATGTAATGAATTTGTTAGGAAAAGACACTTCAGTACCATATATAAACCCATAATGTCCACAATGCAAATGGCACTCTGTGCACGTCAGGGAGGTCTGGTGTTCCATCTTCCAAAAATTTGCTAAACTCTTTTCATTCCTTCACATCTCTTTTCTCATTTTCTTTGACTTTTTTTATTCCTTTCTATAATTTTTTAGAAAGAGAAATCTTTAAAAAAATTTTAAATGTTAATTCATCAAAAAATTTTAAAAATGTTTATTTATTTTTGAGAAAGAACATGAGAGGGGGAGAGGCAGAGAGAGAGAGAGAGAGGGACAGAGAATCTGAAACAGGCTCTCCGCTGACAGCAGAGAGCCCTATGCAGGGCTTGAACCCACCAACTGCAAGGTCATGACCTGAGCCAAGTCGAAGCTTAACTGAGCTAGACAGGTGCCCCAAATGTTTATTTTTGAGAGGGGGAGGGTGCGTGGGAGCTGGGGAGGGGCAGAGAGATTGGGGGTCAGAGGATTTGAAGGAGGCTCTGCGCTGACAGTGGAGAGCCTGACGCCGGGCTCCAACTCATAAACCGTGGGATCATGACCTGAGCCAAAGTTGGGTGCTCGACTGAACAACCCAGATGCCTTTCCTTTCTATAATTTTAATGTGATTTCAAAAGTATCATGTGATACATGCATGTAATCAATAAACTATTTTTTTAACAAGCAATCATATGTAAAATTAACTTATTAGGTATAAATGTATTATTTTATATCTATTAAATTATTCATTATGGAATACGAATTATTTTAAAATTAATTTGTAATTTTGATAGCTTTATTATATCTCTTCTTTTAACATCCACATTTGTTTTGTAGGTTCAAAGGAGAAATTTAACATTAAAATTAAAATTGAGTTACAGTCTTGTTTTGGTATAAAACATACCAGCAAATAAGATGTCTGAAAAGGAGGGTACTTCAGAAGAGCTAGAAGATATCACTAGTCAACGTAGGAAAGAATCTGGATCATGGTCAGAAGAGCCTGAATTTATTAAAGAAACATCAAATTCATTAGAAGAAGTTTGTGATGGGAAACCTTCCAGATTTGTGAAACACATCTTAGAAATGATAAATTAGGTATATATGATGATACATCAGCATTGTCCCCCAAAAATAAATCTAAGAGAAATGAAGAACAAAGGAAAACTCTTCAATTTTCTGAAACAATCACTCTATATGACACCTTTCAGTCAAAAAGTGCTACTTCACAAAGTCCACCATTATCAATGACTGAGATGGTTGCTGAAAATCAGGCTTTCACTGGCTTATCTCATGAAACATTAGAAAAAAACAGTGCACAACTCTCTGAGGAAAATCAGAAAGGAATTGGCTTAGGATCAGATAACTTTACAGTTAACCTCAAGGCCAAGGGTTTACAAGAATTCCCTAAGGACATCTTAAAAATCAAATATGTAAAATATCTATATTTGGATGAGACCTAGATCAAAAGTTTTAAAGGGGCAGAGACAGGTGATCTGCTAGGACTTGAAATTCTATCCTTGCAAGGAAATGGGTTATCATCATTTCTATCTGAAATTCAGTTACTTCATAATTTAAGGATATTAAATGTCAGTCATAATCAAATATCACATATACCTAAAGAAATATCACAGGTTGGGAATATCAGGCAACTCTTTTTTAATAACAATTATATTGAGAATTTTCCTTCTGGGTTAGAAAGTCTTGGAAACTTAGAAATTTTAAGTTTGGCTAAAAATAACTTAAGACATATACCAGACATTCTGTCTAGTTTGAAAAACTTGACGGTTCTCAATCTGGAATATAATCAGTTAACAATATTTCCTAAAGCTCTGTGCTTCCTTCCAAAGTTAATTTCACTAAACCTTACTGGAAACCTGATAAGCAGTTTGCCAAAAGAAATTAGGGAGCTTAAACATTCAGAAAAACTTTTACTGGATCATAATCAACTTACTTTTTTGGCTGTGGAGATTTTTCAATTGCTCAAAATGAAAGAAATCCAACTAACTGATAATAAACTGGAAGTTATTTCACAGAAAACTGAGAACTTTAAGGAACTCAGAATTCTAATACTTGATAAAAATTTATTAAAAGAAATACCAGAGAAAATTTCCCACTGTGTAATGTTGGAATGCCTTAGTCTTAGTAATAACAAATTAACAGAACTTCCTAAGAACATCCATAAGCTAAAAAATTTAAGAAAACTCCATGTAAACAGAAATAATATAACGAAAATACCTGAAAATATCTCACATCTTAATAGTATGTTCAGTCTAGAATTTTCAGGAAATGCAATCACAGATGTTCCCACTGAAGTAAAAAATTGTAGAAAAATAACAAGTTGAATTGTGTTATAACAGAATAATGTATTTTCCAGTAGGTTTGTGTGCCTTAGATTCTCTTTATTATTTGAATTTTAATGGAAATTATATTTCAGAAATACCTGTGGATGTATCTTTCATTAAACAATTGCTTCATTTAGAGTTAAATAAAAATAAACTCCTCATATTTTCTGAGTATTTATGTTCTCTTATTAATCTTGAATATCTAGATCTTGGTAAAAACCAAATAAGGAAAATTCCACCATTTATTTCCAATATGGTATCACTCTGTGTTCTGATTTTATGCTGTAATAAATTTGAAGCTTTTCCTATAGAAGTATGTACCTTAGAAAATTTGCAAGTATTTGATCTTTCAACAAACCAAATACAGAATATCCCTTCAGATATCTGTAACCTAAAAAGAATCCAGAAATTAAACATCTCAAGCAATCAATTTGTATATTTTCCTATTGAGCTGTGCCAACTTCAATCACTGGAAGAGCTGAATATAAATCAGATAAATGGAAGAAAGGCAAGAAACTTATATTTTTGGCCTTGGAGAGAAGTTGGCATTGGAGGGGATAAGAATCTAAACTGTAGTGTATGTGTGTATGTTTTAAAATTAGCTGGAATATTTTATTTGTTTTAAATAGGCTTTTTTCTTTTAAACCCCAAACATGTCTTAAAAATATATTTCTCAACATGAAAGATTCATAGAAAAATATTTCATTAAAATGAAATTCTAAGTAACTAAAGCTGTCAATTTTATAGATTTCTTTTTATTTCAGTTTAATTATAAAAAGGAGTTTTAAAGCCATGGATTATAATATAAACACATTACAGAAAATTTGGAAAAATTGAGAAAAGTAAAAAAAAAAAAATCATTCCAGAAGGATACTATTGTAAATATAACTATGGGTCACTGGTCATATGTTGATACACCTTACTTTTAGTGTTTTTTTTTTATGTATATGGTTTATATAAGCAATTATAAAAAGTTTCTACACTCAATTTTAGTTTCTTCTATTTTCACTTAATGTAAGCATTTCCACATAATATAACAAATCTTCCCAGTAATGAATTGTTAGAGACAATACATGATTTATGTAACTAATCATCTGTTATTAAGTATTTAGAGATATTATAATTTTTCATCATATATAAGGCTATGATGAACTTCTTCATAAAAAAAACCTTCTTCATATTTTATTTCCTTAGGGAACTTTTCCTAAAGAACTGCTAGATAAATGGAATAAATGTTCTTATAGTTTAGCATTTTACTTGAACATAAGAATGAATTTTATGGAAATACTTAAAAAAATCAAACAATGTTGATTTATATTAAGATCTTAGTAAACTAACAAAAAGTACCCAGCTATTATCTGGCTAAGTTTAATTTGACCATCAGTCAAATTAAAGTGCTTTGATAGAGCTGGACTATTATCTAGAGCAAGATTTCCCAAAGTCTGTCCTTAAAAACACTAGTCCTGTGAACTGCTCCTTAAAAATAAGTGGGTGGGGTGGGGTAGCGGGGAGAGGGGTTCCTGTGATTACATAGCTTTAAGAAGCACTGGTTTCTTCTCTTAAAGAATCACAATGAACGTTAGTGTATTAAAAGCTCTGTAGAGTCCTGCACTAAAGAAATTGGTTTGTCTCTATTTAACTCACATTTCCCAAACTTACTTACCCCTTTTAAACCTAACACCTGCTATATAATACATTTCCAGAAAGGCTACTCCAGGGAATAGTTGCTTAAGTAGCTGGAGTGAAAGACGATGCATGTGTTTCAAAAGTTGTTATTGCACTAACAGGCACTTTTTGGTTCTGCATTATAATCATCAACTAATTCCTTGTCTGATTTATAATCCTCTCACTTTCTCCTCCTGTATTTTACTGTGCAGATCTACAAGGTTGTGTCCTTAATCTCCTCTTTTTTATTAACTTCATCCCAGACCTCACCACACCATGCACATGACCCTCAAATCTGCATAACTGGAACTGATCTCCACTACTACTTTAATCCCACAGTTCTCAGTTTCCCTGGAAATTCCCTGTTCTTCTATTGTCTCAAACTCAACATGACTTCAAAATCAAACTCCTCTTTCTTTCCAATGTAACTCTCTTCACAACTCCATTTCTGTCTGTAATGCTGCTTTCTTCAGACCTACTAAATCTAGAAATCATGAAATCAACTTTCTTCCCTTTCCATCACTAGTTATACTGAAACTTACACCAAAATCGTCTCATTTGTTCCTCTGAAAAGTCTCTTGGATCAACTTCTTCATTTTCCAGTGTCACTGTCTCCAACTGGTCCATGGTTATCACTTACTTCATGTCTAGACTACTCCAGGAGCCTCCTGAGTATTCTCTTTGATTCAGTCTTCTTTCATCAGGACTTGTCAAAGCTATCAGACTTCTTTACTGACAAAATTACAGAGTACTATTCTCAGGAATCCAGACTGCATACCTATAGCCTACTTGTGGCGAGTGGTTGCCAAGGGCAACGTTATTACACCATCACTTCAAAGATCACCAGATGGGGTGCCTGGCTGGCTCAGTCAATAGAGCATATGACTCTTGATCTTGGGCTGTGAGTTCCAGTCCCACAATGGGCATAGAGCTTCCTTTAAAAAAAAGAGAGAGAAAAAGAAAGAAAGAAAGAGTAGGCAACCATGTAAAATAAAGCTGGATACCCTTTAAAAAAGAAAAATCACCAGATGGAAAAATGATTTATAAGAACTCTTTTCAAAATATATATATAATTGGAAATATCACTTTGATAACCCACTTGAGGTGAAAGTGAAGTGCCTAAAGGATTAATTTATAATCCCTCTCCCCGCTACCCCACCCCACCCACTTATTTTTAAGGAGCAGTTCACAGGACTAGTGTTTTTAAGGACAGACTTTGGGAAATCTTGCTCTAGATAATAGTCCAGCTCTATCAAAGCACTTTGGTCACTAAACAGTCATTTTAAAGAATATAAGTTCAGGTTCATCAGAGGGCTTTTATTTTGCTAAGTGAAGGATGCCCAACAGGAGTCTTCCTTTCATAGTGGATCTACTAGCACACAGTTCTTAGGTACTTCATCTAATAAATGTTGAGCAAATAGCGAAAAAGAATATTTGCCTGAAGGAAAGTCAAATTATGAACCTACCCACCTGTCTTGACCTGACTCCTACCTCCTAGGGTCAACTCTTAAGGCCTGCCATGGCCCAGTTCCATCTTCTTTCTCCAAACATACCTTCCTCTGCTTCCTATCACCTGTATTTACTGTTCACCTTCTCTCTGGCCCATTTTTATGCATGGTATTTGTCTTGCCTTAAGTGTCCTGTGACTTCTACTCAATCCTACTCATTCTTTTTTTTAAAAAAAATATGTATTTATTTATCCCACGTGGTGTGAGATTATGACGTGAGCTGAAACCAAAAGGTAGATGCTTAACCAACTGAGCCACCCAGGTGCCCTCAATCCTATTCATTCTTAAGGGGACATTCAAGTCCTATCTGCTACATGAAGATTTCCTTTAGTTCTTTGATTTGTACTGATATACATTCTCTAAACTTCCACATATCTGTTATTGTACCCTTTATTTTGGCACTGGATTACCTATCATTTAATACTCTTTTCTGATGGTTTCATATGTGTGTATTTTGTTTCCTGAACTAAATTTTAATCCCCTTTAAGTTAGGGACTGTTTTTTATGCTTCTTTTATATATGGAAGAACACTGAGCACAATATTCAGTATTTACCTTGTTTGGTTATTTCTCAATTCAAAATTCTTTTGTTCACTTGTAGAACTTCTTTTGTTTCAAAAGCCATTTGTGATGGCCATATTTTCTCTGAATACATGTATTTCTTCTACACCATACTAGGGTATCTTAATTCCTGTTATTTTGCAACGCTTTTTTGAGGCTATACTGCCAACCTGTGTGAGTCCATTCTAAAGGGGTTTACTGAGCATTTACTCAAAATATATCATGATTGGGAATGTGTACACAAAAAGTATAAAATGTATATTATGTCATTTAAAAATCCTAGGAAAATGCACCAAGGGACTTTAAAAAGCACTGCTGATGAGAACAGGAATAAAGAGATAAAATGTGGTACAGAAAAGTTGGTAAAGACTTTAGGGAGGGAAGAAAGGGATAGTAAGGGACATCAAGTTCTGGGAGAGTGAGGAAAGTGGGTTAATAAGCCATAGGGTTGAATGGGTAGAATTGGTCAGACCGGGGAGGCACTTGGATGCCACAAAATATATTGTGGATTTTAGTGATATCTCAAATAATGTAATCAGAGAGATTCCAAGAAATATAGGGGAATTGAGAAGTTTGGTTAGTTTAAATGCATACAACAATCAAATACGTTATCTGCCACCATTTTTTCTATGTTTACATGATCTCCAGCAACTAAATTTCAGTGGCGAGTGTAAAGCGTAATCAATAAGCATAATCAGTAAGTAGAGTATTCGTGTCTAGGTTGCAAACTTTGCTGACCAGACAGAACAGCAGTCAACATAATGCATTAAGCGCTCATTGGAAGGAAATGCACATCCGAGGTACAGAAAATAAGAGCACAGCATAAGGTCCTGTTGCTTTCCTGAAAGACGTTATAACCAAACTGGGCACCTTGAACATATTCTCATTTCTTTTCTGTCCTCTCTGTCTATACCCAGTCATTCAGTATTTCTTCCCTTTCTGAACCTGACCTCATCTCTCCCTCTACACAAACTTACCTACACAACCTTAGGTCAGCATTTTCTGTATTTTCCTTTCTGGCTCCCCTAATCCTACCCCTGTACACTACAATACTCAGATACCTTATAGTCTTCTACAAAGTAAATCATTAAATAACAACAAAAAAGTAAATCACTCACTCTAAAGGTATCAGAAACGATTTTCCAAAGCACAATAAATACCAGATTGGTATTTTTCTTAATAATTTTTATTATGGTGGTGCTTGGGTAGCTCAGTGACTTAAGTGTCCAACTCTTGATTTTGGCTCATGTCATGATCTCATGGTTCATGGGATTTGAGCCCCACGTTGGGCTCCAGGCTGACAGCATGAAGCCTGCTTGGGATTCTCTCTCCCTCTCTCTCTGCCCTTCCCCACTCGTACTCTCTTTCTCAAAATAAATAAATAAACTTAAAAAAATAATTTTTATTATGAAATACTTTCAGAAAATTTATTATGAAAAACTTACAGAAAATAATAAATACCTAGGTACCTACTCCCAGATATAAGGAATGTTAACATTTTTGTGATATTTACTCGATATATTTTTTAATTGTTAAGAAATAAAATAATGGAGTTGAAATTTCTTTTGTCCTTCTACCCAAACTAGAAGTAACCACTATACTGAAATTGGTACGTATCTTTTTTCCTTCCATATTTTCATACATATATATAACCATAAACAAGTAATACTATTTTGAGTTTTTAAATTTTACTAAATCTTATCATGCTATATGATAGTGATTTACTACTCTAAAATTTGCTTTTTTCATTTGTCATATTTCTAAAATTAATCCATATTAATATATACATAGACTTATTTCATTCACTTTAAATCCTACATGATATTCAATTATACGATTAAATAACAATCTATTACCTGGTTGGTAGACAGTTAGGTTGTTTCCAATGTGTTTGCTACTATAAACATCCTGTACATGTTCCTTGTGTACCTCTGCTTGAGTTTCTTTAGTGCATATAGCTATAAGTAGAATTGCTGCATCAGAAGGTATGCACATCTTCAACTTTACCAGATTTGGGCAAATTGATCTCCAGTGGTTGTACCAGCTAAGCACATGAACCACTGTATTTATGAAATTTTATCTTTCAGTTGCAAGTAGTGTTTACAACCAGAGTCCTGCATCTTCTTAGATTTAGAGGATTTTCAGAATAAAACAACAAACGTCATCTTTTTTGGTCAATTGTCCTAGTAACACAGTAAAAGGTACAGTAATGCATCAGTACTTAGATATAACGGAACTGACATTTTTCTCCTGAACCTCCCAAACTCCCAGTAAGCTGGCTGTGCGGGTACATATCAGTCATTTTACTAATTTTGCAACAACTTGAAGTGAGTTGTAAAAACTCAGTCTGGCAACTGAATTTTTTTGCTCAACCTTTGTGTTTTGGCCAAGTTTTTCTATATTTTAAGGTTACCTAGTTTGTCCAAGGGCAGGATACACTCCACTCAACTACTATTTGTACACAAAAAAATCAGAGGCTGACAAGAGCCCTCTGACCCACTGGAAAATACAACGACGCATCAGAAGCATAATTCTCTGGAGGCTTTCTGGTACTGAATCAAGACAGAATGGGAAGATCAAAGACTTTTCTGCAAGTGTTGCCTGTTCTCTGCTGGTCCACATGAGAATTAGAAAAATATATGTCAGGATCCAACCAGGAGACAGAAATCACAACTTAATAACTAAGTATATATACATGTTGTTAACTACAGAAGTGAAAGAGTGAAAGAGAATTCAAAGTTCATGGTAAAGTAGCAATGGCAGGAAGCAATAACCACCCTATGGGTAAGAGAATAAAGTAGAAAAGACAGAATTATGAACACTCAGAAGCTTGAAGGAAGGGGTCTCTCTCTTGCCCCCCCCCCCCAAAAAAAAACTCCTGAATTGTGAGATCATGACCTGCGTTGCAGTCAGTACTGATTGGCGGCTGCAGTACTGATTGGCGGGTAGTGGCACCTGCGGAGGTCATGATCTCACGGTGCAGGAGCGGCACCTGCGGAGGTCATGATCTCACAGTGAGGGAGTTTTAGCTTGCTGCAGGAGTTTCAGCTTCTGGCCACTTCAGGTTGGTGGGGGCGGGGGGGGGGAGGGGAGGGAGAGAGAGAGAGAGAGAGAGGGAGGGAGAGAGAGGAAGAAGAGAGTGCGCGGGTGCGTGGGAGAGACTGCGCGCGCGCTAGCGCTAGTTCTGTGAGGGTTGGGACAAGTACAAACTTCAGTTCGTGTTGCTGATGGAGTTCGAGTGTTGCCAGGGTGACAGTAAAAGAAAAACTGTCAAGAAATGCAAAGAAGTAGGTTTGGAGCTAAGTGACAGTCGCTAAGCAACTGGCATGCTACAAGTCACCAGCTTTTATTGCCAAGTTTGAACTTAGAAGGGGTGAGTTCGAGTCTTGTCATTTACTCTGTTTCCTCTATTTATAAAATGAAGCTAACCGGAATATCCATGCTATAGATTTGTTTACAGACTGAATGAGACTTTGAAAGCAGGTAGCATACTGTGAAAGCATTATTCAAGCAAAAGATGTTCATATACTCTTGTGAAATAATCGTCTCTGTCACAAACTAGCAAATTTAGGAAGATAACCCTTATGAACCATCAGCAAGATGGGAAAGCTATAACTTCTGCTTGTTCACAGACTTGTGGGAATATAATTAGATAAAACTTATGAAAATAGTTTCACAGATGTGAGGTAATATACCAATGAAAGGGATTTATAGCATGGGCTTATAGCATGGGCTCATAGCATGGGCTTTGGAGTGGAACAGACCTTAGAATTCTAGCTCCATCTTTCAACAGGAAATTTTTTTTAATGTTAACCTTCTGTTTCCTAATCTGTAAATGGAAATGATATCTTTGATTTGTGAGGATTAAACGGTTAACTACTAAGCACAAAAACTGATGCAATATAGGTTTTAAACAGATGTTGGAGCCTCTCTCCAAGAAGCCAAAATAACAAATGAAAGGAAGTAGATTGGCATGTAAACTGCCTGTGGTTGTCCTCATGGAGAAGGACAGTTATCTTGCCTTACAGTTCTCTCTACAGGCCTTGATAATTCTACCCTGCAGGTTTGCATCTTCTCCTACCTGTAAGACAGCTAGTTAAGCTAGTACTGTTCTATCTGTTGTTTACAGCTGGCGTCTGTTCTGATGGGTCAGTGCTTGTGCCAAATAAGTTGTTAAATTTTTAAATATACCTTTTAAAATATACCTTTTAATGTTTATTTTTGAGGGAGAGAGACAGAGTATGAATGGGGGTGGGGCAGAGAGAGAGGGAGACACAGAATCTGAAGCAGGCTCCAGGCTCTGAGCTGTCAGCACAGAGCCCAACGCGGGGCTCGAACTCGTAAACCATGAGATCATGACCTGAGCCGGAGTTGGATGCTCAACCGACTGAGCCACCCAGGCACCCCAGTTGTTAAATATTTTACATAGCACAATTGCTTACACGTACTAATGTAACAGCCTCTGAAAGGACTCCTACCTTTATAGCCTCTCTCTCTCACTTTGTTGCTGCCCGTATTTAAAAACATTTTTATTAAAGTATAATATACATAACAAAAAGAGTACATACTGTCTCAAGAGATTAAAATTAAAAGTAGAGCTACCATATAATCCAGCAATTCTATTTCTGGGTATTTATCTGAAGGAAAAGAAAACAGTAACTCAAAAAGATATGTGCACCTCATGTTCATTGCAGCGTTATTTACTTAAGTGTCCATCAATGGATGGATGGATGAAGAAAATGTGGCATGTACACACACACACACACACACACACACACACACAATGGAGTATTATTCAACCATAAAAAGAAGGAAATTTTGCCATTTGCAACTACATAGATGGACCTGGAGGACATTTTGTTAAGTGAAATAAGCTAGACAAAGACAAATACTGTATGATTTTACTTACATGTGGAATCTAAAAACTGAACTCATAGATAAGGAGAACAGATTGATGGTTGCCACAGGTGGAGCTGGGTAAAATGGATAAAGGGTAACAAAAGGTACAAACTTTCAGTTACAAAATAAGTAAGTCCTGAGATGTAATGTACAGCATGGTGACTATAGTTAATATTTTTGGTATATTTAAAAGTTGTTAAAAGAATAGATCCTAAAAATTTTCATTGCGAATTTGTAACTATGTGTTTTTTTAAATGCTTATTTATTTTTGAGAGAGAGAGGGCAAGCGAGGGAAGGGCAGAGAGAGAGGTGGGGGGCGGGGGACTGATGATCCAAAGCAGGTTCTGCATTTACAGCAGCAAGCCCAATGTGGGGCTCAAACTCATGAACCTCAAGACCTGAGAAGTTGGACACTCAACCGTCTGAGTCCCCCAGGCACCCTGTAACTATGTGTTGTGATGGATGTTAACTAGACTTATTATGTTGACCATTTTACAATATACAAATGTTGAATCATCATGTTATACATCTGCAACTAAAATGTTATATGTCAATTATAATTCAATTTTTTAAAAGTACATATTTTAAGTATACAGCTCAATGAACTTTCACACACTGAACAAACCCATATTTCAGAACCTCGATCAAGAGACAAGACATTCCCAGAAACCCTTTCTTATGCCATTCCAGCCACTTTTCCCCTTTCTCTCAACCAAGGGTAAACACTATCATGATTTCCAATAGTGGGCCTTAAATGAAGTCATGAAGTATATACTCTTTTATACCTGGGTTCTTTCACTCAACATTATGTTTGTGAAATTCACTCATGTTACTCTGGGTGGCTGTGGACAATTCACTCTCAGTGCTATTCATATTCTGCTGTTGATAAACATTTAGCAGAAAAGCAATTCTTTTCTTGTGGTCAGATAAAAAACTGATTTTAATCCTTTTAAATTTATTTGGACTAGCTTTATGGCTCAGCATATAGGCTACCTTGATAAACACACCATACACCCTTTTTTTTAATACAAATTTTAGTCAACAAACAGTGTAATATTGGTTTCAGGAGTAGAATTCAGTGATTCATCAATTACATTCAACACCCAATGCTCATCACAACAAGTGCCCTCCTTCCTACCCATTACCTATCTAGCTCATCTCTCACCCACCTCCTTCCATCAACCCTCAGTTTGTTTTCTATTTTATGAGTCTCTTGTGGTTTGTTTTCCTCTCTCCTCTCCATCCCCCCCTTCCCATATGTTCATCTGCTTCATTTCTTAAACTCCATATATGAGTGAAATCATATGGGATTTGTCCTTCTCTGATTGCCTTATTTTGCTTAGCATAATACATTCTAGCTCCAAACACATGATTGTAAATGGCAGGATTTCGTTCTTTTTGATGGCTTAGTAATATTCCATTGTATATATATACCACCTCTTCTTTATCCATTTATTGACTATTGTTGATTATTGTTGATAATGTTGCTATAAGAACTGGGGTACATGTACCCCTTAAAATCTATATTTTTGTATCCTTTGGGAAAATACCTACTTAGTGCAATTGCTGGGTCATAGGGTAATTCTATTTTTAATTTTTTGAGGAGCCTCCATACTGTTCTCCAGAGTGGCTGCACCAGTTTACATTCCCATCAATAGTGCAATCACACACTATACACTCTTTAAAAAATATACTCTGAAATGTTAGCTACAGTGTTTTATGAATATCATATTAAGTCCAGATGGTTGATAGTTTTGTTGGAATCTTCTGTCTTTACTGGTATATTATCTTGTTATGCTTTAGAAAATAGTGTTAAAATCCAAAACTATGGTTGTGTAATTGTGTATTTGTTGCTTTCATTGTCAACTTTTTTCATGTATTTTGAAGAACTGTTATAAGAAAATGCACATACATGATTATTATGACTTTCAATTCTAATAAATTTTTTATCATCTGAAATCCCCAAATGTCCCTCTTTATCTCCAGTAATAATCTTTATCTTGAAGGGTATTTTATCTAATATTAAGATAGCCACTCCAGTTTTGTTAACCTTACTGTTCACATGGTATATCTTTACTATCAATTTACTTTCAACATATCTGTGTCTTTATATTTAAAGTATATCCCTTTCAGGCACCTGGATAGCTCAGTTGGTTAAGCCTCTAACTCTTGATTCTGGCTCAAGTCATGAGATGAAGCCCCATATCTGGTTCTGTGTTGACAGCATGGAGCCTTCTTGGGATTCTCTCTCATCTCTCTGCTCCTCTCTAAGTAAAATAATAACTGATTAGCTAAGTATTAAAAAATAAAGTACATCCCTTGTAGACAAAATGTAGTTGGGCCTTGATTTTCATCCTTTCTGGCAATCCCTACCTTTAACTGGAGGATTCAGTCAATGAACATTTAATGTAATTATTGGTATAGTTGGATTTAGATCAGCCATTTCACCACTTGTTTTCTGTTTCTCTCCTCTGTTAACTCTTTTTCTGTCTTCTTGTTGAACTATTCTTGTTTAGTTGCTTTCAAGATGTTCTCATCTTTGGTTTTCAGCAGTTTGACTATGTTGTGCCTAAGTGTGTTTTTTATTATAATTTAGGTGAAATTCACACAACATAAAATTAACAATTTTAGAGTGAACATTTTTGGTGTCATTTAGCACATTAACAAAGTACTACAATGTACCACTCCCTCTATCTGGTTCCAAACATTTCATCAACCCCAAAGGAAGCTTTTACTCATTATTAAACAGTTACTCTCTGTTCTCCCTCTCCTCTCCCTCTTGTTACCATCAATGTGCAGGACACCTCTATGAAGATGCCTAATATTATGGATGTGTCATACAAATGGAATTGCATAATATATGACTTTTCTGGATTGACTTCTTTCACTTAATGTTTTCAAGTTTCATCCATGTTGTAGCTTGTATGAGTAGTTCCTATTATGGCTGAATAGTATTACACTGTATGTATATACTACAGTTTGATGATCCATTCATCGTCTGATGGACATTTGGGCTGCTTTCATCTTGTGGCTATTGTGAATAATGCTGCTATGAACATGTTCACACATGTGTTTATTTCAGTATGTTTTCAATTCTTTGGGCATATTCCTAGAGATAGAATTCCTGTGTCATATGGTAATTTTGTATAATTTTTTGAGGAACTGTCAAATTGTTTTCCACAGAGGTAGAACCATTTTACAGTCACACCAGCAATGTACAACAAGTGCAGTTTCCCCATATCCTTGTCAATATCTGTTGTTTTACAAGTTTTGGATTACAGTTATGCTAATGAATGTGAAATGGTTTTGATTGAAATTTCCCTAATGACTAATGATGTTTAGCATATTTTTTAGGTGCTTGTTGGCCATAAGCATATCTTTTTGGAGAAATGTCTATTCAAGTCCGTGGCCCATTTTTAAATTGGTTTTTAATTGGGTTATTTTGTTGCTGAGTTGAAAGAGCCCCTTATATATTCTGAATACTAGATCCTTATCAGATATGTTTTACAATTAATTACTTCCTTTCTATAGACTGCCTTTTCATTCTGGATAATGTCCTTTGATACATAAAAGTTTTAAATTTTCATGAACTCCAATCATCTAGTCTTTCTTTTTGTTGCTTATGTTTTTGGTGTCATAACTAAAAATCTATTAGCAAAATCCAAGATCACTAGGATTTTTCCCTATGTTTGGGGCGCCTGGGTGGCTTAGTTGGTTGAGTGTCCAACTTCAGCTCAGGTCATGATCTCACACTCCATGAGTTCGAGCCCTGCGTCGGGCTCTGTGCTGACAGCTCAGAGCCTGGAGCCCACTTCACATTCTGTGTCTCCCCCTCTCTCTGCACCCCCCCCCCCCCGCTCATGCTCTGTCTCTCTTTCTCTCTCTCTCAAAAATAAAATAAAAACATCTCTTTAAGTTATTAATTCATTTTGAGTTAATTTTTATATTTGGTGTGAGGTAAGAGATCCACTATGATTCTTTTGCATGTGGATTTGTAGTTATTCTAGCACCATTTTTTGAAGATTATTTTTCCCCTTTGCATGATCTGAGTACCCTTGTTAAAAATTAATTGGCCAACTCTGGAAAACAGTATGGAGGTTCCTCAAAAAATTAAAAATATAGCTACCATATGACCCAGCAGTTGCACTACTAGGTATTTACCCAAGGAATACAGGTATGCTGTTTCAAAGGAACACATGCACCCCAATGTTTATAGTAGCACTATCAACAATAACCGAAGTATGGAAAGAGCCCAAATATCCATCGATGGTTGAATGGATAAAGAAGATGTGGTATAAACACACACACACACACACACACACACACACACACACACACACTCACACACTCACACACTGGAGTATTACACGGCGATCAAAAAGAATGAAATCTTGCCATTTGCAACTACGTGGATGGAACTAGAGGGCATATGCTAAGCGAAATTAGTCAGTCAAAGAAAGATGAATATCATATGACTTCACTCATATGAGGACTTTATGATACAAAACATATGAACATAAGGGAAGGGGAGCAAAGATAATATAAAAACAGGGAGAGGGAAAAAACATAACAGACTTAAATATAAAGAACAGAGGGTTGCTGGAGGGGTTGTGGGAGGGGGGATGGTCTAAATGGGTAAGGGGCTTAAGGAATCTACTCCTAAAATCATTGTTGCACCATGTGCTAATGAACTTGGATGTAAATTATAAAAAATAAATAAATTAGAGAAAAAATTAATTGGCCATAATATATGGATTTATTTCTGGACTCTGAATTCTATTCCATTTGTCTATATGTTGAACCTATGCCAATCTCATACTATTTTCCACTTAGTTAACATAAAATGTAATATTAGTTTTAGGTGTAGAATATAGTGATTTAACACTTCCGTACATCACCTGGTGTTCATTACAAGTGCACTCCTTAATCCCCATCACGTATTTAACACACCCCCCTACCTACCTCCTTTCTGGTAACCATCAGTTTGTTCTCTATATTTAAGAATTTGTTTCTTGGTTTGCCTTTCTCTCTCTTTTTTCCCCTTTTGTTTTGTTTCTTAAATTCCACGTATGAGTGAAGTCAGTTTCTCCGACTGACTTACTTAACTTACCGTAATACTCTCTAGCTCCATCCATGTCATTGCAAAGGGCAAGATTTCATTCTTTTTATGGCTGAGTAATAGTCCATTGTATTACATGTATCACATCTTCTTTATTCAACAGTCGATGGAAATTTGGGTTGTTTCCATAATTTGGCTATTGTTGATCATGCTTCTGTAAGCATTGGGATGCATGTATCCCTTTGAATTAATATTTTTTTACTCTTTGGGTAAATATCTAGTAGTGCAATTGCTGGATCATAAGGTTCTATGTTTAACTTTTTGAGGAACCTCCATGCTGTTTTCCAGAGTGGCTGCAGCAATTTGCATTCCCACCAATAGTGCACAAGGTTCCCCTTTCTCCACATCTTTGCCAGTACCTGTTGTTTCTTGTGTTGTTGATTTTAGCCATTCTGACAGGTGTGAGGGGATATCTCATTGTAGTTTTGATTTGCATTTTCCTGATGATCAGTGATGTTGAGCATCTTTTCACGTGTCAGTTTGTCATCTGTATGTCTTCTTTGGAGAAATGTCTATTCATGTTTTCTGCCCATTTTTAAAATGGATTATTAATTTTTGGGGTGTTGAGTTTCCTAGGTTCTTTATATATTTTGAATATTAACTATCAGATATGTCATTTGCAAATATCTTCTCCCATTCCATAGGTTGCCTTTTCGTTTTGCTGATGGTTTCCTTCACTGTGCAGAAGCTTTTTATTTTGATGAAGTCCCAATAGTTTCTTTTTGTTTTTGTTTCCTTGGCCTTAGGAGACATATCTAGAAAGAAGTTGCTACAGTTGATGTCAAATAAGTTACTGCCTGTGTTCTCTTGTAGGATTTTTATGGTTTCAGGTCTCACATTTAGGTGTTTATTCCATTTTAAATTTATTTTTGTGTATAGTGTAAGAAAGTGGTCCAGTTTCATTCTTTTGCATGTTGCTGTCCAGTTTTCCCAACACCATTTGTAGAAGAGACATTCTTTTGCCAATTTAATATTCTTTCCTGCTTTGTCAAAAATTAATTGGCCATATAATTGTGGGTTCATTTCTGGGTTTTTTATTCTATTCTGTTGATCTATGTATCTATTTTTGGGTCAGTACCATACTGTTTTGATTACTACAGCTTTGTAATATATCTTGCAGTCTGGAATTGTGATACATCCAGCTGTATTTTTATTTTTCAAGATTGCTTTGGTTATTTGGGGTCTTTTGTAATTCATACAAATTTTAGGATTATTTTGAAAAAGGAACAAAGTTGAAGGACTCCTGAAACCTGATTTTAAGCCTTATGAAAGGCTATGGTAGTAAAGTGTAGTCTTGGCAAAATAACAGACATAGATCAGTAGAACACAATACATAGGCTAGAAATAGACCCATGCATATATGGTCAATTGATTTTTGACAAATATGCACATGTAATTCAACAGAGAAGATGGTATTTTCAACAAATGGTGCTGGAGCAACTAGATGACCAGAAGCCAAAAAACAAGATAAACTGCAACAATAATAAAACTTTGATCCACACCACATACCATATAAGAAAATCAACTCAAAATGAATCACAGATCTAAATGTAAAAGCTAAACCTATAAAACTGCTAGATAAAAACATAGAAGAAAATCTTTGTAACCTTGGCAAAGATTTCTTAGATATAACACCAAAATCACAATCCTTAAAAAATTAATAAATTGAACTTCATCAAAATTAGAAACCTCTGCTCTTCAAAAAGTGTTGTTAAAAGAATGAAAAGAAAAGCCACAGACTGGAAGAAAATATTTGCTGAATATATAAAAAATAATTGTCAAAAGTCAACACTGAGCAGTTAACTCAATAAAAATTGGCATACAAGTTACAGAAAGAACCAAAATTTCCATCAACTGATGAATGGATAAAGGAGATATGGGACATATATACAATGGAATATTACTCAGCCATAAAAAAGAAAGAAATCTTGCCATCTGCAGCAACATGGATGGATCTAGAGAGTATTATGCTAAGTGAAATAAGTCTAAGAAAGACAAATCCCATGTGACTTCACTCATATGTGGAATTTAAAAAACAAAGTAGATGAACATAGCGGGGAAAAGAGGTAAACCAGGAAACAGACTCTTAACTATAGAGAATAAACTGAAGGTTACTAGAGGGGAGATGAGTGAGGGATGGGTTAAGTGGGTGATGGGTTAAGGAGGGCACTTGTAGTGATGAGCCACTAAATTCCACACCTGAAATTAATATTATACTGTATGTTAACTAACTGGAATTTAAATAATAACTTGAAAAAAAAGAAAAATTGGCATAAATTGTGAACACTTTACAAAGAATGTATATGAATGGCAAATAAGCATAAGAAAATATAATGATATCATTAGTATGAGAGAAATATGAATTAAATCTACAATGAGATCTTTGTATTAGAATAACTAAAATTAAAATCTGACAGTACCAAGAACTACACCTGGAACTCTGATACACTGATGGTAGGAATGCAAAAGGGTACACACTCTAGAAAACGGTTTCATAATTTCTTATAAAGTTATATGTATATTTACCATACAACCCATCAATCACACTCCAACTACACTTTTAAGTGAAATGAAATTTAGATTCAATAAAAAACTGAGTACAAATATATAGAGTGGTTTTATTCATTATTGCCAACAAGTGGAATCATTCTAAACATCACTTATTTAGTGGATGGATAAATTATCACATCCATATAATGGAATACTTCTCATTAATAAAAAGGAACAAACTATTGGTATGTCAATAGACACCAATAAATCTCTAATGTATTATGCTAAATTAAAGTCAAACCCTAAATACTATATGTTGTGACTTATATTTATTATACATATGCATAAACATTATATTTTATAATTATGGGCTTACAATGTTTATAAAACCCCATATACATATGTAGGTATGTATTTGTACATCTATCTGCACATACCCATTCCCAAAAGCAATGAGCAAAACTAGTATCCAGATCTCCAGATCTTGGTTTCTTTCTTTTTTTTTGAGAGAGAAAGTGAGAGCATGCACAAGCAAGGGAGTGAGGGACAGAGTGAGAGGGAGAGAGAATCTCAAGCAGGCTCCATGCCCAGTGCACAGCTATCCCACAACCATGAAATCACAATCTGAGCCAAAATCAAGAGTTGGATGCTCAACCAACTGAGCTACCCAGGTGCCCCCAGATCTTGGTTTCTGAATGCCCTTCTTCATTAAAAGGAACAGGTTTCTTTATTTATGACTATAAATAATATAACTATAAATGTATAAATAAAGGCAAACTTTAGGCCAGTTCCTCTTTAAATGATTACAAATTCTTACCTTGTCAGTTACCACAATTTTACTTTTTATGTTCAGTTTATATTGAGTAAGGTGATGTTGAAAACATATTTAGGGAATTAGAGTTTAATTCGCACTCCTTGATGGTGGACTAGACTTAGCTTAGTTTGGAACTCAGTTCCAAAAAAATAGAGTATGGACAAGAAAAGAATGAAAACATTATATTGGAGAAACCTGGCAAGACACTAATTTAGCTGTGGGATCAAGCTTAACATCGCTAGTGATGTCATACAGGTATTAGGTACCTTTGCTGTGATGTGATGAGAGTTCTTCACTTCTGTGGCATTCTTTCCAAAAAACCCCATAACCCAAGTGTTATCATGAGAAAATATATCAGGTAAATTCAAACTAAGGAATATTCTACAAAATACCTAGTCGGTACTATTCAAACTGTCAAGATCATGAAAAACAAGGAAAGACTGAGAAACTGTCTCAGACCAGAGGAGACTAAGAAGACATAACTATATGCAATGTGTTATCCTGGCATGGATTTTGGAACAGAAAAAGGACACCGATAGAAAAACTAATGAAATCCAAAACTGTCTGAAGTTTAATAGTAATGTGCCAATGTTAGTTTCCTAGTTTTGACAAATATAATATGATAATGTGAGATGATGACATTAGGGGAAACTAAATCTGGATGAGGAATCTATATTCAAGAATTCTCTACAATTTCTGCAACTTGCTGTAAATCTGAAATTATTCTAAACAATCTAATTATCCTTAAAAAATTACCATCACACTTACTCTGTAAAATCCTTTCCCGTACTATAAGAGGACAGCCTCTTAACTTATTTTTCCATCCTCTGAGAGAATGGAACCACAGCTCAGTTTCTATACATCCTCCTTTTCATGCCTAGCAAGTGGACTTCAGTAAGAATTTACATCTGCCAGCACTGTGAGGGTCCTCTGGTACTGTGCCAGTGAGACACAGTAAATGCTCCATAAGTAGTTGTTTATCTTCATATTTTTCTTTATACAGAAAGGTATAATTCAATTATAATTTTTTTCTACTAGGAAATAATCTGACATATCTGCCTAGGGGTATACACAACCTTTTTTCACTGAAGGAGATAAATTTTGATGATAACACTTTGCTAAGACCTCCAATGGAAATCTGTAAAGGAAAACAACTCTATACGAATGCACACTATCTAGAGAGGGCAGATAAGTGATAAGTAAGTGATAAGTGAGTGATTGACTAGTTTACATGTCATTTTCTAGTATAATCTATAAATTAGAAAATAGTTTGCTTTCATTAGAGGTTTTCAATCTGGCATAGGCATGAAAATATTCATTATCTTCCCTTTTCTGAAGGTTAGGAATTTATTTTGATAATTCATATTATTTAATCTGTGTCCACACAAACTAAACCATTGAAAACAGGCAAACCCAAGTGGAGGGTTGGGCTGCTTTCCACCTGTTGGCCTCAATGCCCTTCAACAGGTTTTTCATTATGGTTGTGGCCAAACTTAGATATTCCACACAAAAATTTATTCACTGGTTTCGATCTGTATCACCATAAATAGTTGCTCTAAAACTCTCATCTGGCCTTGAAGAAAGTCCTTCCATCTTTCCATTGAAACCAATCAGGTTTTGGCCCACTATGATCACCTATCTGCAGTCTGTGGGTAGTCTTCATTCTTTGTCCTTAAGCATTCCTTTGGTTGTCCCTGATTATTTCACACAGAAGGTCCATTTTCTTTAAGTGTCTTTCCACTGGACCAGATGGAGACTGGTTTCTCCAAGCCTCTGGGATGGAAGTTTCACTGTCCAATTTTTTCCTTGGGGCTAGATTCCCAACAACTAAGCTTTTTGCTAGGACTCTGACTTTGTTTCTTATAGCCAGTCCTTAGACTGGATTCAGATTTTGGTCCTCCAATTCAACGCAGTACTTAAGAAGTATTAAATCAATTTAATAAGTACTGATCCAGATTTGGGGAAAGGGAATATACAAAACTCTCCACCCAAATCATTCTACTATGTTCCCTGTCTGTGTAATCAGAAGCTTGCATCAGCATAATCTCATAATCTAGTGGTAGGGTCACTAAAAATATACAGTATCTTTAAGCCACAATATACATCCATATGCATCACTACCAGTCAGAAGTTTTTGCAAGATTTGGGCCTCACTGATGGAAGGAACCTAAGAGATAAAATTAAAAGTCACAGTAGCTGTTTTTTCTAACTTGCTAAGCAAGTTGTTTCTCCTAATTATTTTCATTAAAAAGGAATATTTTGTGGTAACTATTTCTATAAAATAAATTTTAGAAGTTTCCAAGGATCCATAAAGTATTCCTGTTAGGAATACAGTACTTTAGAGAAGGGCTGTATAGTTACACAATTGAACTTCCCTGCTAAAATTCTGTTACTCAAGTTCCCAAGGAGGGAGGACTCATGTCATTCTATCCTCAATGGGGAAAGTGCAATGGGAAATGGCAACAGATCAAAGTCAGCAAAAATGAGAGAACCCTAGTCATTTGTCTCCTTTTAAAAAAAATTAATGTTTATATTTGAGAGAGAGAGAGAGAGAGAGAGAGAGAGAGAGACAGAGTGCGAGCAGGTGAGGGGCAGAGAGAGGGAGTCACAGAATCTAAAGCAGGCTCCAGGCTCTGAGCTGTCAGCACAGAGCCCAACACGGGGCTTGAACTCACAAACCACCATGAGATCATGACCTGAGCCCAAGTTGGACACTTACCTGCCTGAGCCACTCAGGTGCCCCTTTCCTTTCTATGTTCAAGGGGCCTTCATACTGCAGGCACCCAGGGACAGTAGAGAGGAAATTGTCATGAGAAATGTATTTATTCCCCAATTAACAAAGAACATGGGGTTTCTTCCTTATGATTTTGCTTAGGATATTGGATTTTCATTTATAGCATTAGCATACAATCTAGCCTGAGGGATTGAGATGATTATAGAGGGGTGGGAGATTGATAGTTCTTGAAACTTCCCAAAGTACCTTAGTCAACAAAATAAATCTAGTCCAAGATAGTTAGAAGCTTAAAAAAAAAAAAAAAAAACCTAAAAACTCTCTACTTACATCTAAGCTAGCATTCATTAAATAAATCATTTGAATATAAAATATACATATACACACTATATCTGTAGTAGATGTGGTACATTATGGTACATGAAGAAGCCCATTAAGAAGCCAGAATCAAAGGAAAGAGTTAAATTCATTTCAAACCGTGAAAGGATTAAAGAAAGGGTTTCAAAATCACTTTGAGGTTACTTATAATATACTTTTAAATGGCCATTTTATGTTGTAGGTTATTCAGATTTTAGAAAAAATAGAACAAATGATTCAAATTTCAGTTTGTAAATTAGGTCTGCATCTTCTTTTCAATTTTACTTGACATTGACATTTGATAGGAGCACAGAATAAGGAACCCAGATTTAATATTAACCCAAAGTAGAGTATATTTTTCAAAAGAGATGGCTTATATTTTCTTTTATGTTCAAATGCAGAGAAAATCCTAGAGAAGATCTTCAACATAGTTGCCAAAAATATCACTGAAACAAATTTTAATTTTTTGTGTCAAAAACTAAGCCTGGCAATCTCAGAAACAGATATGCCTACAAAGAGGTATGTATGAGTGACAATATGTGGTATAAGCTTATTCTCATGTTGATTTATATCATATTGATATTATAAGGTTTTGAAACAGTCATATTAACATGAATTCTAATTTGCTGTAAAAGACTCTGATTTTAGTTTACTATGTATTTGCGAATCATGTGAGTAGAGTAGTTAAGAGTAAGGGCTCTCAAGGCAAACTTCTTGGCTTTAAATCGCAACGAGTTTTGTGACCTTGTATAAGTCCCTTAACTTACAGGTGCTTCAGTTTCTCCACTGGTAAAATAGATACATTTAACTAAGAGAGTGTCATGCGATTAAATTATTAAGCATGTAGTACTATAGCAGTAATACACTGCCTGAGAATAAATAACCCACAATTATTGTTTTGAGATCTTGAGTAAATCTCTCTTAGAACTGAATGTTAATTGAATTGATTTCCTACCAGGAAATGAAGGTTGGCATGGGGCTAACGTTCATTTACTATTTGCCAAGCTCTGTGCTAAATTTTATATAAACTTTCTTCATCAATTAATTTAATCCTCACTTCAATCAGGTAAATTGGTTTGAAAATGTAGGGGAGTAATATTGAAGTAACTTAAAACAATGTTCTTAATTGGTCATTAAAATAATATTATCTTTAAAATTTTCAGCACTGTTTCATTAAGTGAGAGAGTCCGCCAAGCACTTAATAGGTGGAGAACAGAAAGTAACAACCTGTCACTAACTACAGCTGCTTTAACAGACCAACTAACTCAGGCACTAATGATGATAGGAGCATATGAAATTATGGACAAAATAACAGCTTTAAAAGTTTTTACAGGTGCAATTAAATTCTGAACAGTGTACTCATAATAAAAACTGAAAATTTATAATGTACTTACATAATTGAAACCGGATAAAAGAGAATTGCATGTCATGTCTCTTTTCATGCATTCCTAAGAGATAATGATAATTTATGGCTCTCACTTTAATCACTGTGATAATAAAATATCACAGACACTGGTTTGTGTATTTGTCATGTTGCCCTGGAATTATGATAATAGTAAAAAAATTTTGTTTATTTTGAGAAAGAGCGGGGGAGGGGCAAAGAGACAGGGAGAGAGAGAATCTCAAGCAGGCTCTGTGCTGTCAGTAAGAGCCCAGCATGGGGCTCAATCCCACAAATTGTGAGATCATGATCTGAGCCAAAATCAAGAGTTGGACGCTTAACTGAGCCACCCACATGCCTTGGTAATGATTTTTAAAAAGAAATAATTCCACTTAAAAATTCTTTGTTATAGGGGCACCTGGTTGGCTCAGACAGATAAGTGCCGGACTTTAGCTCAGGTCATGATCTCATGGTTTGTGGGTTTGAGCCCTGCCATCAGGCCTGGAGCCTGCTTCAGATTCTATGTCTCTCTCTCTCTCTCTGCCCCTCTCCCACTTGCACTCTGTCTCTCTCTCTTCTCTCTCATAAATAAACATTAGAAAAAAAATTTTTAAATTCTTTTTTATGTAATGCTTTTATACAACCCAGGATTTATAGGTAATAAGGTCATTAGTAACTTTCATTGGAGTTAGAAAGCAGGGCAATTTTGTTTTAGATGCTAGCTTAAAAACTGAAATTCATGTACCATTCCTACTGTTTCTCCATTAGGAAGGGGAGAGCTCTGTTAAATATAAACCAGAGCCAAGATCAGTAATCCTCTACAGATCTCCCTCAATTTTTAATAGGGTCCCATCCTGATAAATCCAATATGAATTTAAAATAACGTAAATCCAAAAAGCAGTTTATACCACATCTTCTTTACCCATTCATTTATTGATGGACATTTGGGCTGCTTCCAAATTTAGCTATTGTATATAATGCTGCAATAAATGTAAGAGTGCATGCATCCCTTTGAATTAGTGTTGTTGAATTTTTTGGGTAAATGCCCAGTAGTGTGATTACTGGATCAAGGGGTAGTTCTATTTTTTAATTTTTTGAGGAACCTCCATACTGTTTTCCACAGTGGCTACACCAGTTTTCATTCCTACCAACAGTGCAAGAGAGTTCCTTTTTCTCCACATCTTCACCAACTCTTGTTTCTTGTGTTTCTAATTTAGTCATTCTGACAGTTATAAGGTGATATCTCATTGTAGTTTTGATGTGCATTTCCCCAATGGTTAGTGATGTTGAGCATCATTTTATGTGTCTGCTGGCCATGTGTATGTCTTCCTTCAAGAAATGTCTGTTCATGTCTCCCACCTATTTTTTTACTGGTTTATTTGTTTACTTGGATGTTGAGTTGTATCGGTTCTTTATACATTTTCAACTAACTTTTTATTGGATATGTCATTTGCAAATATCTTCTCCCATTCAGTAGGCTGCCTTTTAGTTTTGTTGAATGGATAAGGAAGGTGTGGTATCTATACACAATAAAATATTATTCAGCCATAAAAAAGAATAAAGTCTTAATTTTTTTTTTTTTTTTTTTTTTTTTTTTTTTTTTTTTTACTTTGGAGAGAGAGAGAAAGAGCATGAGTGGGGAAGATGGGAAGAGGGAGAGAGAATCTCAAGCAGGCTGCACACTCAGGGTGGGGCCCAATGTGGGCCTTGATCTCGTGACGCTGGGATTATGACCTGAGGAGACATCAAGAGTTGGATGCTCAGCCGACTGAGCCACCCAGGCACCCCAATAAGAATGAAATCTTATCATTTGCAACAACATGGATGGAGATAGAGAGCATAATGCTAAGCTAAATAAATCAGAGAAAGGCAAATACCCTATAATTTTGCTCATATGTGGAATTTAAGAAACTAAATGAGTAAAGGAGAAAAGAGAGACAGACCAAGAAACAGACTCTTTTCTCCCCCCATCCCCACCAAGAAACAGACTGATGGTTACCAGAGGGGAGTTGGGTGAGGGATCAGTAAAATAACTGATGGGGATTAAAGAGTACACTTATTATGAAGAGCACTGAGTAATGAACAGAATTATTGAATCACTATACTTCATACCTGAAACTAATATAACACTGTATGTTAACAATACTGGAATTAAAATTAAAAATTTAATTTAAAAGAAGTAGTTAACACAGCTAATCTACTGAACATCATAGTTTACCCTAGCCTACCTTAAATGTGCACAGAATACTTACATTAGCCTACAGTTGGGCAAAATCATCTAACACAAAGCCTATTTTATAACAAAGTGTTAAATATCTCATGTAACTTATTGAATACTGAAAGTGAAAAACAGAATGGTTGTATGAGTACAGAATGGTACTTATTTCTTAACTCTCTTTCATCATGGCTGAGGGGCTACTTCTAGGGATTCCACAGCACTTCTGGCCTACCCAGGCTAGCCAAGAGAAAGCTGTTAAGTTGGAAAGTTACAGGTACATACATTAGGACAACATTATCTATAACATGAATAGGACATATTTAGGAGATTTGAGGAGGGCATTAAGAATACTATATGGGGTAACAATATTTTGCAGGATTATTGTGGGGATTAAAGAAAAAGGCTGCCAGTCATTTTGAAATTGGGTGATGCTGCTTGTCTGAGACTCAACATCTAGAATCCTGCTTTGTCCCAGTCACCCTCTGATGACTTGAGGAAGGCCCTATGAATGGAGAATGAGATCAAGCAAGTGCTGTTTTGTCAAAATTCTTTCCATTGCAAAGGACAGAAACCTTATCTACTTAACCTAAAAACAACAACAACAACAACAAAACAAAACCACAAAAACAAAAACCTTGCTCATGTAACTGAAGCCAGAGAAGACCTAGGTGAAACTAACTTTGAGTTAACTGTGAGGAAGAAAAGTTTAATGAAACAAAACGCATTGCATTGTGTTTGGGTTCTAGGGGCAAAAACTGTTTAAAATCATTTTATTAAATTTTTACTTGTAGTAGGAAGAGAACAAAATAGTTAAAACTGTAGTTTCTAGAGTTCAATGCATTAAAAAAAAAGCTGAGGCTTACTGTTGCATAATTTACACAAACAGATACAATGTAAAACTATCTAATTTTCAGAATTATTATTTTGTGACTTTTTAAATTAGGTAAATAATTTTTCACAAACATTTGAAGCAATAAAATCTTTTTTTTTTTAAATTTTTTTTTTCAATGTTTTTTATTTATTTTTGGGACAGAGAGAGACAGAGCATGAACGGGGGAGGGGCAGAGAGAGAGGGAGACACAGAATCGGAAACAGGCTCCAGGCTCCGAGCCATCAGCCCAGAGCCTGGCGCGGGGCTCGAACTCACGGACCGCGAGATCGTGACCTGGCTGAAGTCGGACGCTTAACCGACTGCGCCACCCAGGCGCCCCAGAAGCAATAAAATCTTTAAAGTCTTCATTTGTGTAACAGAAAAGTAAACTAGTAACTTTATTTTCACAAAGAAAATTTTTATCTTGTGAAAAGTAAGTTGTTAAACAAAAATGTGTTTCTTTTGGCTTTCTATCTAGCTAACAAATTTTACTGGTAAGAAGCTAACTTTCATTCTTAAAGAGAAAGTTAATATTTTTTAAAATATTTTTTTCCCTAAAGAATGAGAAGGAGCGCCTTCTATTTTTATTTCACGACTACATGAGAAACTGAGCAGTATCAGGATTCTTTGCTTTTCGTTTGACTCAGAGTCTATGTTTTAGCCTCATTTTCTCAGGCTCTTCTCTGTGACAAAGAATGTCACAGAGACAACCTTTTGGTAGCTCATTAAAAAAAAGTTGATTTATTTCTTTGTATCTAGATATTCTAGAAAAGGAATCCAATTAGCTTGGTTTGTACTGAGCCTACATCTTGGACTGATATATTTTAGTGGATTATAAACAAAACAAGTGAGTAGTTTCTTTTATCCCTAACCTTATTTTCACAATTCTGATGATGAAGAAAGACAAATTTAAAGAATACCAGCAAAAGGAAATTGTTCATCCTAAACCTAGAACATAGCATAATCCATCCACTCCTCCCAGGCCAGCCTAAGACATATGTAGTTACTGTTACCACTTACCTCTACAACAAACCCCATTTTCTTTTCCTTCTTGGCATGCTACGAGACTACATTTCTAAACATCCCCTGTGGTTATGTGGGTCTACTGTGATTGAATTCTCACTAATGAAACAGGCAGAAATGATTAAGCTGTTTCCAGACCTAGCTTCTAAACAGACATTCCATTCCCTAACTGGAAGTCCTGTTTTGTAACACAGCTCCTCAACTAGGCATGGCTATTTTGTACTGTTACATAAGTGAGAAACTTACTGAGAGTCTGAGGTTTTGGGGTGTTTTGTTGTAGCAGTTAACCTACCCTAACCATAGGAGTAGCCTAAGCAAGAGCAGATGCAGGACTGTCCTCGTGCCAAAGTCTTGGAAGAGAAATTTGTAAGGGTTCTATGATTCAGTAAATACCCTTACCTTCCTTTTCATTTATATTAGCATTCCTCCTTATTGGCAGAATTAAAGGAGGGATTAGAAAAACTGAGAGGCGGCTGAAACTTTCTCCAGAGTCATCAAAAGAAAAGTGCTTCAATGGGGTGCCTGTTGTTGGGGTGCTCAGTCGGTTGAGTGTCCAACTTCGGCTCAGGTCATGATCTCGCGGTTCATGAGTTCAAGACCAGTGTCAGGCTTTGTGCTTACAGCTCAGAGCCTGGAGCCTGCCTCATATTCTGTGTCCCCCTCTCTGTCTGCCCCACCCCTGCTTGTGCTCTGTCTCTCTCTCTTTCAAAAATGAATAAGCATTAAATAAAATTAAAAAAAAGAAAAGTGCTTCACATATAGATGATTAATAAATACCAGCTATTAATAGAGTTCTGTTTAACATTTAAACATTGTAAGCCCTGTTAATCTTTATGACTGTCTATTATGCTCCTTGAGGAAACTATAACTGAATTTTCCACTGTTTACCTTGGCTTATTATCATGCGTAGTATGCATCTATTTTATTATTCTAATTAGAAAACATGGTGAAATAACAGTAAAAGAAGTTTTTAAATAGGAAACAACGTAACAGTGATTAAATCTAGGGGGACTGAGATGACAGTTAACTTTAATTTTCTTTTTGCTCATTTGTATTTTCCACTTTTTTCTCAATGAGTACATGTTACAAAAAGGGTAAAAATGGGGACACCTGGGTGACTCAGTCAGTTAAGCATCTGACTTCAGCTCAGGTCAAGATCTTGGAGTTCGAGCCCTGCATTGGGCTCTGTGTTGACAGGTCAGAACCTGGAGCCTTCTTCAGATTCTGTCTCCCTCTTTCTGCCCTTCCCCCACTCATCCTCTGTCTCTCTCTTGCTCTCTCAAAAATAAATAAAAACATTAAAAGAAATTTTTTTTAAAGAGTAAAAATTAAGTCACATGATCCTATTCTCTTAACATAGCCAATTTAATGTTTGCATGTTATCTTTTACCTTCGAGTTTATAACATATGCATATAGTTTGTTTTACATAATAGCAGTACAGTAAAATACTGCACTTTGGAACCAAACTATTTTGCATCCCTAATTAACTCCTTGGTCTTGTGAAAGTCATTTAATCTGTCCCTTGATTTTCTCTTTTTTTTTAAAAAAATTTTTAATGTTTATTTGCTTTTGAAAGAGAGAGAGAGAGCGATCATGAGCAGGGGAGGGGCAGAGAGAGAAGGAGACACAGAATCCAACGCAGGCTCCAGGCTCTGAACTGTCAGTATAGGGCCCGATGCAGGCTTGAAATCACAAACTGTGAGACCATGACCTGAGCCGAAGTCGGCTGCTTAACCGACTAAGCCACCCAGGCACCCCTCTTGATTTTCTCTTCTGATAAAAAAATTCCTAAAGTGTCATGCTGTGGTGAAGATTTAGTGTATATAATGGATTAAATGCAAAAAAATAAAAACAATTTCTAGCACATATGTTTTTGTAATTAGCAACTATTAATATATATTAAAATTTTATATTTCCCCACTTTTCTATATGATCTTCATAATTATATTTTGGTAAGCATTCCATCTGTTGTTTAATGTTCCATTATGAAATATAGTAATAAAGTACAGTTGACCCTTGAACAATGCGAGGTTGGAGCACTGACCCTCCAGGCAGTTGTAAATCTGTATATAACTTTTTTTAATTAAAAAATATTTTTAATGCTTATATTTTTGGGAGAGAGAGACAGAGAGACAGAGCACAAACGGGGGAGAGGCAGAGAGAGAGGGAGACACAGAATACGAAGCAGGCTCCAGGCTCCGTGCTGTCAGCACAGAGCCCGACGTGGGGCTCGAACTCACAAACTGTGAGATCATGACCTGAGCCAAAGTCGGACACTTGAATGACTGAGCCACCCAGGAGTCCCTTTATATAACTTTGACTCCCCCAAACCTTAACTACTAATAGCCTACTGTTGAGCAGGAGCCTTACCAATAACATAAACAGTTGAGTAATACATATTTTGTATGTTATAGGTACTATGTATTGTATTCTTATAATAAAGTAAACTAGGAGAAAATAAAATGTTATTAAGAAAATCATAAAGAATAGAAAATACATTTTCACTACTGTATTTATCAAAAAAAATCTATATATAAGTGCACCCACGCAGTTCAAACCCATCTTATTCAAGGATCGTCTTGGTCTAAAAATGTTAGGCAGTTGACGTTTAGGTTGCTTCCAATACTTGGCTTTCATAGCCATTGCTGCATTAAACATTTTTTTTTCAAAAATTTTTTGTATTTATTTAAAAAAAATTTTTTAACATTTATTCATTTTTGACATTGAGAGAGAGCATGAGCAGGAGAGGGGCAGAGAGAGAGGGAGACACAGAATCCGAAACAGGCTCCAGGCTCTGAGCTGTCAGCACAGGGCCCGACACGGGGCTTGAACTCATGGAGTGCGAGATCATGACCTGAGCTGAAGTCGGACAATCAACTGACTGAGCCACCCAGGCACCCCTCAAAATTTTTATTGCAGTAAAATACACAACAAAATTTACTATCTTAGTTATTTTTAAGTATGCTGTTAAATATATTTATAATGTTATGCAATTATCATTACCATCATCTCCATGACTTTTGTCTTACAAAACTGAAACTCTAATTAAACGATAACTCCCCATTTCTCCTTCCCTCCAGTCCCGACGACCACCATTCTTTCTGTCTCTAGGATTCTGACTACACTAAGTACTTCATATAAGTGGAATCATATGTTTTTGTGTTTTTGTGACTCTCTTATTCATTTATAGTTAAAGTAATTACTGATGGAGGACTTAACTTCTGTCCTTGTGCTGTATGTTTTCTATATGCCATATAACATTTTTGACCTTCATTACCTGCCTTGCAGTCTTCTTTTGTGCTTGGCTGATTTTTTTTTTTTTTTTTTTTTTTGCAGTGAACTCTTTAAATTCCCTTCTTATTTACTTTCATGTGTATTTGATAGCTATTTTTTCTCTGTGGTTACCATGGGGATTACATTTAACATGCCGAAGTTGTAACACTAATTTGAATTTATGCAACCTTAACTTCAATAACATACAAAACTCTATTTCTTTACAGCTCTGTCCCTTTGGTTGTTATGTCACAAAATTATACAATGTGTGCCCCAAACATAAATTAATAATTCTTTTTAGGCATTAATGTCTTAAATATATAGAAAAATATAGAGTTACAAACCAAATTTATAATATGTTAGCTTTTAAAACTGCCTATGTATTGAGGCCAGCATTACCCTGATACCAAAACCAGATAAAGACACTACAAAAAACAGAACTATAGCCAGTATCTATGATGGACATAAGTGCAAAAATCTTCAACAAAATAGTAGCAAATTGAATCCAATAACACATTAAAAAATCATTCACTGTGACCAACTGGGACGTATTCCTGGGATGCAAGGATGTTTCAATATTTGTAAATCAATCAATATGAGGCATCACATCAATAAGAGAAAGAATAAAAATTATATGATGGTTTCAATATATGCAGAAAGAGCATTTGACAAAGTGCAGCATCCTATTCATGATAAAAACTATATAATAAAGTAGGTTTAGAGAATCCTAAAAAAGCATTTGACAAAGTGCAGCATCCTATTCATGATAAAAAATATATAATAAAGTAGGTTTAGAGAAAACATACTTAACATAATAAAGGCATATATGAAAAACCCACAGCTAACATCACACTCAATGGTGAAAAACTGAGAGATTTTCCTGTAAGGTCAGGAACAAGACAAGGATGTCCACTCTCACCACTTCTATTCAACATAGTTTGGAAGTCCTAGCCATAGCAATCAGACAAGAAAAAGAAATAAAAGGCCTTCAAATTGGTAAGGAAGAAGTAAAACTTTCACTATCTGCAGATGATATATTACATATAGAAAAGCCTAAAGACTGCCCCCAAAAACAATCAGAACTGATAAATGAATTCAATAAAATTGCTGGATACAAAATATACAGAAATTCGTTGCATTTCTATATACTAATAATGAAACAGCAAAAAGAAAAATCAAGAAAACAATCTCATTTACAGTTACATCAAAAATAATAACTAGGAATAAATTTAGGGAGGTGAAAGACCTGTACTCTGAAAACTATGAAACACTGATGAAAGAAATTGAAGATCACACAAACAAATGGAAAGATATTCTATGCTCATGGATTGGAAAAAGAAATACTGTTAAAATGTCCATACTATCCAGAGCAATCTACAGATTTAACGTAATCCCTATCAAAATATCTTTTTCACAGAACTAGAAAAAACAATCCAAAAATTTGTATGGAACTACAAAAGACCCTGAATACCTAAGCAATCTTGAAAAAGAAAAACAAAACTTGAGGTATCACAATCCCAGATTTCAAGATATACTACAAAGCTGTAGTAATCAAAAGAGTATGTTAGTAGCACAAAAATAGACACACATATCAATGGAACAGAATAGAGAACCCAGACATGAACCCACAATTATATGGTCAATTAATCTTTGACAAAGAAAGCAAAAATATCTAATGGGAAAAAGAATGTCTCTTCAATAAGTGGTGTTGGGAAAACAGGACATTTAGATGCAAAAGAATGAAACTGGACCACTTTCTTACACTATCCACAAAAATAAACTAAAAATGGATTGAAGACCTAAATGTGAGATCTGAAAGCATAAAAATTCTAGAAGAGAGCACAGGCAGTAATGTCTCCGACATTGGCCAGTACAATATTTTTCCAGATGTGTCTCCTGAGGCAAGGGAAATAAAAGCAAAAATAAACTAATGGGACTACATCAAAATAGAAAGTTTCTGCACAGTCAATGAAATATCAACAAAACTAAAAGACAACCTACTAAATGGGAGAAGATATTTGCAAATGACACATCCAATGAAAGATTAGTATCCAAAATGTACAAAGAACTGATGCAACCCAACACCAAAAAAACTAACAATCCAATTAGAAAATGGGCAGAAAACATGAATACACATGGCCAACAAACACATGAAACAATGCTCAACATCGCTAATCATTAGGGAAATGCAAATCAAAACCACAATGAGATATCACTTCAGACCTGTCAGGATGGCTAAAATAAAAAACACAAGAAACAATCAGCATTGGCAAGGATATGGATACCATATATACCATATATACCATATATATATGGGTGAAATAGATGAAGGGGAATAAAAGTACACTTATCTTGATGAACAGTGACTAATTTATAGAATTGTTGAATAACTATTGTATACCTTAAGCTAATATAATATTGTATGTTAATTATACTGGAATTAAAATAAGATCAAATAGCCTGTGTATTTACCATTCCCCATCCCAATCCCCTCACAGGCAGTTGTGCACATTTTCCAGGAGCAGCCTGCACACAACCTGCAGGAGCCAGAATGGGCAAAAAAAGGACCCTGTCCTCCAAATATTAGATATCTGAGCTCTTCTGGCTGACTGCTGCTTCTAAATAGAGAGGTGTAGTCAATAAATAGGTGACCATTATTGCACCTCTCCTAGATGTTGCAAGACCCTCCCCCTCAGGCTGAAGTGACTTCTCTGGGATTTAAAGGGCTAGTGCCCTTCCCTTCTCCCTTCATTTTTCTTTTTCCTCTTTTGGGAGCCAGACATTAAAGACCAGGACATTCAAAAACAATTGCATATACAAGGAAAATCAGAAAGTGAGCAACCCCCAGGGAAAGACTCAGAAAAGACATTAAGTTTAAACCTTAGGCTGATCCTCAGCACACAAAGCCTACAATAATCAAAACAAAAAACAGCAAATTAAATTATTAGATCCAAATGGCCTCTATGAGGCCAGTATTATCCTGATACCAAAACCAAACAAAGACATCCTAAGAAAAGGGCAGTCAATATTCCTTATGAATACAGATGCAAAGATCCTCATCAAAATACAAGCAAATCAAATCCAGCAACATACAAAAATAATTATATACCATGACCAGGTTGGTTCAACAAATGAAAATCAATGCAATATGATATATTAATAAGGACAAAAACCACATGATCAGCTCAGTAGACATAGAAAAGGCATTTGAAAAAAATGCAATACCCCTGCAAGATAAAAACACTCAACAAACTAATAATAGAAGGGAATTAACTCAATCTGATAAAGAGTATCTACCAAAAAACTCACAGCCAGCATCATCAGGGGTGTCTGTTCTTACCACTTCTATTCAACATTGTGCTGGAGATTCAAGCCATGACAATTAGGCAAAAAAAAAAAAAAAAAAAAAAAAAAAAAAAAAAAAAAAACGAAAGAAATCATACTGGAAGGAAAAAATAAAATTATATACGCAGATGACATAATCTTGTATATAGAAAATCCCAATGAACTACTGAAAACCCATTAGAACTAGTAAATGAGTTCAGTAAGGTAGCAGGATACAAGATCAATTTACAAAAAGCAACTGTAATTCTATACAGTTATAATGAAACAATCTAAAATGCAATTAAGAAAATTATCCTATGTGGGGTGCCTGGGTGTCTCAGTTGTGTCTGACTCTTGATTTTGGCTCAGGTCATGATCTCATGGTTGGTCCTGAGATTGAGCCTTGTGTCAGCTCTGTGCTGGGCATGCAGCTTGCTTTAAGATTTTCTCTCCTTCCCTCTGCCCCTACCCTACTGGCATGCATGGGCTCTCTCTCTCTCTCTCTCTCTCCCCACCCCCCCCCCAAAAAAAAAGAAAGAAAGAAAAAGAACAAGAAAAAAAAGAGAAAAATTATCCCATGTATAAAACCATGTATCCATGTATAATGTCATACAAATAAAATACTTAAAAATGCATTTAACAAGAGAAGTGGAAGGCTGATGAACAGAACACTTTACATCATTCAAAGAAATTAAAGAAGACTTAAATAATGGAAAGACATCGCTGTTCATGGATTATAAGACTTCATGTTGTTAAGATGGTAATACTCCCCAAACTGATCCACAGATTCGATGTAATCCCTATCAAAGGATAGCTGGCTTTTTTTAAAGAAATTGATAAGCTGATCCTAAAATTCATATAAAAATTTGAGGGACACAGAAAAACCAAAACAGTCCTAAAAATTAATAACCAAGCTGGAAAACTCATATTTCCCAATTTCAAACTTATAAGAAAGGCACAGTAATGAAGACAAAATTCATATGTTGAAGTCCTTAACTCCTATGTGACTATATGCAAAGATAGGGCCTGTAAGGAACTGATAAAGGTTAAAATAGGTCATAATGGAGGGGCCCTAATCCAAGGCTGATGTCATCCTTTTTGTTTGTTTGTTTGTTGTTTTTTGTTTGTTTTCTGTGGTGTCATCCATATAAGAAGAGGAAGAGACATCAGAGTTCTCTCCACCATGTGAGGACACAGCGAGAAGATGACTGTTTATAAGCCAGGGAAAGAGCTCTTGTCAGGAACTGAATCAGCTAGCACCTTGATCTGGGAATTCCAACCTCCAGAACTGTGAGAATATTAAATTCTGTTGTCTAAGCCAAAAAAAAAAAAAAAAACCCTCATATTTTGAATTATGTGCTTTAGAAAATAGCCACTTCTTTTATTATATTTATGTATTTCTTAAGACGATATTAGGCCTGGTGTTATGCATTCTGGTAATATGGTCCTGGGGAGAGGAGTTGGAATCTGAGACAATATTCCTGTGTGTACAGGAAGGGTTCTTCTTGAAACTAGGAAATAAACTGAGAAATTTTTTGTCAAATCACATAGAGAAGGAATTACAAGTCCATGATCTGTATCTGAGACCCTCAAAATAGATTACTTTTGCCATCTGAGTTTTTCACATCTTAAGAATGAAAGACATACAGATTCTGCACATTTAACACCTTCGGCAGAACCTGGGATACCAGGTTACCATTATCAAACCATATTTCTGTAGTGAAAAATATAAGTCTCCACACTACATGGGATAAATAAAGCTTATAAATGTATGATAATCAGTTTAGGTCATTTAAAAAAAATTTTTTTTTTAAAGTTTTTAAGTTTATTTATTTATTTTGAGAGACACAGAGGCAGCGTGAGTGGGGAAGGGGCAGAGAGGGAGAGAGAGAATCCCAAGCAGGCTCTGGGCTGCCAGCTCAGCCTGATGCAGGGCTTGAACTCACAAAACCACGAGATCATGATCTGAGCCAAAACCAAGAGTCGGACACTTAACCAACTGAGTCTACCAGGTACCCCTTTTTTAATTAAAAAAATTTTTTTTAAATTTACATCCAAGTGGGTTAGCATATAGTGCAACAATGATTTCAGGAGTAGATTCCTTAATGCCCCTTATCCACTTAGCTCATCCCCCCTCCCACAACCCCTCCAGTAACCCTCTGTTCTCTATATTTAAGAGTCTCTTGGGGTGCCTGGATGGCTCAGTCGGGTAAGCGTCTGACTTCAGCTCAGGTCATGATCTCAGCTTGTGAATTTGAGCCCCGCATCAGGCTCTGTGCTGACAGCTCAGAGCCTGGAACCTGTTTTGGATTCTGTGACTCCCTCTTTCTCTGCCCTTCCCCCACTCACTCTGGCTCTCTCCCCCTCAAGAATAAATAAGAGTCTCTTATGTTTTGTCCCCCTCCCTGTTTTTATATTATGTTTGTTTCGCTTCCCTTGTGTACATCTGTTCTGTGTCTTAAAAGTCCTCATATGAGTGAAGTCATATGATATTTGTCTTTCTCTGACTAACTTCACTTAGCATAATACCACCCCAGTTCCATCCACGTAGTTGCAAATTGCAAGATTTCATTCTTTTTGACTGCTGAGTAATACTCCATTGTATATATATACCACATCTTCTTTATCCATTCATCCATCGATGGACATTTGGGCTCTTTCATAGTTTGGCTATGTCGATATCACTACTATAAACATTGGGGTACATGTGCCCCTTCGAAACAGCACACCTGTATCTCTTGGATAAATACCTAGTAGTGCAATTGCTGGGTTGTAGGGTAGTTCTATTTTTAATTTTTTGAGGAACCTCCTTACTGTTTTCCAGAGTGGCTGCACCAGTTTGCATTCCCACCAGCTGTGCAAAAGAGAGCCTCTTTCTCTGCATCCTCGCCAACACCTGTTGTTGCCTGAGTTGTTAAGATTAGCCATTCTGACAGGTTGAGCTGGTATCTCATTGTAGTTTTGATTTGTATTTCCTCCTCTCAGTTCTGATGAGGAGTGATGTTGAGCAATTTTTCATGTGTCGGTTGGCCATCTGGATGTCTTCTTTAGAGAAGTGTCTATTCATGTCTTTTGCCCATCTCTTCTCTGGATTATTTGTTTTTTGGGTGTTGAGTTTGATAAGTTCTTTATAGATTTTGGATACTAACCCTTTATCTGATCTGTCATTTGCAAATATCTTCTCCCATTCTGTCGGTTGCCTTTTTGCTGATTGTTTCCTTTGCTGTTCAGAAGCTTTTTATTTTGATGAGGTCCCAATTGTTCATTTTTGCTTTCGTTTTCCTCGCCTCCGCAGACGTGTTGAGTAAGAAGTTGCTGTGGCCAAATTCAAAGAGTTTTTGTCTGCTTTCTCCTCTATGATTTTGATGACTTCCTTTCATCTATCTTAAGTTTATTTTTGTGTATGGTGTAAGAAAGTGGTCCAGGTCATTTTTCTGCATGTCGCTGTCCAGTTTTCCCAGCACCGTTTGCTGTCTTTATTCCACTGGATATTCTTTCCTGCTTTGTTAGAGATTAGTTGGCCATATGCTTGTGGGTCCATTTCTAGGTTCTTTATTCTGTTCCATTGATCTGAGTGTCTGTTTGTGTGCCAGTACCATACTGTCTTGATGATTACAGCTTTGTAATAAGTCTTGAAGTTCAGGAGTGTGATGCTTCCAGCTTCGGTTTTCTTTTTCAAGATTGCTTTGGCTACTTGGGGTCTTTTCTGGTTCCATACAAATTTTAGGCTTGTTTGTTCTAGCTCTGTGAAGAATGCTGGTGTTATTTTGATAGGTATTGCATGGAATATGTAGATTTCTTTGGGTAGTATCGATGTTTTAGCAATGTTTATTCTTCCAATCTAGGAGTATGGAGTATTTTTCCATTTTTTGTGCCTTCTTCAATTTCTTTCATAAACTTTCTATAATTTTCAGTGTATAGGTTTTTCACCTCTTTGGTTATGTTTATTCCTAGGTATTTTGTGGTTTTTGGTGCAATTGTAAATGGTATCAATTCCTCGGTTTCTCTTTATGTTGCTTCATTATTGGTGTATAGGGATGCATCTGATATCTGTGCATTAATTTTATATCATGCAAATTTGCTGAATTCATGGATCAGTTGTAGCAGTTTTTGGTGTTTTTGGTGTTTTTGGTGTTTTGGTTGTAGCAGTCTTTTGGGTTTTCCATATAGAGTGTCATGTCACCTGCAAGGAGTGAAAGTTTGACTTCCTCCTGGCTGATTTGGATGCTTTTATTCTTTTGTGTTGTCTGATTGCTGAGGTTAAGACTTCCAATACTATGTTGAATAACAGTGGTGAGAGTGGACATCCCTGTCTTGTTCCTGCCCTTAGTGGGAAAGCTCTCAGTTTTTCCCCATTGAGGATGATATTAGCAGTGGGTCTTTCATATATGGCTTTTATGATCTTGAGGTATCATCCTTCTAGCCCTACTTTCTTGAGGGCTTTTATCAAGATAGGATGCTGTATTCTGTCAAATGCTTTCCTGTATCTATTGAGAGGATCATGTGGTTCTTGTCTTTTATTTTATTGATGTAATGTATTTATTGATTGTTTTGTGGATATTGAACCAGTCCTGCATCTCAGGAATAAATCCCACTTGGTCGTGGTGAATAATTCTTTTAATATATTGTTGGATCTGGTTGGGTAGTATCTTGTTGAGGATTTTTGCATCAATGTTCATCAGGGAAATTGGTCTGTAGTTCTCCTTTTTAGTGGGGTCTCTGGTTTTGGAATGAAGGTAATGCTGGCTTCATAGAAAGAGTTTGGAAGTTTTCTTCCCATTTCTATTTTTGGGAACAGCTTCAAGAGAATAGGTGTTAACTCTTCTTTAAATGTTTGATAGAATTCACTTGTAAAGCCATCTGGCCCTGGACTCTTTTTTTTTTGGGAGATTTGTGATTACTAATTTGATTTCTTTACTGGTTATGGGTGTGTTCAAATTTTCTATTTCTTCTTGTTTCAGTTTTGGTAGTTTATGTTTCTAGGAATTTGTCCATTTCTTCCAGGTTGCCCATTTTATTGGTGTATAGTTGCTCATAATATTCTCTTATTATTGTTTGTATTTCTGCAGTGTTGGATGTGATCTCTCTTCTTTCATTCTTGATTTTATTTATTTGGGTCCTTTTCTTTTTCTTTTTGATCAAACTGGCTAGAGGTTTATCAATTTTGTTAATTCTGTCAAAGAACCAGTTTCTGGTTTCATTGATCTGTTCTACTGTTTTGGGGTTTGATAGCATGGATTTCTGTCCTAATCTTTATTATTTCCTGTCTTCTGCTGGTTTTGGGTTTTATTTTGCTGTTCTTTTCCAGCTCTTTGAGGTGTAAGGTTAGGTTGTGTATCTGAGACCTTTCTTCCCTCTTTAGGAAGGCCTGGATTGCTATATACTTCCCTCTTATGACCGCCTTTGCTAATCCCAGAGGTTTTGTGCTGCAGTGTTATCATTATCATTGGCTTCCATGTACTTTTTAATTTCCTCTTTCACTTCTTGGTTAGCCCATTCGTTCTTTAGTAGGATGTTCTTTAGTCTCCAAGTATTTGTTATCTTTCCAAATTTTTTCTGGTGGTTGACTTCGAGTTTCATGGCGTTGTGGTCTGAAAATATGCACGGTATGATCTTGATCTTTTTGTACTTGTTGAGGGCTGATTTGTGTCCCAGTATGTGATCTATTCTGGAGAATGTTCCATGTGCACTGCAGAAGAACGTGTATTCTGCTGCTTTAGGATGAAATGTTCTGAATATATCTGTTAAGTCCATCTGGTCCAGTGTTATTCAAAGCTGTCAGGAATAAAATTGCTTCCTGGAAAGAAAAGCCTCTGTTACGACTCTCTGTGCAAGAATCCTGCTACAATTTGGCTGTGTTTCCCAACCCCTCACTTCTGAGGGACTGCAGCTTTGACCTGCTCAGACCCTCAGGGGGAGGGCCTCGCTGAGCAATGGCCAGGTGCTGGCTGGGTGCTGGCACCCAGGAACATTCGGAGACCACACTGCTGCCGATGCTCAGAGTCTGTGGCTGGGTGCCAGCCTGCCCCAGAGAAAGTTCGCGCGATCTTGTAGCAGCAGCGTTTCAGAATTTATGAAAAATCACAACACACACCTGGAGCCTGGCTTCACCCTTATAGTGCTTGTTCCAGCACCAGTGAATGTGGCTGTTCTCCTGGGTCCACTGGGGTCTTTGCCCCAGGGGCGGGGAGCACACAGCCTCTACCAAATGTCCTTCCAGCAGGGGAACCACCTCTTCCCGTGTGGCCCTTGGACTCTTCACTCTTTGGACCTCGCTCTCTGCTCCTGAGGATTCACCCTTCCCACCAGAGCATCGCCAGGTATGGAGCTGCTGAGTTTCAGACTCTGTGCTCCCCTGTTTTTAGAGTCTTAATGGAATTTAAACCCTCTCCTTTCTCCTTTTTTTGTTCAGTCCCTGGAGATGTTTCCACTTTTCCACTTTCTTTCCAGCTGTTTTTTTGCAAGAGGTGCTTTTCTGGTACTCTCCCCCATCTCCGGCCTCTCTCTGCAAGCAAAAAACAGCTCCCTGCCCTCTGTGGCTTCTCTCTCCCCCAGTTCACCTCTTCACTCTGTGTACCTGCTGAGTTTTGAGGTTCAGATTGTAGAGATTGTTGTGTTAATCCTGAAATCAGTTTTGTAGGTGTGCATGTGGTTTAGTGTTGATTTGGCTACATTTCAGGGACGAGAGACCCCCCAAAAACTTCCATGCTGTTCTGCCATCTTGGGCCCTCTCCCAACAATCTCCCTTTTCAATTTATGATGTACTTCTGAAATATCACTTTGGAAAACTCACATTAAAATAACAAAAACTATGGTTATATAATAATGAGAACTACCTTGAAGTTTTGATGAGTAAAAGGTCTTGCTTTAAAACTATTTCACAGGAAGATCATACTGGTGGCATAGGATGTGGTTCCAGAGAGAACAAAAATTGACAACCCGGGAGCGCCTGGGTGGCTCAGTCAGTTAAGTGTCCAATTTTTGCTCAGGTCATGATCTCATGGTTAGTGAGATCTTACGGTTAGTGCTGACAGCTCAGAGCCTGGAGCCTGCTTCCAATTCTGTGTCTCCCTCTCTCGCTGCCCCTCCCCTGCTGGCACTCTGTCTCTCTTTCAAAAATAAACTTAAAAAAAAAAAATAGAAGCCCCACAACTCAATTTTAGGTCAGCAGTTTTCATTATTTTTGGTCTCAGAGCTCTTTCACAATCTTATAAATTATTAAGAGCCCTAAAGAACTTTTTTAAAAAATGTGGGTTACATCTATATGTATTGACAGTAATGCAAATTAAAGGGAAGAAATAAAAATACTAATTTATTAAAAATAACAACCCACGTTAACATAAACATGTGTATTTTAATGAACACAGTTATGTTTTCAAATAAAAAAATAGAAACATGGTACTATTTCAGATTTTTGCAAATCTCTTTAATGCCAGGCTTAATGGAAGATACTTGAATTCTCATGTGCGCTCCTGTATTCAGTCTGTTGTGCAATGTTTGGGTTGAAGTATATTAAGAAAACCTGGCTTCACACAGATGTGTAGTTGGAAAAGGCAGGAATATTTTAATAACTTTTCCAGATAATTATATTTTTCTTTATAAGTTGTAGTATCTTAAAAGTTGCAGTCTAGAATCTGAAAGTATATCAATGAACTTTTTATATTACATGAAAATCTATTGGTTCGTCTTGTAGTTTGAATGAATGTTTTACCCAGGCATGATTTTGTAACATCATGCACTGGGCATCTGAAAATACTGGTTTAATGAATTATGCAAAGATTCTAATGTTGACACATCGTATACAAAATCCATTTGTTACTAAATTTTCGTCTGCAGAAAAGTCTCAAGAATTAGTAAGTTGTCAAGTTGATAATAGTAGATTGTTTTCTAAAATTCTTAATTTTTATTTGAAACATTTAATATTTTATCATTGACAACAAATATTGCCAATGAATTTCTTTAAAAGCACAAACAGGCTGATTTAATTTTCAAGAAAATGTCTGTCAAATACCCAAATCTGAATGACTGGCACTCGGCAGTCATTCTTTCAAGCAAAAATGTTATTCCATGAAAGAAGTAGCTAAATACATGTCCTCAGTGGTTGAACTTTAATAAAATTAACATTCACTATTTCATCAAGGACATTCTTAAGTGAAATAGATAATTTTTTTTTTTTTTTTAATTGCAAGTGCATGGCAGTGAGGAATAATGAATGACTCAGTCTGGTGCCCCTGCTTTGATTTGTGCTAAGGCCGGAGAAGCTTTATTTAGTATTGATTTTACTATCAGTGCAAATTCCAGCAGTTAAAATGCAAATAACAGTATTATTATAAGGAGCTTTGACTTTGCAGGTACTCTGAACATGTCTTGGGGATACCCAGAGGGCCATGGACCACAGTTTGAGAACTGCTATGGTAGGTATTAGGATAAACTCAGAATATAAAAACAATTAAGGCATGATCCCTATTCTCAAGTTTATCTTTTAACAGAGGAAACCTATAGAGATGATTACAACATAGCTTTAGAGTTACAAGAAATGGCAAGACTGGGGGATGACTCATTAAAGACCAGCATGGAAGCAGAGACCTCACAGAGTACTTTTGCAATGGAGACAAGCAATGATGAGGCCTGACCTAAGGTCAGTGGAGTGGAGACCTAAGGTGAGTGGAGAAACTTTCAAGGTGGTGGAATTATAGGATGTAGCAACTGATTAACTATGAAGAATGAAGGAGGAGGGCAATGGGGTAGATAGCGATGCCCTTCCTACATATGCATTACAGGAGGGGCAGGTTGACAGCCGGGTGGGAGGAGATAATAAATTCAGTTTTGGATTTATTGACAATGAGATGAATGTGAGGTCTCTAGAGGTGTTGACCAGGCAATTAGCTATTTCTGCTCCTTCCCTGAAAGCCCTGCAGTTTTCTCATTCGCTGCTGTATCCTCCAGTGTCTAGCTCTTAATGTTGACTGAATAAATACCTAAATACGGTCAGGAGCTCGTGAGAATAATAGAAAAAAATTAAATTTGGTAGTCATTATATATATGTTTATTTGAAACCACAGGAGTGGGTGGAGCAGTACGACGGTAGCTGTAGGACTGAACTCCCGCTTTAAATCCCTGGCGGTTCAACAGGCAAAAGTGGAGTTCTTGGGGAATGTTGCCTCAGACAGGTCGCGACGGCCTATAACACAGATTTATTTCGGAAACCGTTTTCTGGATAATCCAGACAACCACCAAGATTTGTTACCTTTATGCCGTATATTAATACCTGTCAGACTGGTTTTAACTGGGTTGGGGTGGGACTGACCTCATCGTCCCGCCCTTCAGTATGCAGAAGCAGTGTTTCAAAATTCCCCTTTTCCTGACTCCGTGGGCGGTCTCTCAGAGGCCTCCGCACCCCGGCCCTAAGCAGGATCAGGTGCAGCAGACCCGCGAGCCCGGGCGAGGGGCGGTGCCCAGGCCACCCGCCCAGCTGACGTGATGTATGCTGAGATCACCTCACCAGCGCGCGGTGCAATCATCGAGAGCGCTGCGAGCTCCGCTGTCTAGTCGCAAACCTCGCTCTGAGATCCCTCCGCCCGCCCCCTCCCCGCACCGAATCGTGGCGCCCCGCACCCACGGCACGCAGGCTCAGGTTGTCTGAGGTTCCCAGAGGTAATCGCCTCCTAAACTCAAGTTCTTTTCTTTCTCTGTACCACCCATACCATAAGTGCAACTTGCTTTTTCAGGTCCTTTTTCCTGGCGTAAGGAGACCGCGGTGGTAGTCCAACTTATTTGAGAGGCGTGGCCAGCATCGGATCCCGCCTCGTTCTGTGACGCCAAGGGTGGTGCGCGTGGGAGCCACGGGTTGGGGTGGGACTCGGTTTAGTGGGAGAGCTGGGGGCCGGGGCCGTGTCCGGACGCCCATCTGCCGGCTTCTCTCGCTCTGTGGATTCGGAGGAGCGGCCGCGACCTCGGCCTCCAGCGTCTCCAGCGAACTGTAGTGGATGCTGTGGCGGCCAGGATGCTGCTGCTGGGATTACTGCAGGCGGGCGGGTCGGTGTTGGGGCAGGCGATGGAGAGGGTGACCGGCGGCAACCTCCTATCCATGCTGCTAATCGCCTGCGCCTTCACGCTTGGCCTAGTCTACCTGTTCCGCCTTGCAGTCGGCCACCTGGCCCCCATGCCGCCCGGGGCGGTAAGTGCACCCCGGGGACCCGGGCGGGGGACGCAGCGACCGCTGTGGCCGAAGGGCGAGCCAGGCGACGACAGAGGCGGCCAAAGGCCTAGCAGGAGTGGTGACCACGGCCATGCTTGGCTGGGCGGTGGAAGCGGGCGCACTGGGGGCTGGCAGGTGGCCGTAACTCTGCTGCTGGTGGTCGAGACTGCCTTGACCTTGCTAGCCTTGGTGCTGGGGTTCCGGCTGGCCAGGACCTCCAGGATCATAGTAGTGTTACAGACTTTGGCGGAGTCCCTACTGGGGATGGGATGCCCCTGGCAGCTTCGGTCCCTGTGGCGGTCGTCTTGATGACTGCGCCCTTGTGGGGTTCAATGTCCTGCGGCCTGTGATATTGCCCCTAATGGCGACTTAATATCAGTCTGAAGGGGGGAGTGTTTGGTAGGGTAAGAGTGACTGGATTGTCACTTCTTGTGCCAATGAAGTATCAGTGTCTTTAATTTAGTGCCTTTATTGACCATTAGCTTCATACTTACCGAATATATTTGGTGAATGCATCCTTAACCAGCCAACACCAAGTAGCTTTTAAAACTGCCTTTTACAGTTTTACAGTTTTACATTCCACTGCTTTTGTACAGTGGAATGTACGAACTAAAAGTTTTATGAAAGTGCCTTTTATAGTGAGTGCTAAAGCACCTGCTAGGACTGATCTACCCTCTCTTTAAAATCAATGGATGAGATGTGTTTTGTTTACTGATATATGTAGCTTCTTAAACATTTCACTTTCTGTACAAGTTACTGTTTGTCTTTTTCTATATCTTCTTTAGACAAGAATCTGGGACTAAAATTGTGAGTGGTAGTGGTGAAGATGCTGTTTGATTTTCCTGTTTTTTTTTTTTTTTTTTTTTCTCCCCACTGCTGTTGGCTAACAAAGTTGCCTAGAGCCACAAATAAATATTCTGGACAGTGTTCAGCATGTGCAGTTGCAATACCTTTGTGTTTGTCTAGTTATTTATCTTACATCATGTTCTGAGTTTCTGTTTACTATGGCCACTCCTAAGATATTTGTAGTTTAGCTGTTCTTAAGTTACTATTGATTGTTTATTTTTTATTTCATTTGTTTGGTCATGAACCTAAACTGGATTTCTCCTTTAGAATGAAATGTGAGTCCACATTTTGTTTTCTCTTGCAGAAAAGTCCACCATACATTTTCTCTCCAATTCCATTCCTTGGACATGCCATAGCATTTGGGAAAAGTCCAATTGAATTCCTAGAAAATGCGTATGAGAAGGTAAGTCTTCCAAATAATTACAGGAAAAGAAATTAGTGCTTTTCAAACTTTCTTTTATATGGCAGAACATTAAAAAAAATTTGTGATCTTGTGCTTCTCCTCAGTATAGGAAACATTAAATTAGAGCTGCTCCTGTTTAAGAGCTGGAAGGGTCTTGGAGATCCTCTTAATCTCTTCCATGTCCTGGGTGATCTCTGAAACATCACCTGAGGGAACCTGTAGTTCTGGCAGCTATGGCCTAAAAACCACTAGCCTAAATTTTGTACTTACTGATCATAGTTAAAACTGATACTGATTGACCCTTATTTTTCTTAACTAGTCATCTGTGGGATTTTCTAACCTGCTTTAAATCTCTTCTGTGACTTCAGTTTTGTCTACTTAGGTGATGCCATGGCCACTCAGATCTTTGCCCTTCTAACAAGCTTTCCTGTGCTGATTCAACCATTTATTCCACAGGCCCACTTTGAATGGTTGTCACTCTTAATGGTTTCATTTCCACAGTATAAATTTAGACACTTTATTCTGAGACCATAACTTCTTTTCCCAGCTTGCCTGTACAGCTCCTTCCATTGTAACCATTCTTTGACCTCATTAGATCTTCTAGTCCATTGTCCCATTTACTTTCTCCTGATCTATTATTAGCCTCTTTACTTTCCTTCTTTTTCCAGTCTGGCACCATGGTCCACCATTTCAGTTACACTTTAGCCAATACCATACGTTTCCTTTTCATTTTACTTACATGGTAAAACCCCAACCTTGGAGGGAGGCTATTAGTCATTTTCTTCTTGCACCAGTTAGGAAGTTCCTTCCTAACTTCATGATTCCCTACCTTGAATGAGCTTTGAACACTGCTCAACAGTCATATCATGCCAAAGTATGGTTGGCATACTTTGTGTTTGCCACACTGACAGTTCAGACCTTCATTTTCTAAACTTCTGAATCTTCCTATCGAAGCAGATGATTTCGTCTCCTCTTTAAAGAGAGATGTATAACCATCCAAAGAGAACTCTCTCATGCTCCCACTTTGAAACATACATTCTCTTTTCTTCCTGTTACACTAATTATAAAACACTTACTTTGTGCCAATACTGAGTGCTTTAGATAGATTATTTCACTGAAGCTCCACAAATTCCTTTCAGGTATATCCATTTTATACATGATAACACTGAGAAACAGGTTATATAATTTGCTCTTGGGCTCCCTGCTGGTTAGTGGTGAAGCCAGGATTTATATATGGTCTGATTTCCAACTCTGTAGGCTTTTAATAATAATAATAGTAATACAACACATGTAATGTTTACTACGGCCAACATACTCTTCTATAATATATTTATATCTGACATACACATCATGGATATAATCTGTATGTATATATATATATATATATATATATATATGTATATATAATCTTGATAATAGTAGGAACTGTCATTATTTCCATTTTATGGATGAGGGAAACTGAAGTACAGAGAAGTTAAATTCCCTGTCTGTAGGAGCAAGGTCACAACAGCTAATACGTGGAGGACCCTGGATGTGAACCCTGGTAGTCTGGCTCTAGAATCTTGGGCTCTAGCCTACTAGGTGCTGTCACCTTGGTTTTTATTTTGTTTCCTATTGGAAGTTAAAGTCTCAATCCATCTTTTGTCTCAAGAACATTATGCTGTTTTTCTTCTTTCTATAGTGACTTCTTCAACTGGATCTTTCCTATGTTCTCTGAAAAATTTTTCAAAGGTCAAAAGGACCAGAGCTTCTGTTGACCACTCAGTCTCCTCTCATGTCCTTCCCCCTTCAGCAAGTTTTCTGTACTTACTTTGTTTCCACATCTCCTGTTTACTTACTCTTCATACCACCCTTGATTAATGAGCTCCATTTCCTAATTCAATGAACTTGACCTCTCAGCTGTATTTGTCACTGGTAACCACAACTACTCCCTCCTCCTTAAATGTGGCTTCTCTCATTTTTTCCCCCTGCTTCTCTGACTGTGCCTTCTCTAACTCATTTGTGGGCTCATGCCTGGCCATTTACTGTTGGGGTTCATGGAGGTTTGGTCCTTGGCCTTTATTCTTCCCTAGGTGATCTCCTCTCTACCTGCAGCTTCAGTTACCAGCCATATGTGGATGACACCCAAATTAATAAGCTCCAGACCTGGATGTTCACCTCTCACGTGATTCTTTTCTGAGATGTCTCAAAGGCATCAGAAATCCAATATTTCTAAAGTCTCACCCTTGGTTTTTCTCTCTCCAATCCTGGTTGTCCTGTTCTTTCTTCTCACCATTGTTCTGTTTTACAGTGAACTGAAGCCTATGATTCATTCTTGATACTTCCCTCTCCCTCTCTTAATCCGTTTCCATCTGCAGATTCTCCAGAATAACTCAGTATACATTTGCTTCTATGGGCATTGTCCCACCATTAACCATGTGGCAAGTTTTCATCATCAGTTTCCTGTAATAGGCTCTAACTCGTCCTCTGGTATTCTTTCTGTTCTTGTCCCTCCCTCTTCTTCCTATAACAGCCAGAGGGACCTTTCTTTTTAAAATATGCATACATCAGTGTGTCTCTCGTATGCAGTTTAACATCTTCTATGGCTTTTCATTGCCTGTAAGGAAAAAACTCCTGAATATGGCTTCTGAGACTCTGGTGTAGGCTCTGTAGACTATGCTCCTCTGTCCTTTCCTCCACTCTTTCCTTCAGGACCTTTGTGCATGTCTGGCCACCGTGCTAATTCCTCCTCATCCTTGGAGCCTCAGCTCAGGTGGTCTTTCTTCTCTTTGGTCTCCCTTGTTTCAGTTCTTTTATCACAGAGATACTTACCTTCCAGTAGTACTTGTCACATTTGCAGTTTTACATTTGGTGATGTGATTATTTGATTTTAAGTGGTATCTTTTTCAGTAGATTAAGCGTCATGAGTCTGGAACAGTATTTTTGTTCACAATTATATCCTCAGAGCCTTGTCTTCAAAATAATCAGAAAACTGCAAGGGAAAGCATTTAACACTCAACCAGATTAACAAAGAATTAAAAATGAAATCATTTAGTGTTGGTGAGATAGTAGTAAAAACGGATAACTAAATAAACTTCCGATGTCTTTACACAGCAAATACTATATAACTTGTATAATAATGTAAAGATCATAACCTTTGGTGACTCCTATAAACTTTTCTCTAACCAACGGGAAAAAAAATCTATATTCTCAGAGATACTCATTGCAGAAATATCCATAAGAAATGAAAAAACTGACACATCACCCATTTGTCCAATAATGAAAGAATAATTATTAAAATTATGTTTGTGTAAAGGATAGTAAATATTTTCAGTATAAACTGAAAAAAATGAAAAATTTATTCATATTTCATTTGGAACTGGATGAATAAAATTATAAATCTGCACAAAGACTGGGTGAATAACTGCATTAAGGCTTATGCACGTTTTAATTTTCAAAAATAAAGAGGTTAGTATTTCTTTAGTGCTCCATATTTTTTACCATCATCACTAAGGCTGCTTTTCTTTCTTTAGTATGGACCTGTATTTAGCTTTACCATGGTGGGCAAGACATTTACTTACCTTCTGGGGAGTGATGCTGCTGCACTGCTTTTTAATAGTAAAAATGAAGACCTGAATGCAGAAGATGTCTACAGTCGCCTGACAACACCTGTGTTTGGGAAGGGAGTTGCATATGATGTCCCTAATCCAGTAGGTGATGCTCTTCTCGCCAAGAAAGACATATCTATAATATAATGTTATAGGTAGTAGTGTAATATTGTACATGGAAAATGTGGAAACAATTCATTCCTTGGTTCAAAAATCTGAAGAATGAGACATTCAAAAGACAAAAACCCCTAGGTAACTGACAAAGAATGGGTATTTGTTTTGTAGTTGCAGGCACGGGCTAAGCAATTTTAAATGGTTTCCTGCACAGAGAAATACAACCAATGATAACAGTGCATTGGAATTTGAGTCCATTGGGTGACAAGAAAATCCCATTTTTTAATCAGAAGGTCCTCCTGCCATCCCACTCCTCTGAAATTCTAGCATAAGAGCTTGTTTTGAGCTAGAGATTGTTCACTTTAGAAGTTTGGTTTCTTTCCTCCTCCTAAAGTCCAATATTAAAGTGTTGCAAGTTGATACAAAAAACACAAATGAGATCATTGGCTCAATTGCTTGGTGTGGGCTCTGGCTGAGATCCTACCACACGTTACCTAGTATCCCATATCCCAGTGCAGCAGTTAGGAGTCAACATCAAATGTTATTTCTGGGGATGGGGGTGGGTGGGGGGCTGTGGGGAAATGAATGGCTCCTCAAGGCCAAAAGCAAGAGCCCTGGAAAATCCCTGTCGTCAAATATATCTATTTTTTTCATACTGCTGATCAGATTCTTAAAATAGAAATGTCCCAATGGTTTAAAACCATTGGTTGTCTTAGGGTGAGTTTATTTTAGTCAGACTATATTGAATCATAATTAAACTTCTGGAAGATAGTGAAAGGAATGATACTTGTTTGGGAATAGAATGGGAGAATATGTGAAGTAGGATAAAAATGATATCAAAGTGTAATGAACCTTTGGGAGATGCTGTTGGTGTCTGGGTTGGTTTGGAATACCAGAAGATAACAGGATAGGAAAGGTAAGCCCTGGAGTGAGGAGTGGCAAAATGTGTATGTAGGAAGGAAGGCAGAGGTGGGGTTCCTAATTTATTGTTAGTCTAAGGCCCACGCACCAGGTGTTTCTCCACACATTACTTCAGATCCATGTAAACGCGCTAAGTTTCCCATGTCTGATGTAGTTTAAAAAAAAAATCCTTTTGGGGCGCCTGGGTGGCTCAGTCGGTTAAGCGTCCGACTTCAGCTCAGGTCACAATCTCACGGTCCGCGAGTTCGAGCCCTGCGTTGGGCTCTGGGCTGATGGCTCAGAGTCTGGAGCTTGCTTCCGATTCTGTGTCTCCCTCTCTCTCTGCCCCTCCCCCGTTCATGCTGTGTCTCTCTCTGTCTCAAAAATAAATAAACGTTAAAAAAAAAAAATTAAAAAAATTCCTTTTATTGTTTTTTAATCTTTTTTCAGAATATTGTTTTCTTTGGGTGTTACAGAGTTCTTATAATAGCCTAAATGAATCTTGTGACAAAACAAAATTGTGTTTTAATGCTTGGTATTATACCGTTAATATTTTTAAGGTGTTTTTGGAGCAGAAGAAAATGTTAAAAAGTGGACTTAACATAGCCCACTTTAGACAGCACGTTTCTATAATTGAAAAAGAAACAAAGGAATACTTTCAAAGTTGGGGAGAAAGTGGAGAAAAAAGTAAGCAAATGTTTTGGTTTTGCATTTATCCTAATATTTCTACTTTTTTATGACTAGAAACATAAGAATATATGGTATGTATAAAAAAACAAGCTACAGCATTTGTGAAACCTCCTTAGATTTAATGGCAAGAACATGTTTTGATAACCATAGAGTTAAAAAGACCCAAGAGGAAGTGATTTTACCACTCATTTAGCAAAACTTTTAAAATGGGTTAACTAACATGCAGGTTATTCAGTTCATTTGTACAAATAATATAAAAATCGTTTTTTAAAGATAAAAATAAACTGAATGTAAAACTTTTTGCAAGGTCATTTTAAGACAATAAAATAACTTTTTTTTTCACCCCAGTGGGCAAGCAAAAATCTAAGCGATTTAGTTTTGTATATAATACCTTATTTATTTAATATTGTATGAGAATGATTTAATTCATGAAAAAAGTAAATTTAAGTACATAGGTTTATTTTACCACCAAATGTATTATATGCTCTCTTGCGTTATGTACAGAGTATACTGAGTATAATTTGACATTCTTTGGATATTTGTATGAATCCATTCTGTAAATGGGACAATAAGTGTTCCTTTCAGAGAAAATTGCCATGCCCAAAGCAGGAAGCAACATCTGCCTACAGAGCATCAAGACCTCTTCTTAGGTCCCCATGTTTTTTCTGGGCGTGGTCTTCAGTTTCTATAAAAGGTCCAGAAACTTGATTTTATTTTTAATACACCTAAAGTTGATGTGATCTGTTTCTAACCATATAACAAGCTGATGTATAAATTAGAATGCCAACTTAATGAATACAAGTGAGACAAAGTTGTAGCACTGAGAACACCAGAATTTGCTTAACTTCATTGGCAAATCTCATTGGAAAGCCAGGTGATAACTGGAAGTTCATTTGGTACATGTGGAATTAAAGAGCAAGGCGCAACTGGGTTATTTTTAGGACGTTTAAATGTCATCCAAATGTGCTTGCCTACATTGGTCTAAAATTTGGGATATACCAATTGGTGATTAGTTACAGTTTTCTTTCATATACGGTCAAGACTTCAAATTGTTGTCCTGATTTTCCTGCTTTTGACCTGGGAAATAACCCATTCTTCGGTCTTTGGACTGCTGTTCTTTGGGAAGCATCTCCGATGCACTAAATAACCTTTTGCTGCTTTTGTTACACTGCGACCTGGAACTCCTGCAACTATATTCGTTTTTATCTTCAATTTATCTTTTCAAGTTGAAGAGTCATGAGTGAGGTTTAAAGATGTCTTTGTGGCCCCTATTTTGGCCACTTGGGAGTGCTTCCCATCATGAGTTTCTTGCCTCTCTTTGTTGTGTCCACATGTCTGTCTGTAGGCTTTTTTTGATGATATGAACAGGAAGGATCTTTGGTTTTTGTTCTTAATTTTCCTTTTTAATACTTTCATATCTCTAAGAAAACAGAACATTTCAAAAGAATATTTGGTAATAGAACGGGAATGATCTTTTTTCCTCTAGATTTGTTTGAAGCTCTTTCTGAGCTCATAATTTTAACAGCTAGCCATTGTTTGCATGGAAAGGAAATCAGAAGTCAACTCAATGAGAAAGTGGCACAACTGTATGCAGATTTGGATGGAGGTTTCAGCCATGCAGCCTGGCTGCTACCAGGTTGGCTCCCTTTGCCGAGTTTCAGGTATGGATAAAAAAAACTATGCTTATTTCACTGTAGAACTGCTGTAGTGTCGGTATACTTTACGTTAACAAAGATAAAAAATAAAAGAGACAAATTAGGGGAGATTATAAGCCCCCATTCTTCTATAAGAATTCAAGACAGGTTTTCTGTATATAGTGAGCTCATTGAAGATAAGTTTCAGTTTATTAAAGAAGTGATTTGTTGTCCAGCTGTTCTAATATTTTAAAACCTACTTATCGCACATATTCCTTGTAGTCAGGAAAGTCTCTCAACTCTATCTGAAGGTGATACACCCCTCTATGCACTTATTTGAAAATATTTGACTGTTTTTATAGCATATTGTGAAATATCTTTCTTTTGAAGTATTAGTGGCTTTCTTTAATTTTCTCTATCTTCTTACAACTATACTGTGATTTCCTTAAGGGCAGGGACCATCTGCTACAAAGAAATACTGCTTATAGGACTTGACATACAGCTTGTGTATCAGTGGGCTCTCTGTACCTGTTGATTCACTGCTGTTCAGGTGAGAGATGGAGAGGAGTTAAGTTGGTACTCCCTTTTCCTTCTGCTACTTCTATATAGTTACAGGATAAAGAGGGGAAGAAAAAAGGAAAACCAGGAGGGTTTCTCTGGAATTCTTTAGAACTCGTAATACTTTATAAGGAGCTTTGCAGTTTTCAGAATTCTTTCATGCATAGCTTGTAATGGATTCTCCAGAAATGCGCATCAAGTCTGTTTTTACCTCTTCTGTCTCCTGGATGAAGTCAGAAGTTCCTGAGCTTGGTACAATAGACCTTTCACACTTCAGCCCAGTCTTTCTCGGTCTTACCTGAACCAACTGATTTAACCAAAGTATTCCATTGCTTTTCTTAAACAGGCCTTATGTTTTTCCTGGCACTGCTGTGTTCATTTTGGTAAACTTCTTCTGCCCACATTATTTCAGTTGATCCTCAGTGACAGTCTTACAAACAAAGCAGGGCAGCAATTTTTATTAGAAGGCTTGGTTACAAAGGGGCTAGGTAGTCAGATTGCCTGGTTTTAAATTTCACCTGCATTGCTTTCTGGCTCTAGTGAGTTCATGCAGTTACCTGTGAATTGAGGATAATAGCATCTACCTCACAGGAGGTCAAAGTGGGTAATTCATGTAAAACACTTAGAGTACCTGTTACCCAGTGAGTGCCCTACTTTAAAGGTAAGATTTGGGGAGCTGAAGTTTGTTTTGTGACTCTACTAGTGTTTTTGCCCCTTACAAAACATGTGGTCTCAGAAAATAAAAAGAATCAAATCCTATATGCTATAGTCATGTTCTAAATCCTAGATTTTATATAATCCTAAATAAATCTTAAGTTTATTCAAATCCTGAATCCTACAGAAAAACCAGAATGACTATCTTCTTCAAGAATTAATTTGGTCAAAATTGGAATTCCATTAATTTAAAGGATTATTCTGCTGTTAAACCAGAAATGGATTCTACATGAATAATCACAAGTCTTATGTTAGACCTTCATTAGAACGCAGGTGGTGGTATGTTAATAGTCAGGGTCACATATTGTAAAGACACCTTTCTTGCCTTTAAGGACCCTGGACATTTCTAACAGTATAAGAATTTTATGGCTTTTTTTTTTTTTTCCTCTTGGTTCTGATTTTTTGTCAATTATTATAGAGTTATTCAAGTTAGTTAAATAAGGTTATTTTCAAAATGAACTGATGCCAGAAAGTACTTCTTAGTCATTTTCATCTTTGAATTGCAGACGCAGGGACAGAGCTCATCGAGAGATCAAGAATATTTTCTATAAAGCAATCCAGAAACGCAGACAGTCAGAAGAAAAACTTGATGACATTCTTCAAACTTTACTAGATTCTACTTACAAGTAAGAGCTCTTTTAGCATGTGTCAGGCTAATGCAGGAAATTATACATTACAACATAGTTAAATAATTACAATTAAAAAGTAATGATGCTGACAGAATTAGTAGCTGTGACCCTTGGACTTTTTCAATGGATGAGACATAAAATAGTGGGAACCTATGCCTTAGTGAAGTCCCAAATGACTGTGCATGGGAAAAAGTTTGCTGATAAACTTCAGGGAAGTATTTTGTAATCAAAATCCTATTTGTCTTTGGTATTTCTCTTTTCCTAAAGGGGGAAAAATTCTCACTTGTGATGGGCAAATGCAAGAGACTATTATACCTGAAAAATGTATTCACCATGATCCTTTATTTAAATGTTGACAAGGGGTGCCTGGGTGTCTCACTCGGTTAAGCTTCTCTTGATTTTGGCTCATGATCTCACAGTGATGGGATAGATCTCACAGTGATGGGATCTCACAGTGATGGGATGATCTCAACAGTGATCATGATCTCACAGTGATGGGATAGAGCCCCCTCTTGGGCTCTGCGCTGGGCATGGAGCTTGCTCCTGCTTAAGATTCTCTCTCCCTCTCCTCTCTGCCTCTCTCCCCCGCTTGCACTTTCTCCCTCTCTCTCAGAATAAATACATAAAAATTAAAAAAAAATAAATGTTGAGGCCTGAAATGGGTCTGCCACAATGGTAAATTTGTGTTTGTGATTCACTCTGTAGGGACGGGCGTCCTCTGACAGATGATGAAGTGGCAGGCATGCTTATTGGACTGCTCTTGGCAGGGCAGCATACATCTTCAACTACGAGTGCCTGGATGGGCTTCTTTTTGGCCAGAGACAAAACACTTCAAGAAAAATGCTATTTAGAACAGAAGACAGTCTGCGGAGAAGATCTGCCTCCTTTAACTTACGATCAGGTTTGTGGATTTTTAATTTCATTGCTGCCTTATGACTTTGAGTATCTAATGAGTGGCTAATTTTTAGAGGGGGCAATTTGAGATCTTCTATTTACTGTAAATTAAATTAGCTTCTTTATTTTTAGAAAACTCCCCATAGCCCTCCCTGAAATGTCTTAATGTTGGATCCAGTTTGCTAGTATTTTGTTGAGTAATTTAGCATCTATTCATAAGGGATATTGATGTGTAGTTTTATTTTTGGGTGTGTAGTTTTATCATGATGTCTTTGACAGGTTTTGATATCAGAGTAATGCTGGTCTAATAGAATAAGTTTGTAAGTGTTCCCTCTTTTATTTTTTTGGAAGAGTTTATGAAGGATTGGTATTAATTCTTTCTTATGTGTCTGGTTAGAATTCACCAGTGAAGCCATCTCAGTCTGCTTGTCTTTGTGGGAAGTTGTTTGATGATTTGTTATAGATCATGTGTTCTGTTTCATCCTGAGTCTTTGATTTATGTCTTTCTAGGAATTTGTCCATTTCATCTAGGTTACCTAATTTGTTGGCTTAAAATTGTTATAGTATTCTCTTACAATCCTTTTTATTTCTGTAAGGTCAACAGTGATGTCTCCTTTTTCATTCCTGATTTAATAACTTTAAAAAAAAATTTTTTTTTTAACGTTTATTTTTTTGAGACAGAGAGCATGAACGGGGGAGGGTCAGAGAGAGGGAGACACAGAATCTGAAACAGGCTCTAGGCTCTGAGCAGTCAGCACAGAGCCTGACACGGGGCTCGAACTCATGGACCGCGAGATCATGATCTGAGCCGAAGTCGGCCGCTTAACCGACTGAGCCACCCAGGCGCCCCAATAACTTTTAAAACAATAGCTTAATTGATTCATAACTTACATACCATAGAATCCATTTAGAGTGTACAGTGTAGTGTTTTTTTGGTATAGTCAGAATTGTGATGGTATCACAATTTTAGAACACTTAAATCACTTCCAAAAGAAAGCTGGTACCCATTAGCAGTCATGCTCCATTTCTCCTGCCTCTGGCAACCAGTAATCTTTTTGTCTATATGGATTTGCCTTATTCTACAATTTCCTACAAATGGGACTGGCTTCTTTCGCTTGGCATGTTTCCAAGTTTCATCCATGTTGTAGCATGTATCAGTACTTTGGCCTTTTTTATTGCCAAGTTATATTCCATTGTATGGATATCCCACGTTTATCTATTCATCAGTTGATGGACATTTAGGTTGTTTCCATCTTTTGGCTATTAAATAATGCCGCTCTAAACATTTAATCACAGGTTTTGAAAAAGCTGACATTGATGATTTTTGCTAGTGTTTTCACCTTTTTAGATAAGTAAATTTTTGCAGGTCCTTACTATGCCATTCTTCAGGGTGATTACCTCTCCTGTGGGTGTCTTGCCTCCTTTCTCTTGTTGACTGTGGTTAGTAATAGAACAAGATAATCTCAGCTACTGAACTAGTTACTTCTGTACTTCTACCAGAAGTTAAACTATCTTATAATAACCCAGAAGTTTAAATAATATTGCATACTATTGAAGTAAGTTAAAATTTGTAAAACTCAGGAAATGATTTCCTTTTTTAGCTCAAGGATCTAAATGTACTTGATCGCTGTATAAAAGAAACATTAAGACTTCGACCTCCTATAATGACTATGATGAGAATGGCCAAAACCCCTCAGGTAAGTCTCTTGGTTAGATTTCCCCTTTCGTGCGTCCAGTTTCTATTTATCAAAAAGAAGAAATATTATAATAGCAAAGAGAATTTTTCTAATTAAGAAAGAATAATCATTTCTGTGTAATTTCAATTTTATGTATTCTAACTCTTGATATTTAATTATATATTCAATTTATACAGATATTTTTATATAAATAATTGCAGAATATATACATTCTAATCTGTTCCCTGCATTTTTACTTAACAATTAGGGTTTTTAAAATGGTAATATATTTTTTCTTGGTTTAAAAAAAAACATGTTGAAGAAAATTCTGACAGTATGGAAGAATATGAATTGGATTATGAAGGTTCCTTGAAATCCCTCTGCTACCTCTGAGGCGTTTATAGCTTTTTTTAATTTCCAGCCCCATTTTGGGTCACTTGGACGTCATCTTGAGTTAAAATAATTTTCAGCTGGCCTGTCATCTAGCTAGTTTTTAAATATAAGTATAGCTCATGTGGGTTAATGCTTTATTACACAGTGGTCTGGTTATTTGGTAAAATATTGTTATATTTTCTAAGGAAATGTGTTGCTTTCATTTGTAGACTGTGGCAGGTTATACCATTCCTCCAGGACATCAGGTGTGTGTTTCTCCTACTGTCAATCAAAGACTTAAAGACTCATGGGTAGAACGCCTGGACTTTAATCCTGATCGCTACTTACAGGACAATCCAGCATCAGGAGAGAAGTTTGCCTATGTGCCATTTGGAGCTGGTAAGATACCATTTTACATTTGGAATTTTTGTTCTGAGAATGTGTTGATGGTTGTCAAAATAACCCATGTGAATTTTATTTACAAATACCTTTTCCTTTCCTCATACGGACATTCCTGTAAACATTTGTAGGAGTATAATCTTTGCCAAGTTAGAAAAAGTACTTTATTTGCACTAAAGGAAATAGTTTTATGAATTTTTACACAATGCTCTTTTACCTTTTAACTAATTTAGTTTTATCAGGGTTAATTTTGATAGTTCACTCTCTTTTCCCTTAAAATAGTATTTAAAGCTCTTTATGAGTTATTTTAAAGAGCCACTGGAATTAGCACACCATTCAGGCAGTTATTTCAGATTAAATATTACAGCTTACTAGTGTTTGTTTCAGAAAAGAGTAAAAGCAGTCTTTTTTAAATTGAAAATTTTCTGGATTGTTAGTTAACTTTTTGGTTCTCTGCCTGTATCCTTAAGATAAAATGGTCTTTCAATTTGGGCAGGTTGTGCATAGGTTTGCAAACATACATTTGAAAACGTACGTTTTCAGTTAATACCCTTATATTATCCAGGCAGACCCTTGTTCCTGCAGTAGTTTCCCATTTCACTGGCACTGTGCAGATTAAACTGTATTCTAGGACTTCTTGTTCAGTCTTTCCAGAGATTTTAAGTGGCATGACCTTTTTGTCATTGGTCACACTTTTTCCATATGTAAAAGAAAAGTATAAAGTCGTTTAGGAACTTCAGATCTTATTATCTTACAAACATATTTAATAATATGGTATACAAAATCTCTTATGAAAAAGTCATAGATTATTCAGTTACCTGGCTTCCACTTGAACTTATTTAGGTAACAGGTGGCTCAGTTACCTTCTATGGTAGCTCACTTAGTTTTTTAGACAGCTCCCATTTAAAAAAATTTTTTTTTTAACGTTTATTTATTTTTGAGACAGAGAGCATGAACGGGGGAGGGGCAGAGAGAGAGGGAGACACAGAACCGGAAGCAGGCTCCAGGCTCTGAGCCATCAGCCCAGAGCCCGACGCGGGGCTCGAACTCACGGTCCGTGAGATCGTGACACTCAACTGACTGAGCCACCCAGGTGCCCCAGACAGCTCCCATTTTTAAAAACTTGTATTAGAGCTATAATCTGGGGGCACCTGGCTGGCTCAGTCAGTAAAGCATGCGACTCGGTCTCAGGGTTGGGAGTTCAAACCCCACATTGGGTGTGGAGCTTACTTTAAAAAAAAAGAACAAACTGCCATCTGTTTCAACATCCCATTTACAGTCCTAATTGTGTTCTCTGAAGCTGTATTATCTATCTCTGAGCTATCTGAATGTAGATCTAATGTTCCTTCAAATCTTTCATTATTGTGTTAGTTTCCTAGGGCTACTATACCTCCCACAAACTGGATGACTTAAAAGACGTTTAGAGGCACCTTGGTGGCTCAATCGGTTAAGTGTCTGACTCTTGGTTTCGACTCAGATCATGCTCTCAAGGTTCATGAGTTCAAGCCCCACATCAGGCTCCACACTGACAGTGCAGAGCCTGCTTGGTATTCTGTCTGCCCCTCCGCTGCTCATGCTGTCTCTAAAAAATAAACTTAAAGGGGCGCCTGGGTGGCGCAGTCGGTTAAGCGTCCGACTTCATCCAGGTCACGATCTCGCGGTCTGTGAGTTCGAGCCCCGCGTCAGGCTCTGAGCTGATGGCTTGGAGCCTGGAGCCTGTTTCCGATTCTGTGTCTCCCTCTCTCTCTGCCCCTCCCCCGTTCATGCTCTGTCTCTCTCTGTCCCAAAAATAAATAAAAAACGTTGAAAAAAAAAAAAAATTAAAAAAAAAAATAAACTTAAAAAAAAAATGGACACTTATTCTCCATTTCTGGAAGCTGGAAGTCTGAAATTAAGGCGTTGGCAAGGCGTTGCTCTCTCTGAAGGCTCTAGGGGAGTGTCTTTCCTTGCTTGTTTCTAGCTTTCACTGGCTCTTACAGTCTTTGGCATTCCTTGGCTTGTAGCTACATCACTCCAGTCACTGCCTCTGATTTCACATGGCCTCTGCCCTTCGGGTGTCTGTGAGTCTTTGCATTGCTTTCTTTTGAAAGACACCAGCCTTGGATTTCAGGCTTACTCTAACCAAGTTTGACTTCATCTTAACTCATTATATCTGCAAAGTCTGATTTCCAAATAAGGTTACTTTCAAAACTCTGAGTGGCTGTGAATTTGGGGGGGACACGGTTCTACCCCATATGATTGTGTTAAGTATGTCCAATTTCTTCAATCATTCCTTTACTTTGTAATTTTTTGTGTTGGTGCGTATAGCATGTAGCTTACTCATTTTCATATTACGTTTTGTGAAATTACCCATTTTTCTGTTAATTCATAGTTAGGACACTTCTAGTTTGCATCTATTAAAAATAATCTTTTGGTGGTGCCTGGGTGGCTCAGTGGCTTAAGTGTCTGACCCTTGATTTTGGCGCAAGTCATGATCTCACAGTTGTGAGGCAGAGCCCTGTATCAGGATCCAAGCTGACCGCGCAGAGCCTGCTTGGGATTCCTTCTCTCTCTAAAGCAGGGACACCTCGGTGGTTAAGCATCCAACTTCAGCTCAGGTCATGATTTCACAGTCATGGGATAGAGCTCCCAATCAGGCTCCATGCAGGATGTGGAGCCTGCTTTAGATTCTTTCCCTCTGTCTGCCCCCCCCCTCCTCTTTCTCTCTCAAAAATAAATAAATAAATAAAAATAATCCCTTAACCAGTCTCCCTGTAAGCCAAGCCTCTCCTTAGTTGTTGTATTTGAATATGGAATGGTTTGTAAACCCCCTTCTTAAATATGGCTCCTAGAAGTAAGTGCATTTATGGACCACACTAGTGCTGTGCTAATGATAAGCATTTTATGTTAGCTTTTTTCTCTGTTTAATCTTCACAGTCACACTGAGGAAGGGACTATTTTATTCACTTTTTAGAAATGGAAACTAAGGCTTAGCAAGGCTTTTCTTAAATTCTAGTAATTTAGCTTTATCTTTTTCTGCTCCCTGAAAAGCCATCTTTGTTGTTGAGCTTACTACTTTATGAGGTTTTGATGGGCAGGAGAGATTGCAAGGCATTATTCTTTCTGGCTTAAATATTTCTGATACCATCTTTTATGAAGTTTGTCTCTCTGGCTTTTATATATAAACTTTTAAAAATACACAAATTATATTTTCTATTATTAAAATTTCCCCACCATTTTAGTAAGAAATTTCAAAGTCAGAAGAATTTTTTAGTGAACATTTGTATACCCATTATCTAGATTCTGCCATTCATATTTTACTTATCACATATCTGCCCATCTATCAATCCATTTACTTTTTAGGTGTATTTCAAAGTAAACTGTACACATTAGTGTACATCTCCCTGAATTTTTCAGTGAGTATATAATTTACAGTTTAAAAATTTAATTTTGGTAAGTTTCACAGTGAAATACTCAATTATTAATGTTGAGTTTTCACACATGAGTAACCTCAATTAAATCTAGTTTATCGATTTTTAAAATTGTTACTGCTTTCTGGTCCTGTCTAAAAACCTTTGCCTGGCCCCCAGTCATGAAGACATTCTCTTGTTCTTCCCTATTAAAATTTGATGGTTCTATTCAAGTCACATCAGGGTTACCCCAAACCAAAAATAATAATTAAAAAATTGATGGTTTTAGTATTTATGTTTACGTCTATGATCCATCTGGAATTAGTTTTTGAGTATAGTGTGAGACAGGAATTGAGGTTTGGTTTTTGTTTTTTTTAATGTTAGGTATCTAGTTATTCCAGCACTATGTTGAAAATATTTTCTTTTCTTCATTGACTTGCTTTATTTAGTGCCTTTGTTGATAATGAAATAACCCTAAAAGTATGTCTTGGCTCTTTGCTGTATTCCACTGATCTGTAGGTGGAGCCCTACAATCCGGGACCAAATTGCTGTGAAAGGGAAAATCCAATTTCTACTCCAACTCTCAGAACCCTTTATTGACATTTCTGGTCACCAAATGTGTGGTGGTTTTCCCACACCAATTCTCTGTGGACACCCACTGGGTGTTTGACAATTTAGCTCGGTTCTGACACTATCCACCTGGGGTTACCACAGACCCCAATGGTTAAGGGCTTAGTCCCATACCAACTGCAAGTCCAAGTTGCTGCCTGTTTTTCTGAGTAGTCGGCTGTAAACCAGAGGTTTTCTGGATCCCCACCTTGGAGTTCCACAGTTTCTTAAAATGGCTCACAGAACTCAAAAAAGTTTACTTACTGGATTAACAGTTTCTTACAAAGGGAGGATGCAACTCAGGAACAGCTAATTGAAGAGATGCTTAAGACAAGGTATGGGGGAAGGGGCCCAGAACTACCATGTCCTCTGGGCACACCACACTCCTGGCATCTCCACATGGTCACCAACCTGGAAAGCTTTCTGAACACTACCTATCCATCCTTCCATACGATAGGGATTTTGTGAAGGGTTCATTATGTAGGCATGATTGACTAAATCATCAGTCATTGGTGATTAATTCAACCTTCAGTCCCTCTCCATCCTAGAGGTCAGAGGGTGGGGCTAAAAGTTCTAACTCTCTAATCACTAGGTTGGTTTCCCTGGCAGCCAGGCCCCACTCTGAGGGGATTTCCAAAAGTCTCCTCATTAACAAACTCAAGTGTGGTTGAAATGGACCTGTTTTGAATAAAACGTCCTCTTCTTTTATTGCTCTTTTCACTTAAATTCCAAGATGTTTGAGGAACTCTCTGGCAAGAATGGGAGGAAGAACAAATACCTATTTATTACAGATCAACATCACAGTTGTTGCACTTTTAGTATTGAAATCAGGTTTGAAGTTTTAAGTCTTCTAACTTGGTTTTCTTTTTTTTTTTTCCCAAAGACTGCTTTGGTATCCTAGGTCTTCCTTTGCATTTCCATATGCATTTTCTTAAAAGTTTTTATTTGAATCTAGTTAGTTAACATACAGTATAGTATTAGTTTCAGGTGTATCATAGAGATTCAGCAATTCCATACATCACTTGATGCTCATCACAAGTGCCCTCCTTAATCCCCATCATCGATTTCCCCCATCCACCCACCCACCTCCCCTCTGGTAACCATGTTTGTTCTCTACAGTTAAGAGTCTGTTTCTTTAAATGCTTATTTTTAAAAAAAAAATTTTTTTTTTTTTAACGTTTATTTCTTTTTGAGACAGAGACAGAGCATGAACGGGGTAGGGTCAGAGAGAGAGGGAGACACAGAATCTGAAACAGGCTCTAGGCTCTGAGCAGTCAGCACAGAGCCCGACGCGGGGCTCGAACCCACAAGCTGTGAGATCATGACCTGAGCCGAAGTCGGACGCTCAACCGACTGAGCCACCCAGGCGCCCCAAATGCTTATTTATTTTTGAGAGCGCACACGAGAAGAGGGGGCCGGGAGTGGGGGGTGTAGGGACAGAGGATCTGTGCTGACTGTAGACAGCTCAGTGCTGGGCTCAAACTCAAAACTGTGTGATCATGACCCAAAGTTGAATGCTTAACTGACTGAGCCACCCAGGTGCCCCAAGAGTCTGTTTCTTGGTTTGTCCCCTCTCTTTTCCTGTTTGCTTGTTTTCTTAAATCCCACATGTGAAATCATATGGTATTTGTCTCTGACTTATTTTACATAGCATAATACTAACTTCTATCCATGCCATTGCAAACGGGAAGATTTCATTTTTTACAGCTGATATTCCATTGTGTGTGTGTGTGTATGTACACACATACACCACATCTTTATCCATTGATAAAGTTGATGGATACTTGAACTGTTTCCATAATTTGCTGCTGTAAACATTGGGGTGCATGTATCCCTTCAAATTAGTATTTGTGTCCATATGCATTTTAGAATCAACAGTTTTTACATGTATTGACATTTTACATTTTGATCTTGATAGGTGTTGCTATTTGGGGATTATTAAATCCCTTTTTCTTATTTTGAAAGATTTGAGGGTTTTTTTTTAAAGATTTCATTTTAAGTAATCTCTACATCCACTGTGGGGCTCAAACTTACAACCCTGAAATCAAGAGTCACTTGCTTTACCAACTGAGCCAGCAAAGTGCCCTGGCATTGAAAGTTTTGAAGGGTTCATATTGACTTTTAACTAGGGCTCTCTTGGGACAGAAGCTAAGAATATTCTAGATTTCAGTCCTTACATATAAACTTGGATAGATGTGACATTTCAAAAACTAATTGGAAGAGTCCTTATATAATTATCCACGTGCTGTTTCCCCTAAAAACAAGTGTTGAAAATCTGGGATTTTTTTTTTAATCAGGTGAAAAGAATTTCAACTGATTCTTACGAAGACTTTCTTTTTTTTAATAGGGCGTCATCGTTGTATTGGGGAGAATTTTGCTTATGTTCAAATCAAGACAATTTGGTCCACTATGCTTCGTTTATATGAATTTGATCTCATTGATGGATATTTTCCCACTGTGAATTATACAACCATGATTCACACCCCTGAAAACCCAGTTATCCGATACAAACGAAGATCAAAATGAAAAAGGCTGCAAGGAACTAATATGTGGAACATCACTGTAAACTGCAAAAAGCATTTGAAGTGAATGAAGTTTACGAAACAACTCGTGGTATATTCTTTGTAATTTTAAAAAGCTTAACTTATGGTTTTTATATTTTCTTAACTGAAAGGTTACATCAAATCTAATGGCATTTGAGGTATTTCCTAATAGTTTTATGATGGGTATTTACTGTAGATGCTTTAAGAAAATCAAGTTCATTAATAAGGAATTAGGGGGATCTTGGTAATTGACAGACTCTAAACATAGTTTCTAGATATTAAATTTAACAACAAAAATAGCTCTTGGCAAATAAGTTCAGGGTATTCAAATCATGATCTATAAGTATAAATGCCTAGGGAGATTCTTAGAAACCTTAGGTTATTTATTTACTTGGTAATGTTTGTGTGTGTGAGTCAAGATGAGTGGGTAGGGAAGAAACTCACATTTAAAGCCTTGGATAAAAGAGAATCCCATCAGTTGTTTTGGTATGATGATACCCAGCAAAGATGGAACTATGCTGTAGTTGAATGTCCTCTGAAATTTTAACTGGAAGCATTGTCTCCAGGAAATTGAGACTTAACAGTGACTTAATACTAAAGACTGCACATGTATCTTGATCTAATTACTTTGTATCTGGTTCCACATAGTCACATGTGTGTGAAAGCCCAAAATAAAGTCCTTAAAGGATATTTTTTGTTCTCTTTGGCTCTAGGTGGTTTCCTTCTTCCCCTCTAGAATTAGGGATGTTTCTGTTATTCTGTTTATTAAAACTTAATGTAGGTTAATAACTTTTTTTTTTTTTTTTTAAATACTAACTTGGAGGTCTGGAACTCTGGCTTTAAGATAAAGGTAATATAAAGTAGGGTCTTTGGGGGTAGTATCATTGGTCACATTGTGTTGAAGCCTGTGTTCAAGAATCAACTCGAATTACAACTGGGTGCTTGACTATATACCTGTAATTTAACCACATAGTCTGTTTTCACTAGATAAGGCCAAAATATTTTCCACTCATGTTAAACTATTTCTGAAGGAGTTTTTCATTTCTTGAAATGGTCTCTGAGAAAAAATGTAGTCTATTCACTAATTGTAAAGTGGTGTTTCAGTGAGTAGAATTCAGGAAACTAGGAACTTGGGATGGGAAAAAAATTCCATTTTTGTACTAATTTCAAACTGTATTTCCTTTATGAATTTAAGCAACAAACTATACTAGTATATACTACATTGATATACTAGGCTAATAATGAAAATATCAATATAGCTTTAAAAAAATACTACAGATGTGAAGTTGATAGAAACGTGCAAGAGAAACTCTTCCTCAAGAGGGAGAGAAAAATACCAATACCAAGATTAGGACAACTTTCTGAATCTCAAAGTATACATATTTGAGATAATGAAATAATCTGCCCTGCCAAAGACTGAATGTTTGCTTCCCCCCACTCCAGCCCAGATTCTTGTTGAAACCCAATCCCCAATGTGATGGTATTTGGAAGTGGGGCATTTGGGAAGGTGATAGGATCATGGGGGCAGAAGTCTCATGAATGGGATTCGTGTCCTTACAAAATAGACCTCAGAGAGCTTCCTTGTCCCTTCTGCCATGTGAGGACAGAGCAGGGAGATGGCAGTCTATGTTACCTGATAGCAAATCTGCTGGCACCTTGACTTCTGACTTCCCAACCTCCAGAACTGCAAGAAATAAATTTGTTTATAAGTTATCTAGTCCATGGTATTTGGTCACAGCAGCCTGAGTGGTCTAAGACATACACCAAAAACTATGGCTCAAGGAGGTTCCAAAAAACAGTGTGGTTAAAATGGTGAAGTCATTTTTATTTCAGTACTTGACAAAATACCCCATAAAATTCAAAACTTCTACCATTATACAAAAATAGGTCTCTACAAGTGATATTATCTGTCTTCATCACCAGTAGCAAATATATTAGGGCAGAAACATGTAACTTCAGTAGCCTTATAAGAAAAGTGCAGGACACCTCAAGCTACACATTCAGCAGTATCATAATGCGCAAAAGTTTAATCTTTTCACCCATTCGATAAATACACAAGGTTTATAATTTAATCATTTAAATTAGCATTCCACAAATATACATGTAATTTAATGATTATTGTGCATGAATACATACACAATGCTAATATATACAAACTCCAGTTTGTTTTCATGTGCTGGCAAGGGATTTGTATACAATCATAAGCTGTGTTCATGTTGGTCCCGCTGAATATCCACAATACAAAAGCACAAAAGAACGAGTGATTTACAAAAGGGAATTTGTTTAAAATCACTTTGATTTACGTTTCAAAGGATTATCTTCTCATGCCAGCATGAAACTGGGTTGAACCTATGAGAGAAAAACAAGATAAGTTATTTCAAATTAAATTGCGATCTATACCTGACCAATTAGTACAGGCATTCTCTGGAGATGATGCAATTCTGGTTTCAGACCACTGTAATAAAGTGAATATTGCAATACAGAGAGTCAAGTTTTTTTGTTTCTCTGGGCAAATAAAAGTTTATACTATACCGTAGTCTATTAAGTGAGCAATAGCATTAGGTCTAAAATATTATTAAAAAATGTTAAACATCATCTGTGTTTTCAGGGAGTTGTAATCCTTGCTGGTAGAGGGTCTTGCCTTGATGTTGAAGGTTGCTGACTGATCAGGGTGGCTGGTGGCTGTGGCAATTACTTCAGATAAAACAAAAATGAAATTTGCTGTATGGATTGGCTCTTCCTTTCATGAACAATTTCTCCAGCATGTCATGCTGTTTGACAGCATTTTACTCAGTGTAGAACTTCTTTCAAAACTGGAGTCAGGGCACCTGGGTGGCTCAGTTAGTTAAGTGTCCGACTTCAGCTCAGGTCATGATCTCACAGTCTGTGAGTTTGAATGCCACATCAGACTCTGTGCTGACAGCTCAGAGCCTGGATCCTGCTTTGAATTGTGTCTCCCTCTCTCTCTGCCCCTCCCCCGCTTGCACTCTGTCCCTCTCAAAAATAAACATTTAAAAAATTAAGAAGGGCCCCTGGGTGGCTTAGTCAGTTGAGCGGCTGACTTTGGCTCAGGTCACAAACTCACATTTCGGGAGTTTGAGCCCCATGTCGGGCTCCTCAGAGCCTGGAGCCTGCTTCGAATTCTGTGTCTCCCTCTCTGCCCCTCCCCTGCTCACACTTTGTCTGTCTCTGTGTCTCTCTCAAAAATATTTAAAAAAATTTTCTTTTTAATTAAGAAAAAAGTGGAGTCAATCCTCTCAAACCCTGCTGCTTTATCAGCTTTTATGTAATATTCAAATCCTTTGTTGTCATTTCAACAGTCTTCACAGCATCTTCACTAGAAACAGATTCCATCTCAAGAGACCCCTTTTTTTGCCCATCCATAAGAAGGAACCCTCATTTACTCAAGTTTTATCATGACATTGCAGGAATTCAGTCACATCCTTAGACTCCACTTCTAACTCTAGTTCCCTGGCAGTTTCTACCACATCTGCAGTTACTTCCTACACTGTAAGTCTTGAACCCCTCAGAGTCATGGAAGAGGGTCGAAATCAACCTCCTCCAAACTCCTGTTCATGTGGATATTTTGACCTGTTCCCATGAATCACAGATGTTCTTACATCTAGAATGATGAATCCTTTTTTTAAGGGTTTTGATTTACTTTGCCCAGATCTGTCAGGGGAATCACTATCTATGGGAGCTAGAACCTTACAAATTATATTTCTTAAGTAATAAGACTTGAAAATCAAAATTACTCCTTCATCCATGGGCTGCAGAATGGATGCTGTGTTAGCAGGCATGTAAACATTAATCCTGTTGTACATCAGAGCTTGTGGGTGAGCAGGTGGCACGGTCAATGAGCAGTAGTATTTTGAAAGGAATCTTTTTTCCTGAGCAGATCTCAACACAGCTTAAAATATTCAGGATATCCTGTTGTCAAGAGATGCAGAGTGTTCTATCCTGATGTAACACAGGCAGAGCAGATTTAGCATAATTCTTGAGGGCCCTAGGAATTTTGAAATGGTAAATGAGCATTGGCTTCACTTGATGCATCAGCTCCTAACAAGAAAGTCAGCCCATCCTTTGAAGCTAGACACGGACTCTTCCTCTCCAGCTGTGAAAGCCCTAGATGGCATCTTCTTCCAAAAGACGGCTGTTTTGTCTACATTAAACATCTGTTTAGTGTAGCCACCTTCATGAATTATCTTAGCTAGATCTCTTGGAGCTTCTATGTTAGCACTTGTTGCTTTACCTCGCACTTTTATGCTGTGGAGACTTCTTTCCTTAAAACTTGTCAACCAACTTCTGCTAGCTTCAAACTTTCTTCTGCAGCTTCCTCATCTCACTCAGCCTTCAAAGAATTGAGAATTAAAGCCTTGCTCTGGATTAGGCTTTGGCCTAAGGAAATGTTGTGGTTGGTTTGATATTCTACCCAGACCACTAAAACTTTCTCCTCATCAGCAGTAAGGCTGTTTTGCTTTCTTATTCACGTGTTCACTGGTGCAAGCACTTTTAATTTCCTTGAGGAATCGGCATACGGATGAGATCTTCCTTGAAGAACTTATCTTCTGCATTTACAGCTGGGCTCTTTGGTGCAAGAGGCCTACCTTTTGGCCTATCTTGGCTTTCGACATGTCTCCCTCACTAAGCTTAATCATTTCTAGCCTTTGATTTTAAGTGAGATGTGTGACTTTTCCTTTCACATGACTACTGAAACACCACTGCAGGGTTATTGACTGGCCTAATTTCAATATTGCTGTGTCTCAGGGAAGAAAGAGGCTCCAGGACAGGAAAAGAGACAGAGGAATGGCTGGTCCGTGGAGGACTCAGAACACATCCATTTATCGATTAAATCTGCTGTCTTATATGGCACAGTTTATGGTGCTTCCAGGACAATCACAATAGTAACATCAAAAGTCACTGATCATAATCTAAAGAAAAAGTATGAAACACTGTAACAATTACCAAAATGCAAGACATGAAAGTGAGCAAATGGTGTTGGAACGAATGGCACCACCAGACTTGCTCAACCCAGGGCTGCCACAAAACTTCATTTGTCAAAAAAAAAAAAGAAAAAAAAAAGCTTATCTGTAAATTGCAATAAAGCAAAGCACAATAAAACGAGGTATGCCTGTAGTGATTTCAAATTGGATTGTTACCTACACCAGACTAACCAGTTCATGAAGGGCAGAAGATTACTATTACCTGCCATTTAAATAACTGCTTTTTATTTTTCTAAAAAAGTCTCATCCATACTTGAACTGATTTTTAAAAGAGATTTTGAACATATATTTAAAAGTCACTGTTGCTCTGTAGCAAGGTAAGACTAATGCTAAGATTCTCTTTAAAGTGCCCTACAGGTTGAACGTTCTATATTATATTCTACACCTCCTGCCTCTTGAAAAATCTTTTGGTCTTCAAAATCTGAGTCTTGTTAAAGATACAAACCACAGCAAACCCTACCAAACAAAGTCCAGCTATGACTCTAACAGCTTCCTAGGACTACAAGTTGCTTGGGTTAAGTGATCTTTTGTATGAGAAGACAAACTACTACCCTATCTAGTTTGGGGGAACAGTAGGAAAAAAAGGGTCTTTAACAGAAATAAAAACAAAATGGAAAAGCTGATTTAAAATTAATTTAAAACACATTAAAATGATTGAAACACTTGAATCAGGAGTGAATTGAAGGGAGACAGGGAAAATAGACTTTCCCATAATGAATAGGGAATCAATTTCTATTAGGTATGAATTTTTGTGTTTTTAAGCAGAGAAAAAAAATGGTCATTTTTACAAAGTCTTTTGAATGGAACAAGTTTCTTGGATCATGAATAAAAGCACTGGGTCCTAGTAGGGACAACAGCTGCATTAAATGCTTAAGATACATGCTTCCTTCTCTCATTTCCCCACCCCTAATTTGCATGCCTCACCTCATATAGGTGACCCTTGAACAATGTGGGGGCTAGGGGTACTGACCCCTTGCACAGTTGAAAATCCATGTGTAACTTTTGACTCCTCCAAACTTAACTACTAATAGCTTACTACTGACTGAGAAAGCCTTACAGGTGACATAGAGGCAATTAACACATATTTTTATATGTTGTATTCTTACAATAAAATAATCTAGAGGAAAGAAAATGCTAAGAAAATCGTAAGAATCATATGGAAGAAAAATACATTTACAGCACGGTACATAAATGGAGCTGTGCAGTTCGGCCTTGGGTTGTTTAGGAGTCCATTGTAATTAGGAACACCTTCTCCAGCAGACTCTGTAAGCCTCCCAGGCCTTTGTACCTTGGTGCCTGTTGTACATTTCATCTAATCAATGTGAGTAGGGTATCTTTTTTTGTGGGAGTGAAACTAGGGTGGTAAATCATTTCTGGAGTTGAATTCCTAAGTCTAACCTGGTACCTCATGAACTAAGCTCTGGGATTCAATTATCCTGATGAAGAAGGTCAAGGAGTTTCAAAAAGAGAAAGGGGAGCTCTGGGTCTGTCCAGCACAATGGGGCTGCCAGTAATACACGGTTAGGCTGAGAGTACCTGACTGTACAGTTCCAAGTCGTCTTTGCAGTGCCTCTAGCCGAGTGATATAATCTGTCAAAGCTCTGTCAGGGTCGTAATTCTGAAGCTGAGAACATGCTAAGGAACCAGGATTTAAATCAGCTGGAGGGCCCGGGTACCTAGGAGATTAAAAATATGAACATGAATCCAAATTATCCACAAATAATGCAAGTAACTTAACAACCTGCCACCATCCTGCCCTCAAAAGCTAGATCTTCAACTTGAGTTATGAACATAATAACTGATAACTGGCGAGAACAGTCAGAATTCACATTTGAACATTTCTTTACGTGTCTGCTATTGGTCCATAGGTGGCAAAATATCTGGCTTTGGAGAGAAGTAGTTCTTAGTTTGACTACAGACTTCAGTTTTTTCATGTACAAGGCTAAATATGGATTAGAGATTCTGAAAGTATACAGCCCAGGATCTGGCAAAGAGACTAAGAATCAGATACTTAATATCTGTACATTAGGGTTAAAAATTGAAACTAGGGAGCAGAAATTGTAACTCTACAGTATTTCCAATATGTGGCCATGCTAAAAACAGACATGTTCTGTTAGCTCTCGTCTGCTGATACCATCTGATGTGTTCTTCCATCTTTATAACTATGTTTCTTAAATCATTCTTTTCTTCACTCAGTTGGCTGATAGGTTGTGCCAGCTCAGCATTATGCTCAGTAGTCCTTTCAGTCAATGAATCACAAGAAGTACTTGGGGACACTAAGCTAGGCCTAATCTATATCCTTTAAGGTTCTGAGTTTGTGATGTACAAGACGAAAAAATTTCAATAAACTTGAAGCAGCTACTAAGTCATCAGGAAAGTGTCCAGTAGAATGCCTGTTGCAGAAGCCCTCAATGAGCGCTGTGTATGTACAAATGTATGTTGTGGAGACTTTAGAGTTTTTTTTTCACGATCTGCAGAGACTGTCGATTTAGTTAATACTTTTCCCAATGTGTAACCACAGCATATACTAAATAACACTTGATTAGTTCAGTTTCCAATACCCTTGGAAACCAGGTATAAATTCAAAAACTGGGGGCGCCTGGGTGGCTCAGTCGGTTAGGCGTCCGACTTCGACTCAGGTCACGATCTCACGGTTCGTGGGTTCGAGCCCCACATCGGGTTCTGTGCTGACAGCTTGGAGCCTGGACCCTGCTTCTGATTCTGTCTCTCCCTCTCTCTCTGCCCCTCCCCTGCTCATGCTGTCTCTCTCTCTCACAAATAAATGTAAAAAAAAAACCACAAAAAAAACAAAACAAAAAACCAAAAACTCTTTTTGTGGGTGATGGGTATTGAGGAGGGCACTTGTTGGGATGAGCACTGGATGTTGTATGTAAGCCAATCTGACAATAAGTTATATTAAACAAACGTTTTTGATTCTGGACCTTAGCTTATGTAAATCATATACAACTGAGACACACCAGCTATTTCAAAGCAAAGGAGTCAAAGCCCTAACAGTGTCCTCCTTTCTCTGTTAAGTGTTAGTATATGTAACGAATCTCGGCAGCTTCATCACACACTTACCTATTTTGAAAATGTAAAGGAGACCTAGGATAGTCCAGCTCTGATCTTGAGCGATATGCCGTGTGTCTCGGTTCTCCATATAGCTCCAGCCCCCCAGGAGAATGATAAAATGGGTCAGTCTTTTCAGCACCTAAAGTAATCCAAAATGTTACATACTTTAAGGGGGGGAAAAAAATCAAGCCCTTGGAAAATTTCTACAAAACAGGTAAGGGCTCAAAAGACTACTATACCGTACTATACAACATTACCTATTTATAGTCATTTTTAGTTATTCTTCCCAAAGAAGAGAAAAAACAGTAGAACGAACTATTGCTTTATTTTCCTTCAAGTATTTCTGATAATCTGGAACTATATGTCAAAGAAAATAAACTATTTTTAACTGGAGTATTTTCTTTTTAAAAGACTTCTTAGTAATACCTAGAAGTGAGATGAGGGGTATCTGAGTGTGAGTGGTTTAGAGAAAAAGATGATGTGGATAAAAAATACTACATCACACCATTCTACTGATTTATTAGAAAAAACATGAAATCAAGATTTGCTAACTTAAAACAGAAAGCTCATTATAGTGCAGATTTCAGCTGTTTATGTACAAGGATGCGTATTTCAGACCACTTTGCTTAGGGTACCAAATATTTTTCTCTGCTGCTCAGCTACTGGCAGAATGTGTAAAGGTGGTTTAATACCAATATGTACCTGTATGAATAGTTACGCTCTGTGTCTGAAACTCTGTGTCCTCCCCAGTTTCTAAGCTCATCCTTATGCCTAAAATGTTGAAGTCCTAATGTTTGTTTCCACTTTTAGGTCGAGAGAGAAGGAATTTTAACTGTTACCATTACATACAACCTATCTGTAAACTCAAAACCTGAGTACTGTGAAAATTTCAAACTGTAACTTCTACATGGCTGAATAACAGCAATCCTTTCTTGAATCAGAGCCTTAATGCAACCGTAAGGAGAGTGGGCTCTAGAGCCAGACTGCCAATGTTCAGCGCTGGCTCTGGGGCCAACAATAAATGCTTTATATGCCTCAGTTTTTCTTGTGTAAAGTGAGAATGATAGTAACTGTACTTACCTCACAGGATTGGGAAAATATACAGGATTGGGAAAAAGCAGGGCTAGTGTTCCATAAAAATGAGCTCTTGTTAACTCTTGAAAAATCAGCAAGGTCCCCAGCTCTGTTGCTTATAAGGGGTCTTTGGACAACACAAGTTCCAGAACACATTTTTTGGAAGATATTACATGTACAGTAATTTTAAAAGAATCCTAAACATAAGAAAAGAAATCCTATTCTGACTTCACCTGGATTCAGTCCAAAGCCATCCCTGTTAATATTGATGGAACCAGAACTTGTGACTCGTTGCCAACGTCGAACCAAAAATTTCATTCTAAAAAAGATGCCAAAAAAAAGTTTCACAGCACATCTATAACAGAAGGAGTATAAATATACATTTCCCACAAAATTCAAGTCATACATTTGAATGTGAACACAGAAAAATTTCAACACAATCACATGACTGCCTAATCTAAAATCATGCAAATGTCCCCTAGTCTGGGGCAAAATTAACTAGAACAGGCTTTCCAAGAGGCATCAGAGGTCTCTTCTGTTCTGACTTTATAGAGGTACAAAGGACTCAGACGAAAAGCAAAAGCAGAAAAGAGAAAAGTAGATGGACAAAGGGCAAGAAATAATGAAAGGAGAAAAGACTAGAGAGACTACAAAGCAAATGAGATGGAAAGAAAATAAAAGACCTTTACACTAGCAGGGCGACTGAGCTGGGAAAGCTGGAGAAGCAGTGAGGCCATGTGATCAGGGATGAAAAACAACGAGGCATTAAAAAGAAGGGGTGGTGGTGGTGGCACTGCTGCCAACCAGTGGTAGTGAGCTGCTGCCTGCCCCACCCCTGGCCCAAGGAACTTTCTGGAACACCAATTGTGATTTCTTAATTCCAATCAGTTTTGAAGCCCAGTTTTAGGAGGGTGAAAATACAATGAACATGTAAGAGGACAAGAAAAAGAAGGAGTTAGATGATGTCCTTCAATGGCAACTGGCTTTCATAGAGCCTTCCCAAACGTTCCAGTAAAATTAATACCTAAACTCTCGTGACCTGTCATTTAGTGTCTTCCAAGTTATGAGCACACTGGTCTTCCTCCCTAGGAAGTAAGCTGCCTTAAGGGATTCAGACAAGGATTATGCATTTTTTCTTAAAAAAATTTTTTTTTTTTCAACGTTTTTTATTTATTTTTGGGACAGAGAGAGACAGAGCATGAACGGGGGAGGGTCAGAGAGAGAGGGAGACACAGAATCGGAAACAGGCTCCAGGCTCCGAGCCATCAGCCCAGAGCCTGACGCGGGGCTCGAACTCACGGACCGCGAGATCGTGACCTGGCTGAAGTCGGATGCTTAACCGACTGCGCCACCCAGGCGCCCCTTGCATTTTTTCTTTATCAGTGCATCTCCTAGCACTTAAGCCTGTACAAGGTGTACAAGATGATGAAAGGAATGAAAGAGGAGGAAGGAGAAACTGGAATCACCTGACAACAATGTGGAGAAGAACAGGCAAGGAGGGCCTCAGGCCATTAACAAGATAAAACGTGAGTTCCTTTTGCAGAGCCAACATGGATGAGAACTGGGAGCCCTGGCTGATTATCCTAGTGCTATCACTCTTGGCTTTGCAAACTCGCTGTGCCTCAGTTTCCTTGCCTGTGAGATGGTATTCTGGACCAGGTGATCTCAGACAGCTTTCAGTTAAAAAATTCTGTCACATTTTTCAAAGAAAGGTAAAGGAAAAAGGACAAAACCCTTTGAAGACATATCAGATGTGACCTGACAGGAAGAACTTTAAAAACTGAAGTGCTTTTGAGACTGCCTGGTTACTACGTATATAAAAGGGAGGGGAAGCATGGAAAAACCGAGGTGTTGGGGTATATCGCACCTGGGTGACAGGACTGCAGGCAGCCAGGTCCTCAAGGGAGTTTGAGTCCTGGCTCCATTTCAACTACAAACAGAATGAGTGCCAGTGTTGCCTGCTTAGAACTCCTAGAAAAGGCATGACAAAAGCACTAGCACAGTCCAATGCCCTAAAGGCTAATCTTGGGTTTGAATGCAGAGTTAGGCCAGGGCTCTGTGTAGCTAAGACCCAAGAGGGCATTATTTTAGCAAGGAAGACAATGAATGCAGGTAGCCTAAGTAAGTTTTCAAAAACATATTTTCCGTCTTATGGTCCCTTTTATTTATACGTCTGAGCTGCTTCATGGGCTTATTCAGGGTTAAAAACCAAACATAACAGAACAAAACAATCCAGACTGGATGTGCCAGCTCTGAGTTACCAGCTGCCTGCACCTGGGAGTTCTTTTCATAGGGTCTCCACAGTACAACATAAAGTATCCCTGCTAAAAGGAAGAAAGAAAGAAGTATGGCAAATGTCTCATACTGTATGAATACAGAGCAAAACAGGCAGAGAGAAGAGTAGATTAAAAATCTAAATCCTTTTAGTGTCTATTAAAATGCATTTTCTGTCAAACATTTACCTTGAAATTGCCATGGATACTCTGACAGCTGACCGAAACCTGGTGAATCCCTTTGGACGGTGGGTGATCACCTCTAGGTCTGTGAAGGCTGGCTGCCCCCCCATCCGGGCGAGCAGAGCCAGTGTGGCATCTTCACACTCCTGGAACCCACCCAGTAACAGCAGCAGGTATTTCTTCTGATAAATGAGAGCTTTCCGAAAACTTTCTGCCCTCAGATATTTACCGTAAATTCTCTATGTTTAAAAAAGGGAAGAACACAAAGACATTATTAAGAAGCCATTCAAATTGTTCTCTAGAAAAAGATAACCTAGATTTTATAAAAAAAAAAAAAAAAGTAGTAGAATGGCAGATACCCTACTACTGTTTCCTACTTTATCAGCAAAGTTGAAAGTAAGGATAATCAACCTTAAATTTCACACTTCTGCCTCTTTTTAGTCAGTGGAATGTGAACACAAACCTTATATCTATGTTTTTGGATTTTAGCCCCCATTCATACTTACTGCAAATGTTTTGGTCATTCCCTTATCATCTCAGTTTTTTTTTGTCTACTTGTGTAGCTACTTTTACTAGTATAGTTGCTAAAATATTTAACTTTCAAATGCTAATGGTCTCTGTCCTTTAAGAGGCATAAATTTATGTTCATTCCATAGTTAAAACAAATATTCCAAACATTTTTCTTTCAGATTTTATATTAACATTTTACAAGTAGTTTTCCTACAATACTCATCATAGCCATGACAGAGGTTGTTCAGAGGGGTTATGATCTCACAGAGAATGACGCTCTGACACTGAAGGAAGCAGAGCTTCTGTTGGCAGTGGAAAAGAGAACTTTCTGTTGGTCTGTTAGAGATGACATGGTGGGAAGTGGACCATGAGCTCAGGGTGCTGCCATTGAGACATGCCTCATCACAAAGTTTTTGTGACCAGCAAGACACCTGCATTCATGACACAGACTGAATAGTGAGACCTAAGGACAGCCTGAATGTCACCTAATTTCTTCATTCTGTTCGGTTAAAGATTAGTGAAAGATGAAACAAGGCAAAAGCAGAGGACCAGCTCTGGTGTATGTTTAGATGCAAGACATCTCTTACCTTTAGAGTGGCATGCTCAGAATCAGAGCTCAGATTCTGAAGTAAAGCTTCATTTCTTAGTTCAGCCTTCAGTTTGTACACTTCGGCTTCTGCTCTTTTCAAGGATTTTTGCAGAGTCAACTTTTCTCTGTTCCAGACTTCTTTTTCGGAAGCAATGATTGCTTCAATGTTGGCACTACCACTCAACGAAAACCTAGAAGACTACAGAAACCAGAGTATACTTTCATGATTTTTAGGAATAAGTCTCTGAAGAAAAACCTAAATTAAACACATTAAAGGTAACCCTAGGAGATATCAGCTTTCCAATCTCAGATATGGAGGGTTCAAAGCCAATCTCAACTGACATGAAAGAATATACACTAATATCCTTTGCTTAGATTAATTTTAAAACTAAAAATCCCCGTGAAAGCCTAGCCCCAAAGAAAGTGTTTAGATTTTGCAGAGCTTTAAAATAAAAAAGTCTAGAGGGCCGCCTCAGTGGCTTAGTTGGGTAAGGATCCCACTTTTGATGTAGGCTCAGGTCATGATCTCACAGTTTGTGAGTTCGAGTCCTGTGTTGGACTCTACACTAGCATCACGGAGCCTAATTGGGATTCTTTCGCTCTTGCTCCCTCTCTCTGCCCCTCCCCTGCTTGCGCTCTTGTTCTTCCTCACTCTCAAAATAAATAAACATTAAAAAATTGTTTTAAATAAAAAAGTCTAGAGACTTAATAAATGGGGCCATATGGGTTCAAATGTAGAGCCTGGGCCTGAAACAGTACACTGGAGAAGTGGGGAAAAAAATAACCAGGCACGTACATAGAGAAGTGGGTCCCTACAGAAGCTTTGTGGATGTATGATTATGTATTTGACTATACAGCTGTCTCACAAGTCTTTCCTATCTTTATATTATATTCTTATTTTTATATTACAGATGCTAGCAATTTATTTTGTAGTTTTTAAATGGAAAAAATTTCAGTAAATGGCCAGAGTAGTTTATTAGACTGTAATATATAATTTAATGGCATCTTTCACTTGAGTTACACACATAATAACCGATAAATAATTGATGAGAAGTCAGAATTCACATTTGAACATTTCTTTACGTGTGTCCACTGCTGGCCCATAGGTAGCAAAGTATGTGGCTTTGGAGAGAAGCAGTTCCTGGTTTGACTACAGACTTCAGTTTTCACATGTGTAAGGCTGAATGTGGATGAGAGATTCTGAACATATATAACCCAGGATCTGGCACAGAGAGGGTTCCCAATAAATAATATCTATTATCATTATTGTCAACTCTATAATATTTTTCAATGATCTTACTAAGAATCAGATACTTAATATTCGTACCCTGCTAGGGATAAAAATTGAAACTAGAAAGTAGAAACTGTAACTTTGCAACACTCCTAATGTGGCCATGCTAAAAACAGACGTACATAATCTCTGCCAGCTCCTGTCTGTCGATACCATCTGATCTGTTCTTCTAGCTTCATAACTGTGTTTCTTAAATCATTCTTTTCTTCCGTCAGTTGGCTGATATGTCCTGTTAGCTCAGCATTTTGCCTCAGTAATCTTTCAGTCAATGAGCCACAAGAAGTACCTGGGGACACTAAGCTAGGCTAGAAAAATAAAATGATATTAAGGTTGTGTAAGCATAAATATTTATACACAATGCACATAAAAATATGAAGAGGCACTGAGAACAACAGATTTCATGAAGAAGTGGTGTTTGAGTTGAGTCTTATATAACAAGGAAGAATTTAATAGACAGAAGAGAAGATAGGGAAGGGCATATTAAGCGGAAGGAATAGTATGTGTAAAGGCACAAAGGTTTTGTGTGAGAGTGTCTTGCTTTTCGGGAGCTACGATTTGTGTGGTAAGGCTAGAGTGAAGGCTGCCTTTACTTATGGATAATATACCTAAACGTAGTCAATGGAGAGTCATAAACGGTTTTGAGACAAGAGTGTGACACAAAATTTATGTGTTACAAAAATTCCTTTGGTAGCAGCATGCAAAGTACAGTAAATTAAGGAAGACAGATCCTGGTGTCAGGCAGACACATGACGAAGTCATCACAACAGTTCAGGTGAGAAATGCTGAAAGCCTGAAAAAGGTAATGACTAAGGACACATGGAATAGGTATTTAGGTGGTAAAAACACAGGACTTAGTCACTGCTTAGACACACAAGTGAGAGTGAAGGAAGGTGGTCCATGGTGACCTTCAGCTTTCTAAACTGGGTGATATCAGGACCAGAAATGAGGGTTTGGGACAGGAAGAAGAAAGATGATGCTCAATTTGGAATGTGCCTATAAGGTTCCTACGGGATCTCTATGGGGGTACATTTCCCCATGGAAAGAGTTCCAGTAACTAATGGAAAATATAAACCTGGACCACAGGATAAAGGTATAGACTACAATAGAAGATAAGGTTCCTAAGGGCGAGATTTTATAAGATTTGTTTGATGAAGCCCAGAACCCAGGATGGTACCTGGCATATAACAAGTGCCTGACATAAGTATTTGTTCAGTAAATAAGTCTACTGAGAACTCAGGCTGTGGGAATGAATGAGCTTTCACAGAGGAAAAAAAAACGGATGAAGATACAGAGAAAGAATTCATGAAGGTGACTGATGAAAAGAAATGGAAGAAATGAGAGAATACTGACACACACAAGAGTTTTTAAGATGGGAGAGGTCAAAAGTGTCAAATGCTACAAAGAAGTCAAAGACAGGGAATGAAAAGATTCAGATTAGTCAACTCTGAAGACACTGATACCATTCTGTGGGTGGTTATGAGTGGAGAGCTAGAAATGGGACTATTCTTTTAAGAAACTTGGTTATACTACAATAAAATGTCACCATAATTATTCAATAATGATAATGAAAGTTAATTTCCCTTCAAACTTTCAGTATCTTCTATTTGGGAAAGGCAAATATTATTATTAATATTTAAAATAAATAAATAAATATTTTAAATAAACTATTTTAAATATTTAAAATAAACAAAAAGATAAAATTAAAACTCTTTAGAAAATATGGTGCCAGCTTTAAATGGTTCATATAGCTCCATTAAATCTTTGTTCTTGATATCTTTTATAAAGAGTTTTTTAAAGTCTTACCTCTTGCCCTGGCTGGCCAGTTAACTTCTGTAGTTGTAAAATAATTCCATCAATATTTTCCTGAACCCAAATGAAATCTTCATCATCTGCTGTTTCAAACTGTAGTCTTTAAGAGAGAAAAAGTTGAAACATACCTTTCTCAATTAGCAGTACTGAGCACAAACATTATAGATGAGGTGACGCTATGCTTCATCTACCACTTCTCCCTTACATTAAGTATTCTCTTTCTACAGTGTTAAGATATTTGTTTTCAGGTATATGAGTTTTGTTGAAGTGTATCACTTCATTTGAGTGTCTGACTCTTGATTTAGGTTCAGGTCGTGATCTCACAGTTTGCAGGTTTGAGCCCCACGTTGGATTCTATGCTGACATCGTGGAGCCTGCTTTGCAACTCTGTCTCCCTCTCTCGCTGCCCCTTGCTGCTCCCTCAAAATAAATAAAAATAAACTTAAAAAAAAATTCTCTCCCTCTGTACCTCTCCCCTGCTTGTTTTCTCTTAAAAAAAAAAAAAATACTATCATCTCCTAATGTAAGTATGCATTAACTAAAATTTCAATTCCTGGAGCGCCTGTGTGGCTCAATCTGTTAAGCACTGACTCTTGATTTTGGCTCAGGTCATGATCTCACAGTTCATGGGTCTGAGCCCCATGTTGGGCACTACACTAATAGTGCAGAGCCTGCTTGGGATCTCTCTCCCTGTCTCTCTGCCCCTCCCACACTCATGCTCTTTCTCTCTCAAAAATAAATAAACTTAAAAAAAATTTCAATTCCCCACCCTTGGCTAGCTTTTAGTGAGGGACAGATTCTATCCAGTTTGTCTAAGAATGTCATTTCCAAAAGTCAGGAGAAAAAAAAAATCTAACCTATTGGAGGCTTTCTGGGCCAGATGATGCAGCTTTGAAGCCACACGTTGAAGCTTTTGTCTGATCATTTCTAATTCATGATTACAGCCAGCTCCTCCTTCATTCATTTCAATCAGTTTAGGATAGCCTGATTCCTTCGTCTCTCCTTCTATTTTCTGTTGAAGAACCCAATTTCTAGTTCGATCACTGGTTAAACTCCACGTGGTTGGCTAGCAATTTTCAACAGAAAAAGAAAAAGCAGTAATTATAAATGAACAATGAATCATATTCTTTCTTAAGGGAACACAATTATGGTTCATACTCCAAATAAACTTCTATGGATTTCCTTTACATATGATTTGTTCATAACTATTTAAATAATTCAGTACAATATCGAGACACCTGAGTGGCTGAGTTGATTGAGTGTCCAGCTTTGGCTCAGGTTATGATCTCATGGTTTGCCAGTTTGAGCCTGGCACTGGGCTCTCCACTCTCGGCGCAAAGCCTGGTTCATCCTCTTTCCCCCTCTCTCCCCGGCCCTCCCCTGCTCTCGCTCTCTCTCTCAAAAATAAACATTTAAAAGTAAATGAATGAATGAATAAATTAGTCGAGTATCAAAATTACACGTTCAAAGGGCTGTAGTGTTCTCTTAAGAACTACTTTAAAAGAGCATCAACTTACCTCATTGAGATTCTGATAGAGAATTCTTCTACTTTCTCGTTTCTCTTCTCGTTCTAGTTCTTGCTTCTGGAATTCCTGCATAATGCCCTGCAGTCGCTTTCCTTCAAGGTCTAACTTATAAACTTGTTGCCTTTTCTCTTCCAGCTGGCGCTGAAGATCTTCCACTTTGGACTGGAGCTCATGCATCTTCTTCTGCCCCTCAGTGTTGGCCTCTTGTTCTGTCTGCAACGTCTTCCTGTGAACCTGCCTATCCTTTTCCATTTGCTGTCTTGTTTGCAGAGAATCCAGTTTATATTTCTCGGTCTCATTTAACAATTCTACAATGCGACTGTGTTTCTCCTCCAGCTGTTTCTGTAGCTCTCTAAGGAGGTCCTCAGAGGGCAGCGAGGGCCCAGGCTGCCCACCATCGCCCCCGCTCTGCAGCTGAGCATGCAATTCCCGCTCCCTGTCCAGGGTGTTGCTCATTTCCCGTATTCGAACCTTCTCGGATTCAAGAAGTACTTGCAGCTCTAAGTTTCGACCTCGTTCTTCTGATAACTGGGCATCATGTAGCACTCTTTGTGATTCTATTTTCTCCTGTGATTCGTTTAGTAGTTGTTTCTGTTGTTCCAACAGTAGATTTAGCTGAATATTCCTTTGTTTCTGACCCTCAAGTGAAAATTTCAAATCCTTGTAGAACAAAGTTGAATAAAGAATGTTAATATTTTTTAAAAAATCCTTTATAAGTATACCATTGTGCCTTTATTAGTACTAAGTTGGTAGTATTTGGGAACAGAACTGATTACCCAGTTTATTAACTCAAATTTTCAGTGGTTAGAGCATAATTATTTGGGACAGCCAAATGATTTTCATCAAAGAACATAAACAAAAGATAAGCTAAATAATACTTTTTCCTCCAAACATTAATCATATCTAGTTAAGGAATATGAAGTAGAGTACATTTCTTCTAGAAATAATGACCTTTAAAAATACAAATATTTTCAATATAACATGACACAAGTTCCTGAAAAACCTCATGTTGTCCAATGTCACAAACTAAAAATAATGGGGTTTGTGGGGAAAGCAGGGTTATAGACAAACTACTCAAAACTTACACAAATTTGTAAGGATAAAAACATAGTAGGGGCACCTGGGTGGCTCAGTCGGTTGGGCCTCTGAGTCTTGATTTCGACTCAGGTCATGATCTCATGTTTTGTGGGATTGAGCCCCATGTCAGGCTCTGCGATGACAGTGCAGAGCCTGCTTGGGATTCCCTCTCTCCCTCTCTCTCTGCCCCCCACCCCCTGCTTGTGCTCACTCACGCAATCCTCTCTAAATAAACAAACAAATAAACAAGAAAAAAAATTTTAAAATAGTAATCTGTACCCAAGGGGATATCATGTCCTTGCCAGGTGGAGACCTCACTATGCGTGGAGGCCACCAAGATGGACAATCAAAAAAACCCCAACAAAAGAAAACAGAAAGTAATAGAGCAGAAATGCCAGCTACACAGTTTTTAAGCATACAGCTGGTGAGTACTACGCATAGATGGAAGATCTCTGAGCCAGCGGGGCTACCATAAGTGGGCACTGTGTGTAGCAACATGACCTTCTCTGAGCTGCCAGCAGTGAAGGGCTGGAAGAGAGATCAGTGTGAAGGGACTCATTTTAAATTTTTAAACAATATGGCAGTGAGGGGTTCTGCTTCCAGAGAAGTGTCACTGTTCCCCTTCCCTAGACAAAACAGGAACCAAAATTATTCTGCATTAACCCGAATGGTTGCCCTATTTATCAACTGCATATGCGCTAATTCAAATTTCCAAAAACACACCCTGTAGCAGAAGTGTCTGTAATGCACCCTTGGACATAGCAAAACAAAAATGTACCACACCATTAGCATTTCCTGATGGTACAGTTTAACACAAATAACATTGTAATAGTATTCCACATATAGCAAAAAACTTATCGTGCCTCATGAAGAGTATAAGGTTGACAGTTTAAAGAGACAGTCTCCAGACTCTCTCTCTCTCTCTCTCTCTCTCTCTCTCTCCTGTTGTTTTGGATTTTCCACAGACATTTAAAGACAAAGATAACAATACCTCAAGTTCTTCTTTATCCCGCTCTTCATTGCGTCCTAGTTTGGCTTTCTCTTTCTCCAAAGCCCACTGGAGCTCTCTGGATTTTTTCTGTTCACTTGCTAATGTGTCATTAAGCAAATGTACTTCATCTGTTTTATCTTTAACTTCCAACCTAAATCAGACAAATGAACTTTCATAAAATTACTTCAACCAAGTTTGTATTGAGAAAAAAAGAGAGAGCTTCCACTGATGAGCAGAGGCATATTATAAACCAACTAATAGGAAAATATAAGCCACATAATAAAGATTTTTGAGTGTGGTTTATTTCACATTAACTGTTTCTAGTAATGTAGCTATGAACTATTATTTACCACTGTAAACATTTTTACAAAATAACATTAATAAAAATTTTCCTTTGTCTTTTACTGAACACGAGAATCACCAATGTTCAAAATAAAAACTGTCCTTGTAATGTGTCCTTGGCAAGCAGAACATCTCAGTATTTACACCAACAATTTATCCTTTTCACAAGCATTATATTTTAAAACATTTTGCATATTTTGGCTAAATGAACCACAAATTCTATTGAGATAATAAACACCATTTCAAATTACTTGGTGGTAATGTATATCTCATACAACAAGTCTCAAAGAGACGGAACCCACAGCAGCGAATATGCCAAAACCTAACCATGAATTTATCATTTAGAAAAATTTGGAGTTTTTCCTTCCCACTGTAGTTTTTCCTACAAATAACAAAATTTCATGTTATTTACACATTATGTATAATGTTCCGCTTTTATAAGATCTGCACAATGTCTCTGACAAAATTACTCCAATTCCTTCACCGATACAGGTTTATTAATAAGGAAGTTTGACACACCTGAAAGCCTCTAACTCCTTTAGGTGCTTATGTTGTGCCTTGAGCGTTGTTTCTAGTTCCAACTTAGTTTGTGCAAGTTCACTCTTCAGTTCGGCCACCACCATCTTCTCCGAACTCAGCTGTTCCTGCAGGTCTGTTGCTCTGTCCTTCATGCTGCTGAGCTCCACTTGCATCTCTAGCATTTGGGACTGCTTCTGCTGCATATTATACTCCAAGAGTTCTAAATGCAAGATTATTAATACTTACATTACAATCTCCCAACCTGTATCTGGTTTATAAATACTTTGTTGAGAGAACGGATTTTTAACTTAGGAGATTACCACAAAGCAAATGTGAAAAGATTACAGTCCCAAAGTTGGCAATTTATAGAAACACATATGAATACTGTCCTCACAGTGCTAATAATGGTTAAGGTTTCAGAACTATAAATATATAGGACTACTTTGGAAAATACTTAGGCATTACCAAATAAATGTGAAATTATGTATTCTATCACTCAGCAATTCCATCCCTGGGGTATATATACCAAGGAAACTTATGTATGTATGCATCAGAAACATAGTATTACCAACAATGTGCAGAACAGCACTGGTTGTAATTATCTAAAAAAAATAGAAACGATCCAAATGTTCAACCACAGAATGGATATATACATTGTGAGAATTCTATACAGTAACAAAAATAAATGAATTGGAGATGAATGCAGATGTTCAGAAAAATATTAGAGGTAAAGGAAGTAAGGCACAAATATATATAGAATAATAAAGTTCAAAAGCAGGAAAATTTAAACTTACATGGCTTAGGAATATACAAATAGGTAGTAAAACTAAGGAAAAATCAGGATAATGGTTACGTCTAGGTTACCACAGAGGTGTGTGTGTTTGGGAAAGAGCTTCAGAGGTACTTAACAAAGGTGAAGTTTCCACAATTCATTCACTTAAAGATTTGTTATATATTTTTGCATTTTGCACTTTTCTATATGTATATTAAGTTTACAACAAGAAAAGGATTTAAAAAGAAATAATTACTTTCATTGTGAATTTATTTTCCTTTCAGGTGGTTCACCTCACAAAGAGCTTCAGAACTAAAAAAAGATAATGAACTTAATGGGCTAAACAACCTGATGAAAGCAATGCCTGTTTATTTTATTTTTTAAATGTTTATTTTTGAGAGAGAGAGCATAAGTGCAAATAGGGGAGGGGTAGGGAGAGAGGGGACAGAGGATCCAAAGCAGGCACTGAGCTGGCAGAGTAGATGCGGGGCTCAAGCTCAGGAACTGTGAGATCATGACCTGAGCTGAAGTCGGATGCTTAACTGACAGAACCACCCAGGTGTCCCCATTTTAAATATATCTGTTTAAAAACCAACTGGACAAACCTTTAATTCCCAGAGTAATTACTGTAAATTATTTCCATTATATGAGAATGAGAAGAAAATGTAACTGAAAGGAAATGTGTTTTAAATGAATACAAAGAGGGGAAACAAAGTGAAATATTTCCACCTATTTGTTGTTACCACGTGAGCTGGACAAACAGCATACCTTGGCTTGGTTGATCGCTTTCTTGTTCTCTTTTCAGAGTCATTTTCAGACCATTCAGTTGAGCATGCAGTGCTTGAATTTCAGATAACAAACTCCTTCTATCTGCTTTCTGGAGGCATTCCATAGCTGCTTGATATTCAACATTCTGTAATAATGCAAAATAAAAAATCAAGTTAAGAGAGTTGTAAGAAGAATAAAATTAACAACCAGGAACTCTGAAAAAAATGAAACACACATGTTAAAATTCTGGTAAGATGCTAATTTTCACTTCCTACTCATTAGGATTTACTTTTTAATTATTAGTCTTTACATTTATTTTGAAATTCTTTAAACATACAAAACACAAATATAATAAACACCCATGTACACAGCCTAAGAAATAGCACTTATATAGCTGAAGCCCCTCTATGTATAACTCCCCAAACACCTCCTCTGCACCACCTGCTTGAGAAATCACCAAATTTGAAGTCTAGTCTTATTTTCATGCACTCTGCATATTATGTTATATATACACACCCTAAATAGTATACAGTACTGTTCTACAGTACTACTATCTAAATAACATCATATGGTATTTTCACTTAATGAAATTAAGAGATTTTCATGTTGAACTATCTGGAATAACACATATAGCTCTATTTCACAATCATTTTCAACGTTAAATAGTATTTCATAGTATGAATAATACAGTACGTTTGAAATTCTTTTCGTATACTTATTAGATACTTTTTTGTTTGCACATATTTGTATCATTCGTTCATTTTTCCAGTGGTGGTTTATTCTCATTGGATATTTGGTCTTCAGTTTCCTTTTCTTATGATGCCTTTGCCTGGTTTAAGAATCAGAGAAATACTGGCCTCACAGAATGGGTTGGGAAGGGTTGGTATTAATTCTTAAAATGCTTGGTAGAATTCACCAGTGAAGCCATCTGATCCATCACAGGCTTTTCTTTGTGAGAAATTTAAAAATTACTAATTTAACTCTTTGTAATGGGTCTATTCAGATTTTCTATTTTTTTCTGAGTAAATTTTGGTAGTTTGTATATTTTTAGAAATTTGTTTACAAGGCTATGGAAACAATTATTTTTAAAGTTACATTTTGTTGTTAAGAAATCAGATTAAAAATAGAACTTATTAAAATATTTAAAAAAATATTTAGAGAAACCGCATGAACAGGGGAGGGGCAGAAAAAGAGGGAGAGAGAGAATCCCAAGCAGGATCAGCACTGTCAGTGCAGAGCCCAATGTGGGGCTCAATCTCACGAACAGTGAGATCATGACCTGAGCCGAAATCAAGAGTTAGATGCTTAACTAACTGAGCCACCTAGGTGCCCCAAGAGATCAGATTTTTCCATCTTGATCTTATATCCAGCAACATTACCAAACTTTCTTATCAATTCTAAAATACCATGAGTAAAGGTCCTTTTTTGTTTTCTACATGGATGAACATAGAAAACATCCATTTGTATGGATGATAGGTCTTCTCATCCCTAATTCTTACTTATTTTTTATTGCTTTGCTTTGTTAGCTAAATCTTTAGGACAAGGTTGAACAAGCTACTGAAGTTAACAGTATTTAAAGAAAAAATTTTTAATGTTTATTTATTTTTGAGAAAGAGAGACGGAGCACTAACGGGTGAGGAAGAGAGAGAGAGGGAGACACCGAATCCAAAGCAGGTTCCAGGCTCTGAGCTGTCAGCACAGAGCCCGATGCAGGGCTTGAACCCACAAACTGTGAGATCATGACCTGAGCCGAAGTTGGATGCTTAACCGACTGAGCCACCCAGGCGCCCATGAAGTTAACTGTATTTTTAACATTTAACTATAGTTAAATACATTTAACTGTATTTTAAACATTTAACTATAGGTGTAATGGTGGTTGTAGGTGTTTATTAAATAGACCCTATGTAGTTCAAGAAATTTCTTTTTGTTTTTAGCTTGTTATTTGTTTTAAAGTATAAAATTCTTGGGGCGCCTGGGTGGCTCGGTTGGTTAAGCGTCCGACTTCGGCTCAGGTCACGATCTCACGGTCCGTGAGTTCGAGCCCTGCGTCAGGCTCTGGGTTGATGGCTTGGAGCCTGGAGCCTGCTTCCGATTCTGTGTCTCCCTCTCGCTCTGCCCCTCCCCCGTTTGTGCTCTGTCTCTGTCTCAAAAATAAATAAACATTAAAAAAAAAAAATTAAAGTATAAAATTCTTCATTTTATTTATTTAACTTGCTGTATCTCTTGAAATGATCACTAGTTTTATTTTCTCTTTAACTGTTAATGAGTCACATGAGTTATTTTTAATGGTATGCTACCTTTGCATTCCTGGATAAGTATAAGGTGACTGTGTCTCTAAAAAATATACAATGGTGGATTTGGCTTAATATTTTGTTTAGGATTTCTGCATCTACGTTCATGGATAAACAGACCTGTAAGTTTTCTTTCTTGTATTATTCTTTGTCTGATTTTCGCAATAGGGTTACATTTGCTTCTTAACAAAAAGACAGGGCATTGCCCCAGTCATCCAACAATGGGAAGCATATGTTTAAGCCTGGAATTAGCTATTACTTGAATGTATGCTAGACTTCACCTATAAAACCTGTAAAAAAAAAAAAAAAAAAAAAAAAAAAAAAAAAAAAAAAAAAAAAATTTTTTTTTTTTTTTTTTTTTTTTTTTTTGAGCTGGGTATAATTCTTCTGGGTATTTATTTTTATTTCATATTTTGATATAATTTCAGACCTACAGAAAAACTCCAAATATTGTACAGGAATCCCCATATAGCCTTCTTCCAAATTCTCTAAATGTAAACCACATTTGCTCTATCACTCTCCCTGTATATATCTAGGTGTATCCTCTCCCCAACCCTAACCCCTGATAACCACTGATCTGTTCACTATCACTATAATTTTGTCAATCCAAGTATTATGTAACATATAGGTTTAGGGTATCCTTAGTTTGGTCTTTTTTAATTGCTAAGTAGTATTTCATTATATGGATGTGCTGTAATTTGTTCATCCATTTACCTGTCAAAGGACATTGGGCTGTTTCCAGTTTTGGGGTATACAAATAAATCTGTTAGAAATATTCTTGTATAGATTTTTACAGAGACATTCGTTTTCATTACCATCTGATAAATACCACAAGTGTGACTTCTAGGTCATATAGTAATTGTATATCTAACTTTATAAGAAACTGCTAAATCATTTTCCACAGTTGACTCTCCCATTTTATGTTCCTATTAGCAATGTATGAGGGATGCAATTTCTCTGCATCCTCACCAGCACTTGGTACTTTCGCTACTTTTTATTTTGGCCATTCTAATAGATGTATTGTGGCCTCAATTTGTTTTGGTCTAATATATCTCTATGAGTAGATTTTAGTTCAGCACAAAAGTGAGGTAGTGTACTTTGTATCAAGAAGCACAAGTATCTGGTTTGTTCTGTTACTGATGATATTAATTCTGATCACTTGGTTAAGGTGGTATCTGCAAGGTCTCTCCACTATACAGTTATTACTTTTCTTTTTATAATTAAAAAAGATTTCTTGGGGATTTACTCTGAGACCATGTAGACATACTTTTCTAATCAAACACTTGCACACTAGCTTTAGAACCCATTGCCGATTATTACTTGAGTCCTTACTTTTTAATAAAAGGTAATTTATTAACTTCATCATTTCTTGTACATACTAGCTGGCATTCTACAAGAAAGAATTTTTATTCATTTATGTATACCAGTATGAATTCATGAATTCTTATTTTAATCTTTGGTTTATAATCTGTTGCTATCATTACTTAGTTTGATGTTCTAATTGTCCTGAATGTGGACATTGGGAACTCCTTCAAGCTGGCTTCTGTGATCTTTTGACATCTCTCCATTCTTCGAGCAACTCCTTGTCAGTAAAACAAGATATTCTAGGTTCATCTTGTACTTTCCCTGATCCAGCCCTGGAATCACCCATTTCTCCAAGAAGTCCTAGTTCCTTTTAATGGAGAATGTAGTTAAAAATTTAAGACCTGGGCACTAAGTATTTTAAGAGTTTTTTTTAACTATCAATTTATTTATTTATTTATTTATTTATTTATTTATTTATTTATTTCTAGCTATAGGTATTTTCAGGTTTTCTATTTCATCCTGAATGAATTCTGGGAAGTGATTATTTTTCTAGAAAATCTATTTGTCCCACAGTTTTGAATTGATGTAAAATTATCCATAATATTCTATTATTTTATATCTGTTATTTTTAGTTATGATCACATTTTATAAAAGTGTGCTTTTACCTTTTATAAAAGTGTGCTTTTTATTAAAGTGTGCTTTTACCTTTTTCCTTAACCAATTCTCCAAAAAAAGTTTCTATCTTATTAGCCTTTCAAAGAACAAACTTTTAAAGTTTCTATCCTCTCTATTATACCGGTGTATGTATTTCACTAACTTCATTTTTCTTTATCACAGTTGAGCCTCATTTGTGGATTATGTATCCATAAATCTGCCTATTCACTAAAACTTATCTGTAACCCAGAATTAATACTAGCATTGCTTTAACAATCATTTTTAAACATGCAAAGGGTGGCAAAACATTTAATCTGCCAGCTGTGCATGTTCTGAGCTGAAGGTGCACTAGGTGACATTCTGATGTTTTCTTTTATCTCTTAAACTGCAAACAAGTGTCCTTCCTGCCATCTATTCAGTGCTGTGTTCTTTTGCATTTCTGTGCTTTTTAATGGTGATTTTGCTGTTTAGAATGGTCCCCAAGCACAATGATGAAGGACTATCTAGTGTTCCTAAGCACAAGAAGGCGGTATTTTATGCAGAGAATACATGTGATAAGCTGCTTTTAGGCAGGAGTTACATAGTGCTACGGGCCATGGATTCAAGGTTAATGAATCAGCAATACATATAAATAAGGTGTCTTGGCAAATGTCACAACCAGGGGCTCACAGGAACCTGCCTGCAGTATTCCCCTAGTAGCAATGGCTCAGGACGCTCAACAACTTTACAGAATCTAACTACTGCAGACAATGAGAACTGACCATATCTTACTTCTACTTTCTTTGGGCTTATTCTGTTGCTGTTTTCTAACTCCCTAAGTTGGATGAGCAGCTCATTAATTTTCGGTCTTATTTCTAAAATGAGATAAAACATTTAAGGTAATAATTTTTCTCCGAATAGTCTTAGTGGCTCCTATTAAAATTTTAACTTTCAGACCTTCTCCAAAAGTAATCAATAACTCATTTTCTTACTACTATTAAAAAGCACTCTTTGTTTCAACGTTTTATTTTGATACCTGTTCTTGTATTCTCTGTTCCAAACAGTTCAATAATCCAACTGCATCTCTAGTACCTAGAGCTGTCAGCTCAGTCTGAAAAGCAGCTAGTAAAACACCGCGCTCCTTTAAGAAAACTTGCTGAAGAGCAAGCAGAAGTTCACCTCGCCAGTCTGGGAAACTCTCATGAGACTGGGAACCATTGTAAACCTAACAAAGAATAAAAACAAAAGTTAATTTTCAAATAAGTAGGCTTATAAAAAGTCTAAAAATGGTATGTATCTACTAACCAAATTAAATGTTAGAGGCCAAAAAGTATATAGATTTACTTTCAAGAGTATGGCTTGTGGCATTTAAATAATACATAGTAATTCATGTGAAAATACATCATCAAAGACAATAATTTAAATTATAAAGTGCCTTACTATTAATAAAGGGCATATAAAACTGTTAAGATGCATAGTATTGAGTACCTCGGCATCTCTTTGCACTTGTATTTTGGTAATTAAGTCCTTAAGAGCTGAGACTGTACTGAGGTAAGCTCTTCTTTCTTCTAGCCAAGATTCTGAAACTTGCTGAACAGAATGGTCCTCTCCATCACTGTAGGGAGACTCGGTGAGGGAGAGCACCTGCATGCCTTCATTATGGACAGCTCTTAGTAATCCCTACAAATCAAAACCCAAAGGCTAGAATTATGACTTGTTCAAAAACAGACATACAAACAGAACTAAATTTTAAGCAAGATACCTTTATCAAGTTAGCCTGACTTAGAAGAGTCACTGCAGAAAGGACATACCAGGCTACCATTACTGACTGCCTTCTTCTAATGGAGGAGTAAGCTGCAGAAAGGACATACCAGGCTACCATTACTGACTGCCTTCTTCTAATGGAGGAGTAAGCCAATCCCAGAAGACACTGTCTTTTGGGTTGCTCTTATCTGTAAGTTCCTTCTATTTATCTAATGCACTCTTCTTGGATTTAATGATCAGCCACTAATTTGGCCAAAAGAATTATGTAGGAGATAAATTCTAGTCCTTGAGATTGCTTTAATAATTTCGGCACTCAAAAGTAACAGGAATTAAAAAAAAAATTTAACTCTTTATCTCTTTATGCAAATAATTATTACATATATTATACTTTATTATCTGTAAAATATAGGAATAAACCTATATAGATCCCCAAGATTCCTTCTAGCTATGCAATTCTCTCTTCAGAGAGAAACTTACTATGTTCTAATAAGCTGCTATGTTCAATACAGAAATCAGACTGGCTAAGTTTCACTAAAAGACAGCTGTCTTTCAGTACCTTTATTTTCTTTGGAAATGAATCTGTTGAACTTTCGCCTTCATCTCCTCTGTCTTCTGATGCTGTGTCAAATCCCTGACTTTGTGTAAGATAAATTCCTTGACCCCAGTCTGATCCAGAATCTAAAATAAAGAAAACAACAATTGACTACTGAAAAGAAACAATTATTTTTTATTAAAAAAAAATCTTTTTTAAATATTTGTTTTTGAGAGAGACAGAGTATGAATGGGAGGGCAGAGTGAGAGGGAGATACAGAATCCAAAGCAGGCTCCAGGCTCTGAGCTGTCAGCATAGAGCCTGACGCAGGGCTTGAACTCATGAACTGTGAGATCATGACCTGAGCTGAAGTTGTACGCTAAACTGACTGAGCCACCCAGGCGCCTCAAAACAAACACTTTTTAAATAAGTACTACAAAAATGTCAGAAATTTATGTAACTTACCACTGGAACATATTTCTCTAGTTTGGTAAGCATCAGAATGTGTTAATTCGGGTAGTGAGGATCCCTAATTAGAGAAAACAAAAGAATACATAACATTTTTGGCCTTAATAAAAATAGAAATAGGAACCCAATAAATAGTTTTGTTCTTTTGTAATGCTGTCAAAGAACAAAAAACAAATGAAAAACTCAATTAAATCTGTCACATCTTTCACAGTTAAGTGGAACTATCCATGGTTTATGAAAGTCTTCAATTTTTTAAATGGATATTACCATAGCAAACATTCATGAATTAAGGAATGATATTATCACATTCCAAATTTGCAGAGGAACTTGGTAGGAAATTATTATTGGAATACACGAGGTAAAGAAGATTTAGATCTATAATCTTATCACAAGGAAGAGGCTACCCCAAATTTCTTTCTCTCTTAAAAACAAAGAATTTTGGGGGGGGGGGGAACCACACACAGAATGTTGAAGAAACATGTATTATGAAAACCAAATACCTCCTTCGATTTCAGACACTGTATCACTGCCTTCAAGGTACCACATTCTTCCGTCAGTAACTGAACTGCAACATAATGCTCCCTCTTTAAGGTTTCAGTTTCTGAAATATGTCTGGATTCCATATCCAAAATTTCAGCAGCATGTAATTCTTGCATCTGCTCAATTTTTTCAGTAAACTGACTGATTATTTCAGTGACTTCTTCTGATGAACATTCACTCTGTAAATCAACTTGGATTCCTGCATTTCTGACAAGAATTTGTGGAGTCTGACTGCTGCTATTGACCTTGAGAGTCCCCTCTGTCTGGGATGCCAAACTTTTACCCACTTTATTAGGAAGTGCCTCTAATATGCAGACTTTTCTGTTTTCCTGTAACTCAGTTTTATCTTCTTTTTCTAAGAACTGGGTTAATTTCTCTTCTGCTTCTATGAGCTGATTCCTGACTTGGCTTAAATCTTTCTGGAGAGATGCCATACTTGTTTCTTTTATCTAAAACATAATGAACAGAACAGAACATTCAATTAAAAATATTAAATGTAGAATTTAAGGTAGAGAGGATATTCATTTTCCTTAGAATAATAGGAAAAATTTTTCAGAAACACTCCTAGATTCCATATATATTTGCATTATATGTAAAATCATAGATGACCTTAGAAATGAAATTATTTTATCAGCCTCATCTTTTTGGTTTTCATGGGATAAGAATTCTCTTTAACATCTGTCTATCTACTCGTTCATTAAGAGACTAGAGAGTAAAAGCATCTTGCTAAAAAATATTCCAGGAAAATTAAGCAAGAAGATAGTAGTAAAGAAATTTGTAATAACTTTTAACCAAAGCCATAAAAGATTTGTTTCCAGCTTTTAAGTTATAAATTTGGTTTGGGTTTATAGAAGAGAATATACTTTGAAATGAAATTAAGATTATGTAAAAGTAAGTGAATTAGAAAGTATGTTACTTATTTTACCAAAAGCTCTTCTTGAAGCTTTTCTGCTTTCTCTTTATAATTGGCAAGTTCTTCTTTAGTTGCTGATGATTCAGCTCTAAGAGCCTCAAGTTGACCAAAAAATCCACTTTCTTCACTGGTATGAATTAGCTCAGTAGTTGTCTGAATGATAGTGGAAAACATTTAGAAACATGTTATTTACAAAAAAAATACAGCCAATTTCAAGGTACCTATACATTCTAATGAAGCTTTTTCAGGAATGACTGCCTATTCAATAAAACGGTGTAGAAATAAATGATTCATGCTCTTTCAACAAATAGGAAAACTTTTTTAGAACCATCATTTTATGTTCTTGAGACAGTAAGAAAAAAGTTATTTTCTAGGAATGAAAGGTACTTCATGTTAGTATGTACCCTATTTATAAATTATTAATGAAATACTGTTACCATTCAAAAACTTTCGTATTTATATCACTTTCCTCAAAAAAATGCCAAGTCTTACTAAGATACTTCTTACACGTTTTATATAGAAGGAAAGTCACATTAATATTTTAAAATGACTACAATCAGTTATAGTTCTGGGGAAGAGAAAAAAGCCTAGTAAATGGAAAGAGTTATCATCCTTTGTTTTTGTTTTTTAATGTGTATTTGTTTATTTTGAGAGAGTGTGCACATGCAAGTAAGGAACAGGGCGAGACAGAGAATCCCAAGCAGGTTCTGCACTGTCAGCACAGAGCCTGACACGGGGCTTGATCTCATGAACTGTGAGATCATGACCTGAGCCAAAATCAAGAGTCAGATGTTTAACTGACTGAACCACCTAGGCACCCCAGAATTATCATCCTTTGTAAAACAAATTATATATTAATAGAATCTAGATACATCAGTTAACCTCCTGGTATTCATATAAGACTGCATATTTAGTACTCAATATTATAAATATATAAAGTGAGGTTGTGAAAATTAAAGTCCTTCTATATCAGTCCTATGCTAAGAAATAAATGCAATTTCAGATTGTTACATAAGCAGACTTACAAGAGTGAAATACAAATTATTCCTAAGAAAGGAAAGAATCTATTACCAGCTATAAAAGTCTGCAAAAGCTAGTGACTTCTTACTGATATGTTAATTCAGTGGAATATTAATATATTTTATTATTTTCCATTACTTAAAATGAATGATCACAAAATACACATATTAGATGGAACAGGAAAAAAACCCACACAAATTCCAAAGGACATTTGCTAAACTTATCATCTCTAAAACATCTTTCACCTTCTTCTGACTGCTCTACTTAATGAGTATGCTAGTGAAATAAATAACATGATTTGAAGACCACAAAATATCGATTTTTCCATTATTTTAGTGATAATAATGGGAGTATACAGAAAAGTAGTATTTTTATAAAACCCCTTTATATATGAATTGCTAGATATAAAGAACACCATATTTAATTTAGTAAATTAGCAATCAAGCTTATGGAACAAAAAAAAGAGAATTTCTTAGGGTATTTAAGTGAAAAAAATTAAGTACAAACTAACCTTGAGAACCTCAAAGTTTCCTTCAGGGCTTCTTTTCCTTTCTTTACCTCCCTGTTTTTTCTCCTCCTCCAATAACTTCTGTAGTTCTAGTAGCCTCTTTTCTTTTTCCAAAGCATTTTTCTCTACAATTTCTACCTGTTTTTTTTCTAAAATCAAACTAGTCTGCATTTCAACCACCAGGCTTTCTAATTCTGATATTCTCAAGGTTAATGCTAATACATTTGACTCCATCTCATTATCTGTAACTTGATTTAAATTCTGTGCATGTGTTCTTTCAAGTTCTGATGAAACTGGTTGTTTATCTTGACAGAATTTTGCATATTCCTTAACTGCTTCAAGTTGGACTTGACTCACAAGAGCAGCAGCAACTTTTTCTTCAAGCACATTCTGTAGGTTTACAATCTTCCTTTTCAGCATCTCTGTTTCAGACTGGCCTTGCTCTTGCATGTCCTTTATTTGTTTATAACACTGGGAGAGTTCTAAGTCCTTTGCACTCACAGTGCCCTCAAGTTGTAGCACCTTTGATTCCAAACTGCTAATGGAACCTTTGCTGTTTTCTTCAAAAGATGTGAAGTCAGTCTGATTTTCTAGGGGTTTAAGAGCATTCTCAGAAAGGACTACTTCCAGTTCAGGTTTGGTTTTGCTCAGATCATCTATGGCCATGTTAATGCTTTTCTCTGGTACACTTTGGATTTCTTCCACATTTTCACGTTCTCTCTTTAAGCTGCATAATTCTTGAGTTAGCTGATTCATTTTTAAATTAGTTTCTTCAAGTACATTTTTCGTAAAGGCCATTTCTTCATTAGTGGTTTCTACTTGCTGTTCCAAAGCCAGTTTTTCAGCTATTACCATATCCAATTGATGTTTTAAACTGTCTGCTTCTTCTGGAAAAGAAGTAGCATCCACTGATGTCTTCTGTTCAATTAATGCCAATTCCTGTTGAAGTTTTTCAATCACTTCATTGAGCTGCTCAATTTCTTCTTCTCTATTTTTCTTCACACGTTCTTGGTCACTCATCAAACATTCTATTTGGGTTTCAAGATCCTTTATCAGTTCATTTTTTTCTTCAATAACCTGTTAATGAAAAACAGGTAACAGACATAATAAATACATTATTTATATTTTGGGAATTTTATTTTTTATTTTAAGGGCAGGAACTGAAAGTGTTGATCTCACACAATTTACTTCTCAGACATAATAGATTAATTTTAATATAGACCAAGAGTCCTCATCAGATCAATGACCTTATTTTGAACTTTGCTCAGAAAGTTCTATTAAATATAAAGTGATTTACACTTTAGTAGCTGATTTCCTGTGGGTAAAATAGTTAACATGAATGCATTCTACTTGAAAAGAATGAAGTATTAAAATAAAAATGGTCTCCAGAAGATTTAATTCATATCAAATAGAAGAATTTTTATTAGATTTGGTTAGAATGATATGATGAAATCTGAGTCACCAGAGACTCTCTGGAAAACACCAAAAATCTTTGACAATATTAGGAGAGGATAAAAAAATACACATAGCTTATGAAGCCAAGGAGTCACTTTCTTTTTTTTTTTTTAATTTTTATGTGTTTTTATTTTTGACAAAAAGAGCGAATGTGCAAGGAGCAGAGGGGCAGAGAGAGCCAGAGACACAGAATCTGAAGCAGGCTCCAGGCTCCGAGCTGTCAGCCCAGAGCCTGACATGGGGCTCAAACTCACAAGCCATGAGACCAAGACAAGAGCTGAAGTCGGACGTTTAACTGACTGAGCTCCCCAGACACCCGAAACCAATGTGTCTTAATAAAGTAAATGGGTAAAAGAGAATTAAGGTTTATTCAGTGTTTATATTCAAAGAGAAGCTGAAAAATAACCATTTGCCCCTACAATTGTAGCTTAATTTCATGTAGTAATTTTCAATTTGTTTACCTTATTATCTGTTGTAATTTTAAGTTGATGCTGAAGTTTTGTAATTTGCTCATTTAATTGCTCAATTTCTATTTCTTTTTCCTGCATTATTTGAGCCAATTTTCCAAGCAACACATGTTGGTCCTGAGTAGAGATAGCATCAGATTCCTTCATGGCAAATCCCAGTTTCTCCATTTCATCCTAGGAACAAAAATAACCATCCCAGTTAGATAGATCACTATATGCCATTTTCTGAATATTGTTTCAATTGAATCTTACAAAAGATAAAGTACCCAAAATGTACAAATAAACAAAATCAGATAACATACAGTAATTGTAAGTGAATAATTCTTAAAATATTTTGATAACAGTTCTAAAAATTTTTTCTCTCATGCAGTCAAATGTTTATGTTGGGTGGAAAATAAGTTGCATGCAAATCCATTTGCAGGTAATATTCCTTTTTTAAGTATTATTTAGCAGCTGGATCCAGCAAATGTTTGATACTAAGACAAAAATTATGAATTATTTGTAAGCAAAGTTTTTCTTAATTACCTTAAATAATTTGTTTTCTTGTTCAAGTTCTTGGAGGCGGGTAGTAGATTCCTTTTTCTGTATTTCTAATTGCATATGTAGTTGCTGAACTTCTTCATTCTTATTTTCCAGTTCTTCTCTAAACTGCTCTAATTGTTCTTCTAAGTTTGTAATCTTTGATACCAAAATTATTGAAAGGAAAGAGAAAATGAAAACCTGTTTATTTTTAATTTTTTAAATGTTTTATTTATTTTTGAGACAGAGAGAGAGCATGAGCAGGAGAGGGGCAGAGAGAGAGAGAGACACACAGAATCTGAAGCAGGCTCCAGGCTCCAAGCTGCCAGCACAGAGCCCGACGCAGGGCTCGAACTCATAAACCACAAGATCATGACCTGAGCTGAAGTAGGTTGCTTAACCAACTGAGCCACCCAGGTGCCCCTGAAAACCTGTTTACAAATGTTTATTTGTCAAGAGAGAAAGAGTGCTGCAGTAGCTGTATAAAACATAATTAAGTGTTTAAGAGATACGAGCGATGAGAATAAAGGGGTTTCGCTAAGCCAGGTGTAACTGTGTGGTTTCTATGTATTTCAAACTGATCACCACCCTTAAATCATCCTACCCAAAGCCCTTCATAGCAAAGATACAAGGAGCCATTTCTTACCTAAAATACCCTCTGATATAGCAGAAGAGAGTCATGGGAGGAAGGGAAAGGGCCTGCATTTTAAATCTTATTTCATGTTAAATTTAATTGCTATCAAAAAGTTCAAAAAGCTGCAGGATTTGGTCAGTTGTTTTAGCTACCAAGTGAGACTAGCTCAAGTTAGCCCATATTAATACTTAACCGAATGAAAGGTCTGGCTGCCATGTGCCTTGTTTAAGTAGGAGAAAGTAAAGGTAGACACTAAGGCCGTGAGATCCTTACGTCTGAAATACAGAAACTTAAACAGTGAGTTATTAATACCATTTTAGGAGAAAATTAGAGAGTTCCTATGTGTAGGACAAGAAAAATTTAGCTCTTTTCTGAGCATAAATTACTATTAACAGTAAAGCAATTGCTCTTTAATGGTTATAAAGAGACTGAAACTAATGACAAGTTTTAAGTGCTAGATATCATTTTAAAAGTTGGGTTTGATTAAGGAATCGTCATTTGGCACAGTACTTTGTAGGTACTTAATAAATAATGAATGGATTTCCAAGTATGTATTTACCTGATGATCAAATTGCTGCATTACAAGCAACCTAAAATGTAGGAGCAACATTATTCAGTGGAGCTGGCTCAGAGAGCAGCCTATGTATCATTTATTGCCTTAGAACTTGAAAGGAACCATATGCTGCTTACACCCAGATATGTAATCAGAATCATGTCTTAGCACTAAGCAAGGCAAAGCCCTTCAAAATCATTTAGCCTAATAGTTCATTAACAGAAATAGTACTGACACTAATAATAGCCATCATTTATAGACACTTTATTGCCAGGCGCTGCATAAGGTGCTTTATATATATTATTTTTTTAAAGTCTGTAATAATAATCTTATGAAATCTTTAATTAATAATCCAAATTACTCCCATTTCAGAGATGAGGAAGGGAGTCACTGAAAGCAAGGTACCTTGCCCTTAGGTCACAGGCTCCAGCTTTTGAACCTGAGAAGTTTACCTGTGGAGCCTTACGTTCTTAACTATCACTTATCCTGCTTCTAATAACGAATGCCCAAAACTTATACTTACATTATTTTCTGTACACTGGTATTAGACTCAGAAGACACACCTTAAATACATTTAGTAGTTGTGCATATATAATTACCAGGTTAGACTGGTGAAAACTATGGTGATTATATCTTCTTCAAAGTTATCTAATGTAATAGTACTTATACCAATCCCTATCTTCCACAACTGCTTTTGATGAAAAAGTACTACTTTAATATATACATAGACATTGAAGTTCAAAACTGATGCTCCACCTCAAATGCCATTTGTTTTAGGGGGGTACCTCTTAATCCTCGTCACCCATCTCCCCCAACCCACCCTCTGTCAACCACCAGTTTGTTCTCTGTATTTAGAGCATGTTTGGTTTTTTGTTTGTTCATTTGTTTTGTTTTACTTTCTTTTTTGATCTATCAGTTTATGGTCAAATTCTAAATTTGATCTAAAGTCTTGCCATTCAAAGTGTGGTCCCTAGAGCAGCAGAATCGGCATCACCTGGGAACATGTTAGATGAACAGATTCCGAAACCCCATCCCAGAACTACTGATTCAGAATCTTCATTTTAACAAGATTCCCAGAGGATTCATATGCACATTAAAGTTTGAAAAGCACTGGTTTAAAGCACTAACATTTCTGTTAGAAGTAGGTGAACTTGAGTCACCACAATAGAGACTTCAATTCCCAAAGAGGACACTGTATGATTCTTTCCTCCTATTCCCCCTATTCAGCCAGTGTCATTTCCAGGCTGTCCTGTTACTGAGTCTATTACAACCAAAAACCACAAGAATATTATTAAGCTTTAAAAATAGAATGGTGGTTATTTGTTTTAATCTTGTTTAATTTAGCTACCAAATGTTATCTAGGTAGTTTGGATCAAATAAATTTGCAACTATTTGTGTTTTCTTTTCGAGTCTTCTCGATCTCTTTCAAATGTGTATACGACTTCTTAGACAGTAGATTCTTTGAAATCTGGTGCTGGTTTTACAATTGGGAGAGTGGTAGTCAACACATGTTAAGAAATAGATGTTCACTGACAGTCTTTAATACTTCTCACTAACAAGGAATGTTTATTCCCCAATTCTTTGGCAGTACAATATCACAGGACTCCAGAATCAGAGAAATCCAGGAGGAATTCTTCCTCAACTGCTTACTGTGTTGACCATGAGCAAGTTACTTAACCTCTCGTAAAGACTCAGTTTACTCATCTGTAAAATGGAGATAACACTAGAGCCTATCTAGTGCTAGGCTACACTCTCCCTGAGGGGGAGAGTGTAAGGATTAATGGCATAGGCATTTAAAATACCACTTTCTAGCACAGACCTCAACAAAGTTAACCATTACTTTTTATTACTGCCATCTGTAAGCTATATCTTATTAGCTTTATAGACAGTTAAAACCTACTGAAGGCATCTTTTTTTTAAAGAAACTCTTCCTTCTATTTCTCCCCACATTATTCGCCTTCTCTCATCATCCTTAAACTATATTTACAGTTTCTGCTCTATTCATTCTGCATTTCTAAACATACAATAAACTGAAAAAAAAAAAGTTTTATACAAATTAAGCCTATAAGAATAATGGAAAATATCTAAAAATATAATGACACATATAGACATCTTATGTTTATACTCCATCAGATATTTGCCTAGTACAGGAGAGAGTGTTTAAGAAGTGATTTTCATTAAAAGATTTAGGTTTTAATTCTATGTTCCTCTCTTTCAGTCTTCAGTTACAGACAAGTGGGTTCTGACAGAGTACTTGTTGCTGTGATTAAAAACTAGTCCACCAGGATGAGCTATCATTTTAACCCTTCACTAACTCAACTTGTCTGGCTCTATCTCATCTATAAAAACTGGGAGTTGGCTGACAAGCTGGTTGACAGGTCTCTTTGTAGTTCTGATAAACTATGAGTCTCAGTAAAAGGTAGATTGCTATTGGATACTCAATTCAAAAAATTAAGGTGTCAGTAATGTTAAGTGAAAAATTAAGGTGTTAGTAACGTCACTCAAAAGATAATTAAAATATAGTAAACTTAATTATCTACCCATAATCAACTATCACTGCTTTTGGGTCCAGTTTTGAAGGTCTATCTTTTTAGAAAGCAATTTTTTTTGATTAATTAGTGTAAGGTAAATCTTTATATTTAAATGTTATTTTCTTTCCTTCCTTCCTTCCTTTTTATTTTAAGTAGGCTCCATGCCCAACATAGGGCTTGAACTCATAACCCTGAGATCAAGAACTGCATACTCCACTAACTGAATCAGCCAAGCTCCCCAATTCTTTTCAAAACACACAGAAGTGGTTACAGATAAACAAGTGTTCCCTGCTTTTTGTGGAAAAACCAAAAAAGCAAAATAAACAAGAACCTTTTAGATAAACATCAGTCAGTATTATATGATAGCAAGAAAATAATCCTTCTCATGGAGATGATCATTTCTTTTCATCATTTATATGGATTTTTTTCCTTCTCTAAAATACGAGTTTTCTTTTTTAAAAAAATTCCTATTGTTTAAAAAAATTTTTTTAATGTTTACTTATTTATTTTGAGAAAGACAGAGAGTGTGTGCAAGCAGGGGAGAGGCAGAAGAGAGGGGGAGAGAGAAAGAATCCCAAGTAAGCTCTGTGCTGTCAGAGCAGAGCTTGACATAGGGCTCAAACTCACAAACCATGAGATCATGACCTGAGTTTAAACCAAGAGTCAGATGCTCAACCAACTGAGCCACCCAGGTGCCCCTAAAACTACAAGTTGCCTGAGCTAGAGTTTGAGTTGATGTCTAATTCATTCTTGTATTTTCCAAAGCACTTATTAACATTTATACTGTTTAAATTCAATAAGTATTTGTTAAAATCTATTAAATATCCTGAAAAAATTATATAGAAATGAAAATGTAACTTAAAAAAATCTTAAATATTTATAATGCTATGATACAGCTAAATAATGTACAGTATATTTTAGAAAAACTAATAGACAAAAATTTAAATACATTTAAATTAGCTTGAAATTGGAAATTAGTATTAAAAGTAGATTTTTCTTTTTTCTTTTTTCGTTTTTTTTTTTTTTTTTTTGAAAAGGGAGGCAGTAGGAAAACATAGGAGAACTTTCCTATAACTACCTTATTGTTAATTTTTTAAGAACATGTTTATACATTGTAAAACAGCGCTATAACCTCCCAGGGTAATACAACTTAAAAAAAACAAACAACCCACCCCCAAACCCTACAGCAAAGTAGCAAAACTTCAAAGCTCACAGTAAAGAAGGTAAAAAGAGAGATCCTGCCTTTTGTGCTAATACAATTCTCTCTCCAGTCTCCTCTGCACTCCATTCATACCTTCTTTTTGTCTTCAAACTTCTGTGTCAAGGCCTTTACATCTGTCCCCTCTACGTGGAACACTTCTCATACCAGCTTATTTGTTCAACTCTTTTTGTCTTCAAGATCAATTTAGGTAACGGGCTAAGAAACGGTCTAAACAGTATAAACCCCATTCTGTACAAATGGCATTCTCAAGGTGACTTATTTAAAATAATTCAAGCCACATTTTGTCATTAAAAGTATACCTCTTACCTCTTTTTCCTTTCGGTCTATAGCATCTCGCTCAGCCTGCAACTGTACTTCTAGCGACAATTCTGTTTTAGCTTCTAGAGCTCCAGACTGCTTTTGGTCCTCTACCTTTAAATATGCAAAAATTTTCTCAAAACTTCAGACATTAAATCTAATTATCCATTTTAACTGGAGAAATAGCAATGCCATTAGCAGCTGATAATCTACATTAGTGAATAATCAAAGTTACAGATCCTCAGTTTTGAATGCAGGAACACAGGAATGTTTGACACTCTTAAAATTCATTCCTCACATAAAATGGAGACTATCCCCTAATATGCCCCCTTCCCAAGCTTCCTTATCCTGCTCTTCTTTGATTCATTCTTGTTTTCTGCAGTACAGTGGGGATAGATTTCACTCTTATTCTGGGATAAAGCAATAGACTCAACTGGTGTCCACAGCTTTTTCATTTGGCTATTATTTTAGAATCGCAACCTATTGACTGTGAAAAGGATCATTAATTCCTCTGGTTTACTTAATTTTCCTTTCTCAGGACTAAGGTATGCAAGTAACATTTGAAGATAAGAAGAAACACATATAGTTATGTCACTGGAGACATAAAGGTATATTTACATTTTGTAATAATATCAACAAAAAGTCACTAGTAATTTTTTATTTAAAGGGACTGATGTTCAGGTAACTAAGAGCAATCCATATTAAAACACTTCATAAAATTAGCCTGAAGAAAATGCCATACCTTTTGGAAAGTGTCTGTACTAACGAGTAAGGCTTGCTCCAGTTCCCTTACTCGGAACTCCAGTTTCTCAATTTCTTCATTCCGTTCTTGTACATCCCTCTGAAGCTGCTCTTTAGAGAGCAAAAGCTCACTGCACTTGTCTGTTTTTTCTTTCAGATGATTTGTTAACTGTTCAACCTAGACATATAACAAGCAAAAACTGTAATTTAAAAAAAATTTCAACAAGCTAATAACATACCTGTCCTCATTTCAAAAAGTATTTTCAGAAGCCATGCTAAGTATTTTTGATAAGGATAGCAACTATTGTCTCCAACTATGGTGACATTCTCGGAGTTGATAAAGTAGTACTAACAAAAAAGAAATACTGCTCCACCAACCCTTTACAAAAAACACTTTCTCTTAAGACTAAGACCTGCAGCTAGGAGGAGAGAGAAGATTACATTTTGAATAATGTTAAAGTATAAGCTCTAATGGTACAATAACACTAAAACTTAATAAAGATGACAAGTTTGCAGAGTGCTGACTTACACTATTCATCGATTTGAGAGAAGAGAGTGAGCATATGCACAAGTGGGGAAGGGGCAGAGAGAGAGGAAGAGAGAGACACTCCCAACCAGGCTCCACTCTGTCAGCGCAGAGCCCAAAGCGGGGCCTGAACTCACAAACCCCGTGAGTTCATGATGTGAGCTGAAATCAAAAGTCGGGTGCTTAACCGACTCAGCCACCCAGGCGCCCCCTGACTTACACTCTTATGTCAGATAAGATAATCTTAAGAAATCTTTAATGGATTCTATTTTTCTTTCCACAAATGGTTATAATTGAGATGTATAATAATATGGTTCTAAACAACGCAGAGATGGGAGGGAATGGGGGAGCTTTAATACAGTCACTTAGAAGCTTTTTCAGTCTACACATTCCAGCAGCCCAGAACAGACATGCGAATACTGGGTGGTGAGAAGAATCTGTGCACACTGAAAGCTTCCCCAAGTAATTCTGATAATGCAGGTCCATTTAAGAGAATGGCTCTAAGACCGAAGGATTCAGGAAGCATAATAAGATAGCTTATGAAATTAGTTCTCATCAAGTAAAGAGAGAAAGCTTGCTAAAAAAATTAGTGTGATGGTAAGAAAAAAAGGAATTCTACCTTACTTCAGTGAGATACTTTAAGGAAATTATCTAAATACGATACTTATTCCCCAAAACGTTAAAAGAAATGCAAACTTACCTATAATTACATGTTCGAGGATGACTATAATAAAGCCACTGAGGAGAAAATTTAACAATAATGGGTGGGCTAAGATTTGGAGTACAGTCAAGGAAAAAGACCACAAAGCAGCAAAATAGTACAATATACTGTAAGAGTTAGATTATTTAGATCTTGAGAAAATCAGCATCTGGGGAATCAGATTTGGCAAGGTAAGGACAGAACCAATGGATCACAATGTTCCAGGAGAAAAATCAAATACACACATCCATGTTAGTTTCTTAAAGTTTCATGAATGAGGCAGGTCACACTTTTCAAATATAACAAATAATATACTTACATACTGTACTATTAAAAAAAATTTTTTTTTAAATTTATTTATTTTGAGAGAGACAGAGACAACACATGTTGGGGAGAAGCAGAGAGAGAGGGAGAGGGAATCCTAAGCAGGCTCCCCACCACGAGCTCTATGTGGGGCTCAAACCCACAAAGTCATGATATTATGACCTGAGCCAAAACCAAGAGTCGGACACTCAACCGACTGAGCCACCCAGGGGCCCCTATAAGATTTTTTAAAATAAAATTTAACTATTACTATTTCTGAAAATAATTTAACATGTTCACTATGTACCAGGCCAATATTCCTATGAGGTGGGTTCTATTATAATATATATTTAATTTGAGAGAGAGAGAGAGAGAGTGCAAGCAGGAGACGGGCGGTGGGGGAAGGGAGGGGGGGAGAGAGACAGAGAGAGAGGGAGGGAAGGAGGGAGTGGGAGTGGGAGAGGGAGGGAGGGAGCGAGAGGGAGAGAATCCCAAGCAGGCTTCATGCTCAGCACAAAGTCCAATGCAGGGCCTGATCCCACGACCCTGGAATCATGAGCTGAGCTGAAATCAAGAGTTGGAAGCACACTGACTGAGCCACCCAGGCACCCCACCATCTCTGTTTTAGAAATGACTAGATGAGTTTTAGAAAGTTTTAATGAGTTAGCCATTGTCACACAGGTGGTAAATAACAGAGCTATTGATTCAAATTAGGATGGTGTAACCCCAAGCACGATGTCTATATAACTGTAACAAGCCATCCTTGCAATTTATACAATAAATCTTCCCTCATTCATGTAGCATTTATTTGGCAAATATAGAGTTCTATGTTTCTAAATGAGGAAGTGGATAATTGGGACGAAAAAGGAGAAACAGGGAGAGTGGTAAGGAGGCTACCAAAACCATCCAGGCTGACAGTGACAGCCAAGATTTAAGGAGATGAATGAAATGGAAAGAATAAGAAGATGTAAGATGTAGTGCAACATGCCTCACCAAGGGGCTGGAAGCAGGGGTTGAAAAAAAAAGTGGAATAAAGAATGAACTCTAGGTCTTAGCAATAAGAAAGGTGAAGATAGTATCATATTTACTGAAAGAAGAAGGAACATGTTTTATTCTTGTCTTTCTCTGATGGGGGTTAGTCAGGCATCAAGAGCTCTCTTTTAAACATGTTAATTTTGAGACATCTAAATGGAGATAGATGGTAAAGCATCTGAGTATTCAAGTCCAGAGTTCAAAAGAGATGTCAGGGGAGCACCTGGGTGGCTCAGTCGGTTGGGCGCTGACTTCAGCTCAGGTCATGATCTCACAGTTCGTGAGTTCTAGCCCTGCGTCGGGCTCTGTGCTGACAGCTCAGAGCCTGGAGCCTGCTTCAGGTTCTGTGTCTCCCTCTCTCTCTGCTCCTTCCCCACTAGTGCTCTGTCCCTCTCTGTCTCTCAAAAATAAGCAAACATTAAAAAAAAAAAAAAAAAAAAAAAAAGATGTCAGGGCTGGAGATATAAACACATGGTCATTTACACATAATTACCTGGGAAGAGAAAATTAATAGGAAAGAAAAAGGGGGCCAAAGTCTAAGTCTTTGGGTCTTCCATCATTTATTTTGGGTTGAGAAACAAAGACTATTGAAAGAAACAAAATGAAGTAGGTATGTCACAGAAGCCAAGAGAAGGAAGTGTTTCAGGAAGAAGGGTGCAATGAAAGCCTCTGAGGATGTGTATGATGAAGACAGAGATGATTTGTGGACATGGCCAGGAGGATGGTAACTTCCACAAGAACAATTTCAACAAAAGAGAGGATATAAACCCCATTGAGACAGAGGGGTTAGAACGTCACTGCACTGGACTGAGAAAAGAATGGAAGATGGGGAAATAAAATTGTCTGAATATAGACAACTCTTGATCAGTTTTGTTAGGAACAGGAATAGAGAAAGAAATAGATAAGTTTATTTAATTGGGCAAAACTAGAAGATAAACGCAGGTAGAAATGACTCCAAATTTCAATGCAAACAATTTTTAATGTTTGTTTATTTTTGGGAGGTGGGAAGGGGCAGAGAGAGAATGAGACACAGAATCCGAAGCAGGCTCCAGGCTCTGAGCTGTCAGCACAGAGCCCAATGCGGGGCTTGAACCCACAAGCCGCGAGATCACGACCTGAGTTGAAGTCAGACACTCAACTGACTAAGCCACCCAGGAACACCAATGTAAACAATTTTTAGAATTTCAAGAACTTTTCACGCTGAAGTAATATTTAATTTTCTGATTTTGAAGATTTATATATAATAAAATTTTAAGTTCTTCACAACAGACATCTTTTATGACACACAATATGCTGTAGCATAGACAGTATCAGTAAAGTTCTTTCTTACCTCTCTAGTTTGATGTTCATTGATAGGCTGGAATCGAGGTACGACCTTAAGTTGCTGTTCTAGTTTCTGTATTTCCTGTTGGAATACATCTCTTTCGTGTTCTCTATCAATGGCTTGCTCCTGAAGTTTAATAACAATAACAGTAACTGAAGAAACAATATATACTGAAGCTATTATTACTGCTACTTCTTTTAGTTATACATACAGTTTTATTTAAGATAAACAACTGACGGCCACAGAATACCCCAAACCAAAAGGTTTCAAAAAAAAGAACACCTGTTGTATGGTACATAGGCTATTTGGAATCTTTGACAGGAATGTCTGCATTTAAATATTATTTGAAGCATGACATTTTTAATAATTCAAGTAATGTTAAATACAGAATGAGATAAAAATATTCTCCCAAAAATGAATTTATTTTTTTGGAGCAAAGGAGGAATTCCACTGTTAATTTAGTCATTAAAAAAATAGTAAGTAGAACAAACTGTTTAGTAAATCAATTTCTTTCATCCTAATCTAGGTTTTGTATCTAAAATTATAAAATCTGTCAGAATCCGATTCCCTGATATATGAAAAGAATATCAGGCCTTAAGTGAAACCCCAAAGAAGAAAATCCATATGAGGTTAAAGATTTAGTATCATTTTGGAAGACAGTAATGACAGCATAACAAGTGTTCCAAGAGCACAGTGTTACTCTGTGTGTATCCTTTGTGGGTGAAACAGTGTTGGCCAGTTAGCTCTCAGGATCCTCACCCTGCTTTAGCAGTTGGTTAAAGCAAAGTCTTGGACAAGCTTGTTAACTCTGAATTTAGAAAGGCTAACTGGTGGTTTACTCATAATCTGCCTGTACTGCTTTTAATTGTCATAGGTATGTAATAAAAATTATTAGAATTTTTATTTGGAATAGTAGTTTTCAGTTAATTGGTAAAAAACACAGGTAGATGAAAATGTTAGAATTCAAGTTTCTTCATAATTTAAAATTCACAACCTAGACTACCAGCAAGTAAGCACTCCAGTGACAAAATCAATATTCAAGTTGAGAATACTTACATCTAAAAATTTTCTTGTTTTTTCTAACTGCTTTTCCAGTGCTTGGTTTTGCTGTCTTAAATCCATTAGCTCAGCATTCTTTTCTTGTTCCAGCTCTATAAACCTACTGACTTGTTCCTCAACATCTATTTCGAGAGCTTTCACTTGTTTTTGAAGGTCGTCACGTACTTTTTCAGCTTGACACTGTACTTCTAGTTTTTCCTTCATTAATTTTTCTGTCTCCTGTAGTAATTCTGTTTACAAATATAAAAATATACTAAGTTAAATCAAAGTAATATTGAAATCACCCATAACAACGCTCAAATTTTACCTTCATGAAATAAGAGATCTGAGTTTTACTTTAAACACACGTAAGAAAGGAAAATGTTCCTATGAAAATATCAAAGCAACATATTCCTATAGAAGTAAGCAAGCTAGTATCAAAAAGATTATACCATATTAACAAAAAGAAACATTCTGTCACTAAAAACAGTATTTTGTGAAAATGCCATAGCAAATGACCAAAAAAAAAAAAAAAAAAGTCCACTTTCACCATAAGGAAAAGAACAAAGTCTAATTAAATTTAAGCACAGAAATAACTCACCTCAGGCAAAAATCAATTCATTCCAAACCAATAAAGTCACTTTATATGCATACACAATATACATGAAGATCAAAGACTGTAAATTTTTAACCAAGGCAAGTAAGAGTTATAGAAAAAAAAATACAACTACAATCAATTTCCTGTTAGTCTTTCTCCTCATTAGATCCATATTCCTGAGTTAGTCTTGCACGCTCACCCATATATGTATCAAGGGAAAACTGACTATGAGAGGCAGTATGGTGTAGTGCTTAGGAGCAGAGACTGTGGATTCAAATCCTAGCTCTGCCACTTATCTCCTATGTGATACTTAACACGATGTCCTCCAATTTCCTTATATGTAAACTGGGGATAGTAATACTACTGATCTCTACGAGCTATTGTGGATCAAATGAGTTAATATATACAAAGAATAGTGCCTAGAGTATGGTAAGCACTATATGAGTGTTAGCTATTATTATTAACATTAGTAATACAACAATAAAGTATATAGCAAAGTAAAACAATACTCTAATGAAAAAAAAAAAAGGAACATAACCTGAGAGTCCTTACACTAACCAGTCTGCCAATACTGTACTCAGGACTAGGAATCTATAGAAAATAGCATTCCTTTTAAAACAATAGTGATTTAGATGTTAATATAAAACTAAATGAACCAGAAAGTCTCTTTACTAAATTTCACTGATCCTTGATACCATCATCTTATATATTTCCTGATTTAGAAAGAGCATTTTGAAAAGTCATATGGTGAGAATTTAATACATTTTGTTTATGTAAGAAACTGAAATTGTCTTAAGCTCTATGGAAAAACAGATATAAGATGATGATCACTACGAATCTCAGTTGTTAATTTCAAATATAAATATGTATTTTTATTGTAAGAAAAGTTTTTTGTTAAAGAAAAAAACTGTAAGTATGAAACACAACAGCAAAATTAGAGGTATGTTAGTTGGAAAAGTAGAGGTATGTGATTGAAAATCCAAGGGTCACCCCGTTTTTGGAGTTGTAAGTTTACCACCCAAAGACTGGCCATGCAATTGTATAAACACACCTGCTCCCGGTGCTGCATCGACTGCAGCATCTACTAGTCCTATAAGAATAGAAAGAAAAAACACACACACACAGAACAAAGATATAATTTACATGTCTACTTCCTAAAACAGAATAATACGTAAACACAAAAGAATTAGAAGTAAAAGTTGAAACCACTCATTATTATCATTTGTAACATTTTGATGTACCAGTATTTCGTGAATGTTTTACATGTACGATACATACACTTTGCACATTAAAAAGACCAACCCTAAACCTGTGTTAAACAAATTTGAGCAACCAGAAACAACTGCACCGTATTACAAAAATGCATGCTGTATTTCTCGATTAGCAAAATTCAACTAATAAAACTACACATTTATAATTCCAACTGCATGTGTAATATAAAAGTGGGAGGATATGATAAAAAGGATTTGAAGTTCCACCGTTATAATGACTGACGTTTTCTACTGCTAAAAAAACTATTACACACAATTTCTCATTTCAGCAAAGATTAAATGTTATTTATAAATTTGAACTCGTACACAGATTAAACTAGATGTCAGTGTAACAGTCACTGACCTTTTCAATCTATTCTCTTGCAGGCTGAAATCCACCCCCACCTGCTTGCTACTAATGCTGGATCAGTGCTCTTTTACTTAATCCAAGTATACATTTTTGCTGCCTTTCTGCTATCAAAAGAACTGAATCTTACGCAGCTTAAAAAAATATCCTGCCACATTATGCACAGCTGTCTCCTGAGGCAGAAGTTTAAGGAATTATCTTTTCCTGTTAAAATTTGCCAAAGGAAAATGGAAAAAAAAACCAAACTCCACATAGTTGGCTAATAAAACCTTTATCAATGAAGTAGATTTTCTTGTAATTCTTCAACCCCCACATGAAATATGTGAATCATGGCATTGAAAGGAGAAAAGAGCCACTTTGAACTTTTAAGGAATGTTTCATACACAAAGTCTAAAAATACATACGCTGTTCAACTGGGCCTGCCTCAGCTTTCATAGCCTCTTTTTGTCTGGACAGTAATTCTCTTTCTTCTTGGATCTGCTGTTGTTCTGCTTCCAATTCTTGCAATCTATTACCTGCACATAACAATTCCTGTTCAAGACGATCTATTATATCAGTTTTTTCTTGAATTTGCCTTTCATAAAGAGTTTTTTCATCTGCATAGCCATCAATGACACCTATAAGATAAAATTAACAGGGAACAGGATTAAAACTTATTTTAAATCTTACCATTAGGCGTTCTATAAATATCTTGAATGAATCTGCTGATGACAGCAGCAGTTATGGTACATTCAATGCAGGCTTTTTCTTGTTTAACCTTTGTGCCTAAATATGATGTTCCTTTGAACTATTACTTTGCTATGCTAAGGTATCACATCATGTACGTGATAACTCACTTTATCAAACACATGTAAACAGACAAGAAAGCTTAATATAAATCAGATGCTTGTAAACCAAGTCACATTTTAAATATACTAGAGAAAGTTGATGTTTTAAGTGATTCTAGAAGGCCAACACCCACAATGGTATGGCAGAATATAAGCAGTATGAGGCTTCAGAGGCTTAAAGCCCAGCATCACCATTTAATGGTTACCTTGAACTATCTATCTATCTATCTATCTATCTATCTATCTATCTATCTATCTATCTAGGTAGGCTTCACACCCAACACGAGGCTTGAACTCACGACCCTGCGATTAAGATCTGAGCTGAGATCAAGAGTCAGATGCTTAACCAGCTGAGCCACCCTGGCGCCCCAACCTTGTATAATTTATTAACATCTCTTGGCTTCAGTCTTTTCATTGCTAAAGTAAAAGACTTGTCTTAGGATGGTGGAATTTTGGTAACAAATCACCATCATCCATTTCTATATTTTCTAAAAATTTTAATGCTTTCTAGAATTCTATTAAACACTTTTTGATAATTAAAATTATATAGCTTTTAAAGTTGCTTGGAGAAAGTCTGAAGACAAATTACAACTATGTTTCAGTGCTCACCCTACATTAGAATACACTTGTGATTTCTAAACTTGGCTTGCATCAAAATCTCTACTTTTAAACCTGAAATTTTTCCACACTCAGTTGCCAATAGCAAGTTGCTCACCCTCAGCCTTACTGAGCTCCACAGCCAGCTGTTCTCTAGCCCTGGACTCCTCATGAAGGCGCTCTCGCAATTCTTCTTGGCACTTAAGGGACTCTGTCACTTCTTGTTTCTGTCGAAATGACTCCCGCATCAACTCTGTCTGTGTAACTTTCGCATGTTCAAGCTAAACGAGGAGGGAAAGCATACATGAAGGAAGACAAAGTGTTGGGAATACCCCACTAAAGTTTAACCAGAAAGGGTTTTTAAATAAAAATAAATTGTTGAACTGTAACCATGTAATATTTCTAGTGCATGCTAACATTAAATGGGGAAAGTCAGTATACAAGTAGATTACCTACATATAACTTTCCATAAGAGATGTATTCTGGTTTTATTAAACAAACAAAACAATGCTTCTTTTGGGGGTGCCTGGGTGGCTCAGTTGGTTAAATGTCCGACTTTAGCTCAGGTCATGATCTCATGGTTCGTAGGTTCGAGCCCCATGTCAGGTTCTGTGCTGACAGCTCAGAGCCTGGAGCGTGCTTCCGATTCTGTGTCTCCTCTCTCTGCCCCTCCCCCACTTCCGCTCTGCCTCTCTCTTCTCAAAAACAAATAAACATTAAAAACAAAATGAAAAAAATGCTTCTTTTGGAAATAAACCAACTTATATCACTACATCTATATTCTATAATATAAAGAAAGATATAAAGTTAGTAATGCATAGGCTCTTTTTTTATTTGTGGAAGAATTTTATGTGATTGGGCTCTATGTAAAACTTAATTTCTTTTATATTTAACATTTATTGATTGTGGACTCCTGCTGTACATTGTGAGGAATATATGATTCATATAATGGCATCAATTAAGAAAATCATACTGTCATAACAAGATGAAAAAAATTATAACCCACATTTTAACTAAAAGCTTTATATTTCTATTTAACTGTGAAACAGCTACAAGACTTTATATGAATATTCAATTTATTTTCAAAATCTTACAATACAGAGGCATTACCCATAATTACTCATAAATACAGCCTCTTTTTAAATGCTGTTATTGGCATGACTACATTCTTAAACAATTTTTAAGATGACAGTCAAGTACAGACTCAAGGCCAAAGCTCTCAAAAAATAGTGATCATTGTTATCAGCTCCATGAAATTACAGAAAAGCACCATCTCTGCCTTTGTTTTCTGAGCTTCTGACTGCCAGCACTTGTTTATCAGTTCTTATTTTTAGTTAAACTAAAAACTGAGCTCAAATGTTTCTAGTATTTAGTCCTATAACACTAAAAATTTTGAAAAAGCAATCACCATATATACATATATATATATATATATATTAAAAATAGGCTGACAATGTCATAAGAATTTGTAAAATTATAAAGTAGAAAGATATTACCATGTTTTATGGTTTAAAAAATGCAGTGGTTTCTAATTTATAGGCAAATATCAATAATGTATTATCAAATTATGATATTTAAAAATATTTTATTTTTAAAGACTTCTGCTCTTCACATCTGAGTAGTATTTACCATAGCAAACACATTTTAGAGTTACTAAATAAAGTCTTTTACGGTCACTCTAAGTCAATTTCCAAAATATCAAGTATGTGATTGTTCTTGTTTTATTTAATAGGATGTGTTAAATATTATTTACAACTTACTACTTGGAGATAATATGAATACACATTTAAGACTTGTAATGGATAGTTGAGCATACATTTCAAATCACAAAATATTTCCTAAAACATCTGTCATGTCAATGCTACCTCAACAAAGATAAAACTCTATATATTTCTACTTTTGACTGGGAAAAGAGTATTTTCTTTTAAATGTAGATAACTAATAAACATTGATTTTTTTACTATAAAGAACATGATCACAAAGTATGAACTAATTTATATATAATTACTCTTTTGAATTTACAGTCACAGCCTGTATTTTTAAAACATACCAATTGTTTCTACATATGTAGATAGGTAACTTTTTCTGTTTATTATAAAGTGGTTGCCTGGTAAATACATGAAAACTCTGAAAGAGTTCAAAGCTCTGACTAAAAAGGATAGTTTCTTATTCCTTTTTCAAATTTACTGTACAAGAAGCATTCAGCATTTATAAAAAAAAAATACTTGATTTACATAAGAAAATTAAATTGTTTTTGCTTCTATGTCTACTTCTTAACAAGATCTAAAGCAGCTTTTAAATGCATTTAAATAGTTAGCATAGAACCACGAGACATAACTTTAGTTTTGCAAAACAAAACAAAAAAATTAAAGAATCAAGTACAGTAAAGCTAGCAAACAAATTTCATTTATTATAGCAGATGGCACTCGTACTTTACTGGAATAAGAGACTCCCCTTTCAAATGTTCATCTAAATATAATTTAAAAAGCCTCTTCTATCCTGTTAAGTTATGACTTATTCCTAATACCTAACAATATGAAATACATAAAAATTTCATTTCAGTACTTCTAAATAAGTTAAGAAACTTATTATATTAAAAAGCATTACATTATAAAGCATCAATAAATATACTGTCACTTTAACATAAAAGTTTCAGGGGAGGTAACAAAACTTCTGAAAACCATCTGTCTTGTTAAATATTAGCTAGTGCATTACAATTAAAGCCATGAGAGTCGTAAAAAGTGCTGAATAACTTGTAGTTATATTGAATCACTTGAGGTGAATCATTCACAACATATTTATGCGTTAAATAAACCTGAAGTACTAACTATGCTAAGTACTTACCCTTAACAATGTTTATAAAATACATGTCACATAAAAAGTAGAAAACAGTATTTCCTCACAGGATTAGTAGGCATATTAAAAATCAGTTTCTTATGAGTTAACAAGAAAATTAAAATTAGAATCCAGATTTTCTTTTTCCTTGTCTGGAACTATAGCCAATACACCATAATATTGTAAACAATTCCTAACTGGTTCACTTGGCTGTTTTAAGAATCATAACGCCTATTGCCTTTTAATCACTCCATTTTTACTCAGGATTGGCACCATAAACATATAAAAGCAAGATTCTTAAGGAGAAGCAGGATCTTTTTAAACAGCTTGCCTGGCATGGGAGAACTGTAATACTATCTCACTCTGCTTTCTGGAATCAAAAACATAGCCAAGATGGGGCTCTTAGAACAAATTTAGCCCTTCAATACATCTAGGATAAATGAGTAGTAACATATGAAACAATAACAAAACAAGATTCTATTCTACTTAAGGACATTTAAAGTTCATTTCTCATTATACAGGTTTTTAAATTAGATGTATAAAAAACTGAAAGCATGAACTAAAACTAAAAGAAACCAAGTTTTTTTATACTTACTGAATAAGGAGGGGTAGGCAGTGAAATTTTAGAAATAAGTTTTAATATGTGCCCATTTCTTTTATGAATAAAATGAAAAATAGAAGTATTAATAATTACTGAGTTATTTTCATCCAAATGTTCACACAGAGGAAAAGGATATGGTAAAGGCACACGAGATTCAACCTCATAAATGTCTTCATCTTGTTCTTCCAACCATGAGCCACTGAGTTTGACAGTTGCCAAATAGGTCCTGTAAGAATCCATTCTAGAAGATGCAGCTGCCAATTTTCCTCAATCACTTTAACAGTTTTCCACTACATTAAAAAGTTCTTTTTAGTTTATCAAGAGACACCATAGTTGTATGAAAATTTTTTTTAGTACTATCAAATAAACATTTTATTAATTCATACAACTGAACAACAAAAGAAAAACCCCACAAATCTATTTTAAAAACTACATCTCCGTGAGTCTTCGTCAAAAACAAAAGAAAAACAAAGACAACAAAAATAAAAGCAAACACCTTTTTAACTAGAATAATTAAATCCTTGAAGAATAGAAGAATGAAAATATAAATATCTAATTAGCTGAGCAATAAAACTGCTTTCAGTATCAAACATCTGTGGAAATAAGCCTTCCAAACAACCTGGCAGGGAAGGTTGAGTTTTAAATCTCCATAGTAGCAGTCTTCAGAAGTGTAGCTGCAACATTATTTCCCTTGTTCTTGCTGCTTCACTCAATTCAAAAGTAAAAGCTCCTCGGAACTGAGCTATTCAAATAGCCTCTCATGCTGAGCCAAAGGATTCTAGTCAGTGTCCCCTGAGGAAAAGGTCAGAACAGAGGGTGTGGTTTCATGTCTTTACCTATAGGTACTGGCAGGTGGAGTGTGAATTAATACGCCCACAAAAAAGCCTGCCTAACAGGATCCAAGTTCCACGTCAGAGCTTTGAAAAGGGTATTTAGACACGTTTATGATGTTTCTAAGATAAGCTAGTATTTTTCCATCCTATTCAAAAATTGTTTTAATTTGAAAATGTGAAATCAAGTAGGTTTGAGTCTACTACCAAGTAGTTCTTAAAGTGTATCAAATAATCATAATTATTTCTAGAAAACTAAATTAGTACTTCCTTTTGATATTTCCTTAAAATAATACTCATTCTTTCAAGCAGTCACTAGAACTAAGTATAGATAGTTTAGTTATAACCTATTTCTACACTGAATTGTTTTTAGAGTGAATGTTAAGGGGGAAAAAACACTCTTTTTAAAAGCTGCATTATATATAACTCTCGGTAATTACACCACTTAAGATACTCTATGAACACGGACTAAAACTCAAAAGGGCAAGTTGCATATAATAAATGTCAGTGATATTGAATAAACTAAACACTCAGAGTTTTAAAAGATGAACTTACTTTTTAACATCAAAAGATCCTCAATAGTGAGAGCTGTTTCAAATAAATGAAAAAGCTTTCATTGTGGTGCCTTTTCTCTATCCAGTAACTAAATAGCCTAAACCCAAAAAACCAAAACCTTTTATCTACTATGGAAAAAACCCTACTAAAGCAAGCAGGTAATATAAACTTAAAGGAGTTAACACTCAAAGCCTTCATAGTAGGCTAATAATTAGGGGAGAGAAAATGAGATTTTCTACAGAGAGCCCAGAATCTACAGGCAGATGTTCTGGGGCAGTGCAGCTGCCTCTTTTAATTCTGGATTAGGCAAGGACAAAATTTTGTTCATGCTTTTTTTGTTAGTTTGCCAGTTAGTCTGTGAAGATGTCTTAACATTTTCACAAAATGGAGGCCTAACAGTACACTGGTTTAGCCAAATTTGACTTTTTTGATCTTCAGCAGATACAAAGTCATCCGTATCCTAGCTGCTCAGCTTTATGAATTGGTTGCTAGGACCCATGCTTACTTAGCATATCATATAGTTCTCAAAATACTCTTTCCTCGCTCCCTCTGGAAATTAGTTTATTTTGATAATGTGGTGTCCAATTTCTCGTATTTGAAGCAAAAACAAAACTCTGAAAGTAAGAAGTATCGTTTAAAAAAAATTTTTTTAATGTTTATTTTTGAGAGAGGGAGAGAGACAGAACATGAGTGGGGTAAGGGCAGAGAGAGAGGGAGACACAGAATTGGAGCAGGCTCCAGGCTCTGAGCTGTCAGCGCAGAGCCCGATGCGGGGCTCAAACTCACAGACCGTGAAATCATGACCTGAGCTGAAGTCGGACATTTAACCGACTGAGCCACCCAGGCGCCCCAAGAAGTATCTCTTTAAAAACAGAAACATTCAGGTCAAGGTAAGAACTAACTACAAAGAAAAAAAAAAAGTAGGGAGGAAAAAAAAGACTCAAAAAGCAGATTAATAAGATGATTTAGAATGAGGCCAACAGTCCTTATAACAACAGAATATTAACTAATGGCATATTATATTAATTCATGTTCAAAAAGGTGACCCTAAATTAAAATAGTCCAAATTATATCTTTCCAATTTTTGAAAGCACATAAAACTTGTTTCCATCCATGTAAAACAAAAACATCAAGATGTAGACCCTTATAACAGAACATAGGTCAAAGTTAAGAAACTAACCACAAAGAAAAAAAACAGTAAAATTAAGGAGGGAAAAAAATGACTCAAAACAGCAGTAGAGTTGATTTAAGATAGAGGAAAATAGCTCTCCTAACAACAGTATATTAACGTATGGTATATTAACTGATGTTCAGACAGATTACTCTGCATTGGAATAATTCAAATTCTATTTTTTTTTTTTTAATTTTAGAAAGCACATAAAACTTTTTACGATCAAAAGCAGTTAAAGCAAAATGACTTCAATTTTTAGGAGGATGCCCTTTAAATATTTAGACTAGCTCATTGTTCCCAGGTTCCAGATAATCAAGATTTCAGGCATATTTGAAGGCTATTAACTTGTTGTATAGAGCTACGTTTGTTTCCCTAACTAAACAGCTTTATTTGAATCATACAATGTTAAGATATTTAACCTTTTCCGCCCTTAAACATTTCTTTCAAATTGTAAAACACTTCTGTTGCTGTCTTTTGGATACTGACTTGTTCACTTATTTCTGTAAGTTATTTAATAGAGGGGCTGAATCCTGGATACAATACTCTGACAGAACCCTGACCAATATAATAAGCACATTGGGGGAAACCCTAATGGGAAAATGCATTTCAACACTTTGATTACAATTATGTTTAAAACTTAACAATGACAGGGGTACCTGGGTGGCTCAGGTAGCTGGTTAAGTGTCCAACTTCAGCTCAGGTCATGATCTTGCGGTTCGTGATTTCGAGCCCCACATCGGACTTTGTGCTGACAGCTCAGAGCCTGAAGCCTGCTTCAGATTCTGTGTGTCTCCCTCTTTCTCTATCCCTCCCCGACTCGTACTCTCTCTCTCTCAAAAAATAAACATTAAAAAATAAAAATAAAAAAAAAACCCTTAACATTGACAAAACAAAATCTTAAACTATTGTTTTATCCTCAGAAAGAGTCTTCTTTTTTGAGAAGATATAGAAACATGTCGCTTAAATTCCATTATTCTCAAAAGTGATACTAAACTCATGAGAGTTACCTGTAATAACCATCATTCTGTGGGAGGAAGTTACTCATTAATTTTTTCCAAGGCCTAAAGGAATCTCTCAGTAGCACCTCTGAATTCTGGAAAAGCTGAAAAGGCTACTCCCATGGAACAGACTGAATTCCTTTTCTACCTGATTCAAGAAACAAGAATCTGAAACCATACTCTCAAAGATAACTTTTCTGCAGTACCACAAAGAGACTACTGAATAAAGATTATGTTAAAGAGATACCTTTCTAAGGGCCTGTGCATAGTCTTTAAGCACTTTCCCTCGTATTATAATGAAAACTCTCCCAACAAATAGGAAACTGCAATAGATTGAATATAAGCCTAATTTTACGGTAGCCTATCTGGGCAAAAGAGAAATACAATTCATCACATTAATGACATTCATCACAATAATCACATTATATGGATTTGCATGTATATACCACAGGGCAAGTCACCTGTCAAATCAAATAAAGTAAAATAATCCTTTAATAGATGTTATGAAATAAGCCCAGATAGAAACCCTGATACTTAGTAAACAAACTCACTAGTTCTTTTGTTGAAGCAGGATGTATCTATGGTACCCAAAGCATACTAAACCTTAAAACTAAATACAAGGCTTAATCACATATCTTCTACTAAAATCACACAACATAAAAATCCACACTGTTAAAAAGAAAAGAATCTTGAATATCTGACAATATTTACTTAGGCTACGGGGACTTCAATGAAACCCCTCCTCCATCCCAAACATAAATCCACAATAATCTGCAATAATCTTTCTCCAATCTGAAAGGAGGCAAGTCTTTTTGATCCACACACCACACCTTCCACTTGTTTCTGGATTCCATCCTCACTTATTCCAAGGACCTGGCTCAAGAAAGCCCATCTGTTTGTGACCTGCAATCTTCAACTTCTCCACTTCTACTCAAGGTATACCATTCCAACCTTTAAAAAAAGCACCTTCCCTTTTTCAAGCCAGTATTCTGTTTTCTTCACAGCTAGTAGTCACAAAATTGCTGTCTCTATTTCTCCAACTCTGAATTTTGAATACTCCTCCACCAACTCCATGAAACCATTCTCATCAAGGTCACTGTTAACACACACAATGAAATATCCAATGGACACTAAATCATCAGCCACCTATAACTTTCTGTAGTAAGTGACAACTTCTGGAAAAATCACTTCTCATCTGGCTTTTATGACACTATTCTCTTGGAAAAATTACTTCTCATTCTCGATCTCTCCCATAGACTTAACTATTTTTATTCTATGGTTTTTTTTTTTTTGTTTTTTTTTTTTTTTTTTGAGAGAGAGAGAGAGAGAGAGAGAGCGAGCAAGCGAGCAGGGGAGGGATAAAGAGAGAGGGAGACATAGACTCTGAAGACAGGCTCCAGGCTCTGAGCTAGCTGTCAGCACAGTCCCACGTGGGGCCCAAACTCATGAACTGTGGCATCATGACCTGAGCTGAAGTCAGACGCTTAACCAACTGAGCCACCTAGGCGCCCCAATTTTTATTCTCTTTTAAATGTCAGCATTCTACCAGTACAAAAATAGCTCTGTATACACTCTAAAACCATGGCTTCAAGGTCTTTAAGTAATAACAACCTTCAATCTAGTTCTACCCAAACTCCCAAATCACCCAAAAAGTGATTATCTTTACTTGATGCCTCTTCTATGCATTTCAAATGAAATACAACAACTTGGTTGATTAAGGATTTATGCTTGGTTTCCTCTTCTCTTCCTTATCCCCTACATTCAGTCATACCAAATGCTACTAAATTCAATTTCCTAAAAGTTTTAAAATCACTTCCTCCTGCCTTAATTTTACTTCTATCACTTTTTACTTGGAATATATTATAAGGGCCTTCTGCTTCCTACATTCAGAATCTCTCCTCGCCATATTCTTGCCTATCTGCCTATCAAACCGCTGCCTAAAGGAATCTAAGACACAAATTTAATCATTATTATTTTTTTAATGTTTATTTATTTAGAGAGACATGTACACAGGAGGGGCAGAGAGGGAGGGAAAGAGAGAATTCCAAGCAGGCTCCGTGCTGTCAGTGCAGATCCCTTCACAGGGCTTGAACCCACGAACCATGAGATCATGACCTGAGCTGAAATCAAGAGTTGCTTAACTGACTAGGCCACCCAGGGGCCTCTGATATTCTATTCCCATCAAAAGTATTTCAATGACTGTCCACATTTTACAACATAAAGTTAGCTTATGAAGGACTCTGACATGTAACTACTGGCTATTTCTCTACCTTTACCGTCTATCAGTTTTCCATCTTCCATCCCCGAAGTTTCATATCACAATACTATCCACTGTCTGCATACATATCATGCTGGTTTACACTATACCATTCATCACAAATTTTCTTCTGACCTACCTACTTAGTTTCTACTTGTCTTTTAAGTCTTTCACTTCTTTCCCCTCATTTTCTCTTGAATTACACTTTCATCTCCATTACTCCACCAAAGTGCTCTTGTAAGACTACCAATGATGCCCAAATTTCAAAATCCATTCTTTAGTCTGTGAGTAACATGACCAGTCAGCAGTAACTGACCTCATTCATTTTCAAAGGGCAGAAGAACTGGCAGTTAAGAGCACAGCCAGACTGCCTGGGTTCAAATTCTAATCCCACCACCTAACTTGTATATCTGGGGAAGTGACTTCTCTAAGTGGTTTCTATGCTTCTGCTTTAGACTTCTCCATCCCCTCAGTCTATTTTTGACAATGCAGTCAAAATGATCCTTTTGAAAAATAGAAGTTAGATCAGTTATTGAAAAATTTCTAATGATCCATCCAAAGCTAGAGACAATCTGCATGTCCTCTAAATAAATTATATGGTACATCCATACAATACAATATTCCTCAGCTATAAAAAGGAACAAACTATTAATACATGCAACAACATTGATGAATTGATGATGAATCATACATGCACTTTAAGACAATGAAGCCAGGCCCAAAAGTACAATGATACAATGATAATGTATCATTTTATTTACACCAGTCTGGTAAAGGCAAAACTATACGCATGGAAAGCAACCAGGGGTTGCCAGTAGCAGGAGGTAGAAGGGCTGACTACAGAAGAGAAGTACTGGGGAATTTGGAGGGATGGAATGATTCTGTATCATGTTTGTGGTGGTAGATATAAAACTCTATGCATCTGTCACAATCGAAAGCATTACCCATACAAAGAGTGAAATTTACCATATGTAAATTAAAAAAAAATTAACCAGAACATAGGGAAACCCAAAATGGAATAAAAACTGTAACAAATAATTCTAATTGTATTAAAAGTGAATAACAAAACTACTTAAGAAGTGAGGAAGAAAAGAGTTAACCTAACATACTTTGAAAAACAGTATTTTTGACTATGTAAGGCTAAAGACAAAAAGTACTGTACATATGTAAATATGTTCTCCTCAGGGGTATAGCCTTGCAATTGTGAAATTACTTTATGGGTATATATGGCTGAACAAATAAGTAAAATGAGAGCCTAGTCTCTCATTGATGGAGAACAAAGTTACAAAGGGAAGGGGAAGGGGTAGAATGAATGTTGTGGTACTGGATCAGAATAAGAGGTAATATATGAAGTTAGGTTTTTACTATATATACATAAAGATATGGAAATAAAAACAGATGCAAGGGTTAATATACCCCATATATTTTCAAACGGTCTACAAGAGAACCTACAAGTCATGATACACTTGGTTAAAAGTGAACTCATATAACATCCAGATCGTGGTTTGTAAATCTCATTCTCTAACAAGAAGCCTAAATTCCTTGGAGAAGTGGTGGATTCTAGGGCTGGGGCAGGAATAACACAAAATTGGTCTGGAGCCTCTGATAGTGCAAATGCTCAAAAAAAAAAAAAAAAAAAAAAAAAAAAAGTACTTTGAAAAGGTGTAAGAGCCAACCTGAAAGAGTTCTCAATGCCAAAGCTGGAACAAAATAAACTACTATAGTATTGGATTATTACCCACTGAAAAAAATAAACAGGCATGAATACATATAGATCCTGATTATAAATGTAATAATTCTAATAGATTAAGGAATGAGGAAGATAGAAAATCACCATTAGAATACCACAGTAATAATTGCACAGGCAAGATCCACCAATGAATGCTCAAAATAGTGGATGAAAGTTTAAGGAGAAACAAGATATTTGCATAATCTCGAAGTACCTCCTCCAAGATATTTATTAATTACAAAGGGAAGAATAGTAATGGTACAGTGAAACCCAGGTGACACCACAAGAAATCAAGATTAACATTACAGTAGTAAGACATATTGACATCATGTGCCCTCTGATATGACACACTGAGAAGGCACATCATTTTTGTGATATTTTTGTCAAAAATGCTTAAGATTCAGGTAATTGTGAGAAAACGTCGGACAAATCCAAATTGAGGGACATTCTACAAAATAACTAGCCAGTCCTTATCAAGTGTCAAGGTCATAAAAGACAAAGAGGGACTCAGGTACTAACCGTCAGAGATAGCCTAAGAGAGCTGAAGAAGACATGACAACTAAATGTAATGTGGGATTCTGGAATGGGAAAAGGACGTAGTGGGAAAAAATGGTAAAATCCAAATGGTTTGTATTTCAGTTTATAGCACTGTACCAGTTTTACTTTCTAAGCTTTGATAATTATAATATGGTTATGCAAGATGTTAATATTAGGGGAGGTCAATGAAGGGTACATGGAAACACTATTTGTACTATTTTTGCAACTTTTCTCTAAGTCTAAAATTATTTCAAAATAAAAAGTTAAAAAGTTATACATAATGACTCCATATCTCATTAAGAATTGAATTCCAAGTTCCATGTTATCTGGTTCCCAAGTATCACTCTGACCCCATCCATCTTCCACTCTTCTCACTCTCCTTGCTCTAGCCACACTGGCCTCTTTGTCAGCCACACAAAGAACAAGCACATGACCTCCTCAGGGCCTTCACACTTGTTATTCCTTTGCCTAAGCCATTCTTCTCATACTTACCTATATGGCTGTCTCCTAATCTTCCGTATGAAATATGCCTGACTATTCCTTTATCAGAGAAGTCTTCCTCCATTTTCCTATATAAAATGTGCCCTTTCGTCATCATGCTCTACCTTCCCCTATTTTATGTATCTTCCCAGCAGATATCACCACCTGACATACTGTATGTTTATACACTGTTAGTTGCCACCACTGAATTGTAAGCTCTACAAAAGTAAGGATTTTGTCTATTCTATTCAATGCTATACTTCCGGTATATAAAATAGCAATTGCTATATAGTAGGTACTCAATAAATATGATGAATGAATGATTCATCTCAAGCATCAAGTCTTCCAATAAAACTACCTGGGCCTACCTTACTCCAAAGTATGAGATGCTACTCTCTTTCCTGGTCTCAGGGTATACTGTACAGAGCTACTTACCTGAACTTCTTGGTCACTGCAAGCACTAATATACTATAGCAACGTCTCTCAACTCTGCCTTAGAATTTTTGTAACAAGTGAAAAAAAAAAATAAGGTAAAAGGGAACTATACTATTATGAATAACCAAACAATGACACATTAAAACAAAAATGGAATACAAGTTATTTCACAGAGGTGATTACACATAATTTTATCTCAATCTGACAAGCTATTAATAAGATTCATTAGGTTCAAGAACATTTTAGTTATTAATGACAATATTCTGAAGAAGTCAATGGCTTTAAACATCTATCCATGGAAGAGTAGTGGGTGAATTGAATTTGGATTAAAAGAAATCACCTAAGAAACACCTGATTTTTATACCAAATGTCAACAATTACTTTAACCTTTTATATAATAGATATTAGTAGAACACTTCAAAATTCAGTTAGAATAATGTGAACATTATACTAATCATCTCTAGAACAGTGGTTCTCAAACTTCAGTGCATTATCAGAATCACCTAAAGGACCTGCTGAAACAAAGGTTGCTGGGCTTCATCATTCAGTAGGTCTGGGACGGGGATTGAGAATTTAAATTTACAGCAAGTCCTCAATGATGCTGATGCTGCTGGTTTAGAGACTGCAGTTTGAGAACTACTTAGTGCTCTAGGCAAAATTTTTGTGACCTGTTCATTGATATTTAAAACAATATGATAAAAGCTTAATAATAAATTGCTATCTTATTTTATTTTTTATTTTACAAATTGCTATTTCAGTTATTTGACAGATTGCGAATAATTTGGAAAAATGACATGGTCAGGCTCCTACGGTACCTCACAACTTGATCACATAAGCAGATGTGATGAGGTATGATCTTGGCCTGGGAAAACGAGTATTTCAGTTGGATCCCACACACTTTTCTGTTGGCAGTATTCATGGATTATGGGGGAAGTTTCTCTATAATAGCCTATAGGAACAAGTCCAACCACAAATCCCTTCTAATTTATTTACCATTTTCCATGGTGTTTGTCAAATTATTATATAATTGACCCTGGAGCAATGCGGGGGTTGGGCCACGGATCCCCTGCACAAAAATCCAGATAACTTAAAAAAAATTTTTTTTTAATGTTTATTTTTCTGAGAAAGAGAGAGAAAGAGCGTGAGCTGGGGAGGGGCAGAGAGAGAGAGAGGGAGACACAGAATCTGAAGCAGGCTCCAGGCTCTGAGCTGTCAGCACAGAGCCTGACACAGGGCTTGAACTCCTGAACCGCAAGATTATGACCTGAGCCAAAGTCCTCCACTTAATCGACTGAGCCACCCAGATGCCCCCAAATTCCATATAACTTCTGACTCCCTGCAAACTCTACTAATAGCCTATTGTTGACCAGAAGCCTTATTGATGACATAAATGATTAACACATATTTTGTATATATGTTATATACTATATACTGTACTCTTACAATAAAGTAATCTAGGAAAAAAAGTTAAGAAAAATCACAAAGAAGAGAAAATATATTTACAGTACTGTGCCGCATATGCTGAAAAACATCTCCATATAAATGGAGCTACACAGTTCAAACCTGTACTGTTTGAAGGTCAACTGTATTGCATTAACTAGACTGTCCATAATTTACAATGATACCAAGTGGCAGCGACAGTATTAACAGTGCTCAAGATCCAGGTGAAAAGTATTTAACAGTGGTCAAGAAAGGGAAAGTATTGTCAGGTTTTTCATAGCATGAAAGAGTACAAATCACGGAAATTCAATACTAATGTAGCTAAAATATTAAAAAAAAAAAAAAAAGAGGCAAGACTATCAGAGACTGCAGAGAATAAAAGGGATAATTATGACACATATGTATTCAAACTTTAAAAGTGGTGAAAAGCAACAGCTGAAAATGCCGGAACTGGATCAGCTGACTCAGCAGAGTAGCATATTGTTAAAGTGGCTTATATGCAAGCATTCTAAAAGAAAGCCAATCCAGTATTTATGATAATTTAGAAAAGACAAAATAGTAAATCTTAGTAGAAAATATTATTTTCTTATAATAGCTATGGAATTCCTTATTATGATGTAGCACTCAGAATTTCAATGTTTGAGCTTCAGTAGTCTACCTAAGGCCGAAGAAAAATACAATAAACATTGAAATTCTCTGATCCAAGAGTATAATGTCTTAAATTAATAACACAAATGAAGCTGGTTTTTATTGGTGCCATTTTCTTACCATCACTTAGGATGTTGGCAATGAAAAATAACTCACTGTGGTTTTAGTGAAAAGATAGGACCACTATTGTTTGTATAGTTATCCTTTTTATTGTGTATTAGTAAATACACAAAGATTTCAGTTTTCAAAACTACTGAACTTCTTTCAGTTCTTTGTGATGCTCAAGGACATCTGTAAGTAACTGACTTTTAATCATTTTGTACCTGCTCTGAAAGAAAGCTTCAGAAAAACAAGAATTGCCCAAAGACAGCAATTTCTTCTGTTACATATATACATACACATATCTTCAGAATTTATCTATGAAAACATTTCTGAGACCTGCTTAACTGAATATGAATACCTTAGTTTGGCCAATCAAACTGCTTTCTGGTACAACGCAGAAAATTAACAGTAGATATATTATGATACATTCCTCTGGCCAAATGGTGAATTCTCATTCCAAGTGGTAATTTGTTTTCTGGTTTTGTTTTTTTTTTAAGTTTATTTATTTTTGAGAGAGAGAGAGAGAGAGAGAGAGAGAGAGAGAGAGAGAGAGCGAACGAGCAGGAGAGGGGCTGAGAGAGAATCCCAGGCAGGCTCCACACTGTCAGCACAGAGCCTGACATGGGGCTTGAACAAACTGTCAGATCATCACCTGGGCCAAAACCAAATCAAACACCTAACCAGCTAAGCCATCCAGGCGTCCCTGGTAATTTGCTCTTAAAGATACAGTCTATATTCTATCCCAGAAAAGAATTTAGACTACTTCCTTACAAAGAAAAATGAACCTGGGAAAAACTCTGGTTATCTGATGACTATTCAGAAGGCAAATATTTCACTGGAAATATGTTGTTTTGATAATGCCTTCTTTGTTAAATGCCAATAGCAAGTTGCCAAGATAAAAAGAAATGGATAATGAGAAAGTAACCAAATAGTAGGTGGTTAACAAGTGATTTCAAGGGTCAGTAACAAGGAGAGGACCCAATCACTAACTTAACCTAAATGAATTTGGCATTAAAACACAAAATATATAACAATATTTGCCAAATATGATACATCCTACAGTCACTGCTATTGCAGAGACATTCCATAACAGAGCAATTTCTTAGAGGAAAAAAGTAACGTCAATAAAAGCCAGACATTAGAAATAGCAAGACATAGGGGCGTCTGGGTAGCTTAGTCAGTTAAGCGTCCGACTTCGGCTCAGGTCATGATCTCGCTGTCCATGGGTTCAAGCCCCGTGTTGGGCTCTGTGCTGACAGCTCAGAGCCTGAAGCCTGCTTCGGATTCTGTGTCTCCCTCTCTCTCTGCCCATCCCCCACTCATACTCTGTCTCTCTCAAAAATGAATAAAAGATTAAAAAAAAAAAGAAATAACAAGACATGAAAGACATGTCTTTCAACTTCTCAACTTCTGTTAGAAATACACATGGATCTATGATACTCTGAATAAAGATATCAATGAAAATGTTAATACTGGCTCTAACTGATGACAATGGAGTACTCATTCAAATAACACCACAGCTATGATTCTACAGCTTCTTTTACGTAACTTCAGTAACTTAAGAAATAATTACCATAGTGTAAAAAATGTTATAGACAGAGAAAATTGCATTTTAACTTATAAATGGTTGTGTCCCTTTAAAATTTCTATAAAAACTGTGCTTCAACGTAGAAACTGTCCCTCACTACCAAGAGATATTGCCTACCAAGAGACAGTAAAATGAGGTAATCTATTAACGTTCATGAAAAGGAAGTAAAAATGTGAAGGATTACAGGTATGATTTGTTGTCACATGACAACAGTAGTTAGTGTGTTAGGACATACTGGAGCATATAGTTTAAGAGATTGCTGATACTATACCTTGAAATAAATAACATACACTGCAGAATATTACAAATAAGGGTAAAGTTAAAATCTCTTTTGAAAATTAAAAACAGGGGCGCCTGGGTGGCTCAGTCGGTTAAGCGGCCGACTTTGGCTCAGGTCATGATCTCGCGGTCCGTGAGTTCGAGCCCCACGTCGGAATCTGTGCTGACAGCTCAGAGTCTGGAGCCTGTTTCAGATTCTGTGTCTCCCTCTCGCTGACCCTCCCCTGTTCATGCTCTGTCTCTCTCTGTCTCAAAAATAAAACGTTAATCGGAGCCTGGAGCCTGTTTCGGATTCTGTGTCTCCCTCTCTCTCTGCTCCTCCCCTGTTCATGCTCTGTCTCTGTCTCAAAAATAAATAAACGTTAAAAAAAAAAAAATTAAAAAAAAAATAAAAAATAAAAAATAAAACGTTAAAAAAAAAAATTAAAAAAAAAAAAAAAAAAAAGAAAATTAAAAACAGACCTACCCTATGACCCAGCAATAGCACTGCTAGGAATTTACCCAAGGGATACAGGAGTACTGATGCATAGGGGCACTTGTACCCCAATGTTTATAGCAGCACTCTCAACAATAGCCAAATTATGGAAAGAGCCTAAATGTCCATCAACTGATGAGTGGATAAAGAAATTGTGGTTTATATACACAATGGAGTACTACGTGGCAATGAGAAAGAATGAAATATGGCCCTTTGTAGCAACGTGGATGGAACTGGAGAGTGTGATGCTAAGTGAAATAAGCCATACAGAGAAAGACAGATACCATATGTTTTCACTCTTATGTGGATCCTGAGAAACTTAACAGAAACCCATGGGGGAGGGGAAGGAAAAAAAAAGAGATTAGACTGGGAGAGAGACAAAGCATAAGAAACTCTTAAAAACTGAGGGTTGATGGGGGAGGGGTGGGAGGGAGGGGAAGGGAGGTGATGGGCATTGAAGAGGGCATCTTTTGGGATGAGCACTGGGTGTTGTATGGAAACCAATTTGACAATAAATTTCATATATTAAAAAAAAATCTCTTTTGATATCAAAAAAGTAATGTTCAAGAGTCTAGAAAATCTGAAAATTAAAACAACATTGAATTTTGAACTTGAAAAGTCCATCAGGACATTAAATGAACTCTTACCACCTGAAAAGAAACCCGGTGATATCAAAGATCCCTGTTGTTACAAAGATAACCAATTGTTAAGAACTTGACTAAATTTACGTGAGACAATAGAAAGAAAACATTTAGATGTTCACTGGCTTAAAAGAAAACCTACTGCAAATTTAGTACATATTAGCAACATAAAGAGGTTACCTGACTACTCGTTTCACTTATAGCTTCCAGGAGTTTCTCAACTGCTGCTTGTAGTCGACCGCTAATACTGAGCATAAATTCTTCATTTTCAGGGTCTATTTCAGTTCCAGCAAAACCACTCCTCATGAGTTGTTCTGAGAGATCTGTCCCCTCTTCAGTTACTTTTGACCATATACTACTGTCATTTCTTGGCACATCACCTCCAGAATAAGAGGGTATAGATTCATCTGTAACTGGAATAACAGTATTTTAAAGGCATAAACCAATTATGTTTAGTAATTATAGTAAAAAAAGGTTATAAAATAAAATGAAATTAAAACCTGAAATCACTGAACTATAAGGTCTTTTTTTAAAAGGTCTTTTAATAACAACACTGCAACATAATAAATAGGCAAATACAGAATGTAGTATTATTTGATAACAAAGCAGGTAGGAGAAGAAGAATGCTATGCTAAGAGGGCTTTCTAGAAATTAATACTTGGGTTATTCAGTATTTTTTTTTTCTTTCATAAAAGCTTTTAAAACAACTTTCCACAGGTATTTACTAAGTACCCACCATGTAGGATTTACTAAGTAATGGAGACTTACAGGTGGCAAGATCTGGTTCCTACCCTCAAGGACCATATAATGAGAAAATAAATACATAAACGACATGAAAAGAAAAATACTGCAATGGAATATTTCAGGTGTATGGAGGGATAGAAGAAGGGCTTGATTTTGTCTAGAACAGATCCTCTGATTTCTGAGCACAATACTGGGAAGCATCACCAGTTCAGGCTAGACAGTAAAAGGGACTAAGATCATTTTGCAGCTTGAAACTTTTGTAAGAGGTATACTACAAAGAGATTAGTAGGCTAATGAGCAGTACTCATTTAACTATGGACATATATATCCACATTATTCTTATTTTTTATTCAGACAAACTGAGTTGACACGGGCAGAGAATCTGGACGTGTTTTCTGTAAACTGAAATAAAAGCATAGGTTATTCATTGCTGTCATGGAACACGATACTCATCTGTGGCAGCACAATACAACCTAACAACAAAATGTCCTAAAGAAGAATTTCCTATTCTTTTATTACATGTAGTATGTATTTCTTATCAGTAACTGTAGAAAGTTAACAAATTAACAGCAAACTTTAATTTCCAAAGTACTTAGGATATTCAGTTTGATACAGTCATCCAGGAGAATAAGAGCTATTTATTAAAATGTCTTGCTGAGGCAGCTGGTGTGTGTAGTCCTCTCACTCTCATGTATGAACAGTATTAGATACAGTTTCAGATGCAAGATCTGAATGCAGCACAGTTCAACGTTCACTAAGTACCTCCTCTATACAAGTCACTGGCTAAAAAATCCAAGACTGGATTCTAGGAAATGATTTAAAAAAAAAAATTTTTTATGTTTATTTGTGAGAGAGAAAGAGAGACAGAGTGCAAGTGGGGGAGATGCAGAAAGAGAGGGAGACACACAGAATCCAAAGCAGGCTTGAGGCTCTGAGTGGTCAGCACAGAGCCTGATGTGGGACTCGAACTCATGGACCACAAGATCATAACCTGAGCTGAAGTCGGCCACTTAACCAATTGAGCCACTCAGGTGCCCCACCTAGGAAATGATTTTAAATGTTTGCTATCACATAGTTTATCTAATTCTTAGTGTAAAGCTAATACAATTTTCCCTTTGTATTTTTACTCTCAAAATTTAAAAACAGACAGCAACCAGACTAATATTTACTTATGTTATTCCACGTATTCAAAATTGAATGTCTTGATAAGAGGGATCAATACTTTACAAGTATTCATGAGTTCAAAATGATCTTGGAATTCAAAATGAATTCATATAAAGTACAGTACAATGTATATTACAAAGTTACTAAACAAAATGAATGTAGTTCAGAAAATAAATATTTTTGAAAAAACTATGGAAGAAATAGTTTATAAGTGGTATTTAAAGCTAAAAATACATGTTACATAGCATCTTTAAGGAATTAAATGCATTCTACAGTGACCTTTTCTAGTAAGCACAGAGAATCTGACAAATCAGAGGAAAGAGAATAGTCTGATACGATGGGGAGTCAAGGCTTTATGGAGTCAAAGTGTGGAGAGAAGCTGGGATGAGGTAGGGAAGACAGCAGAAGGAAGGTAGCTGGGAAGGAGGCTTGATCCAAGTTGTGAATGGTCTGAACTTTTATAGGAACCTTGGAGTTGTGCTATAAATTAATGAGGCAGTGAATGATTTTTGCACAGGAAGACATCAAATCTGTAAATCAAGAAGCAAATTGTAGCAATGCAGTGGAAGGGATAAGAAGAGACTGAGTGGAAGAATAGATGAGAGGTGTTGAAATGTGAGATAAAGATGGTGGGGGGGGCTGGGCACAGCCAGAGAAGATTAAATGCATACATAAAACTAGGGAGAAAGAAAAGTAGTAAAAGATGATCCTGGGTTCAAGTGTAGACTGATTTGTAGGTGAAAGAAAAGTCATTAAGAGAAATACTCTGAAAGTCAGGAGACAGTACACAGAGTAGGCATAAAAAATGGTAAGTCTGAATGGGCTATGTGGAAAAGATGAGTCAACTTTTAGAAATTTGGGTCTGCAGAGACTTAGGAGTCATTTGTATTAAGGTGAGAGTCAAAATCTTGAAAGTGGATACATTTACTTCATAAGCAATAAACAACTACTTTCCTGTTTCAGGAGAGAAGGAGGAAAAACATAGTTGGAGCCTCCATAGTAAAATAAACTTACAAAAGAATGTGTGTAAAAAAAGTCACAGAAAGACAAGGAGACAAGAAGAGAACATTGCAAAAAACGTAGAGATGTCAGTAATGTTATTTGTCTACAAACTCAAATAGGAGAAGGACTGAGAAGATAGTATTAGATAGCTGGGAGGTCACTGCTGTCCTGACAGAGAGCAACTGTGGTAGGAACAGGAACCGAAACTGGTAGAAGTACGGGTTGGTCTAATCCCTCATGGAGTCTGTCAAGGTTTATCTTGAGTGGGGAGCAAAGTTAAGAAGAACCAATGTACTTGAAAAAAATATATTATGAATATTATTATATTATGAATTATTTATATATTATTTTATATATATCAAAAATCAATGGTGAGGAAAACAATTGAAGATATTGTATACTGCATGGGAACAAATCTCAAGCAACAAACTACAAAAGACACATAAAACAAAATGGCTTATGAAAGGTCAGTGAAAGTTAATTTTTTCAAATGCTAATAAAAATACAGATTAAAGTATCTTTTCTAAAAGATGAAGATGTCAACTAGCTTACTGTATTTTACAGTAACATGTGGAAGATATAAACAAATAAAAATAATGTGAGTATGTTCCAATGAAAAAAATCAAATTTTTTTTTTTGTTTATTCCAATGCAATAAAAGAATGAGAAAGACAGCAAGTTTATGCTGCATTTGTAAGAGTTTTCAGGGGGAAAAAATCAGAAAAAAACATATATTAACAGGGCAATGTCATAAAATGCCAATAGAAACCTCAGAATTGCCAGCCTGGTGAAAAAACTCACACTGCTTTCTCTGCAGGTAACGGTTAACACAGCAGATGATGGTTAAAGCATTTCCTTTAGCCATTTACTTTATGGACTTATACCATGTTCATTCCGTATCTTCTCAGGTTAAGCAGGGAAAGTGATCTGATAGGGCATTCCCTAAACCAATGGCTTTCTGAAGATCTCTAGAGTCCTAATTGGAAACCACGGACTCTACTTTGCCTCTTATACTATACCTCAGAGATGAGTGAATTGAAGTGAAGCCCTGGGAGAGATTTGCCTCCAGATAACTAACTGAGCGTTCTATCACATCACACTACTCCAAAAGGAAGATGCAGCAGATGAAACTCAGTGCTTGGCTACCTAAGAGAGAGGTATGCATTGTACCACTGTGCCATTACAGTGCTGGCCTCAAAGAAATTTTCTTTCAACACATCCTAGGGGAACTCATTCTTATGAACTACTTTAAGATTCACTCAAATTCAAATAATTTGATACTGGCTCAAAATCTCCCTTCACTTTCATAAACTAGGTCCCTCTTATGTGGCAGCAAACATGAGCAAATCAATTATTTACTTTTTTAGAGAGTTAACAAGTCTATACATGTTTAAAATCTAAACAAGTTTGGACTTGAAAGCTGGAAATAGATCACGAGTGCTACTACCTACAGTAAAAAAATGATACATAAAAACTGAAAAGCAAACGATGCTTCATAATTAGATTAAGACTGAACTTTCTGTTATATTAAATAAGACATAAAAGAAATATTTCAATAGTTCCTTTTAGTTTTTACAATAATGCTTCCATGAAAAATATTAAGGAACATCAGAAAAAATTCTTATAAATGAGTGTCAATTTTTAAAACCAATACATTCTTCAAAGTTTATCAGAAAATTTAAAGTTTTAAATTATAAACTCTATTAATTCAATAGTCTCTTCAAGATGCAAAATGGATCTTTAAGTGTCCCCCAGTGATATTAATGGTCATCCTAATTAGTTTGATAAACACTTTTACAATAAGATCAAGAAAGCGTTACCTAATTCTTTTCTATACATCAAGATCCATTTGTAGAAATAAAATACCCCTGATTGAGAGCTTAACAAAAGGGTGACATTAATTTGAAAAAAATGCTTCTACAAAGTTTGAAAAGAATGAGTATGACAGAAAGTTTAAAAATTCAGTATTATTTATAGGGCATCTGGGTGACTCAGTTGGTTGAGCACCTGACTCTTGATTTCGGCTCAGGTTATGATCCAAGGGCTGTGGGACTGAGCCGCGTGTCAGGCTCTGCACTGAGTGGGGAGCCTGCTTAAGATTCTCTCTCTCTCTCTCTCTCTCTCTCTCTCTCTCTCTCTCCCACCCTTGCCTCTGAGCCTCTCCCTTGCTTGCACGCTCTCTCACTCTCTCTCTAAAAAAAACAAAAACAAAAAATTCAGTTATTATTTCAGCTCTTATTAAACTGATAAGAACAGATACCACACTTGATCTTAGCCAAAAGGCCGAGAAGCGATCTTCAGCTCTTATTAAAAGGTTTTTAAGGGATGCCTGGGTGGCTCAGTCAGTTAAGTGCCCAACTCTTGATTTTAGCTCAGGTCACAATCTCACAGTTCATGAGTGTAAGCCCTATACTGGGCTCTGTGCTGACAGCGTGGAGCCTGTTTGGGATTATCTCTCTCCCCGCCATCTCTGCCCCTCCCCCACTTGTGCACATGCTCTCTCAAAAAAAAAAAAACAAAAACCAAAAAACACCTTAAGAAAAGAGGTTTTTCAAATTATCTTTGTACTCCTCCAAAGAAGACATCCAGATGGCCAACCAACACATGAAAAAATGCTCAACATCACTCATCATCAGGGAAACACAAATCAAAACCACAGTGAGATTCTGACACCTGTCAGAATGGCTACCATTAACAACTCAGGCAACAACAGATGTTGGCGAGGATGCAGAGAAAAAGGATCTCTTTTGCATTGCTGGTGGGAATGCAAGCTGGTGCAGCCACTCTGGAAAACAGTATGGAGGTTCCTCAAAAAACTAAAAATAGGGGCGCCTGGGTGGCGCAGTCGGTTAAGCCTCTGACTTCAGCCAGGTCACGATCTCACGGTCCGTGAGTTCGAGCCCCGCGTCAGGCTCTGGGCTGATGGCTCGGAGCCTGGAGCCTGTTTCCGATTCTGTGTCTCCCTCTCTGTCTGCCCCTCCCCCGTTCATGCTCTGTCTCTCTCTGTCCCAAAAATAAAAATAAAAAAAAAAAATTAAAAAAAAAAAAAATAAAAAAAAAAAAACAAAAAAAACAAAAAAAAAAACTAAAAATAGAATTACCCTACGACCCAGCAATTACACTACTAGGCATTTATCCAAGGGATACAGGTGTGTTGTTTCGAAGGGACACATGCACCTCCATGTCTATAGCAGCACTATCAACAACAGCCAAAGTATGGAAAGAGCCCAAATGTCCATCGATGGATGAATGGTTAAAGAAGATGTGGTATATATACACAATGGAGTATTACTCGGCAATCAAAAAGAATGAAATCTTGCCATTTGCAACTACGTGGATGGAACTGGGGGGGGGGTATTATGCTAAGTGAAGTTAGTCAGAGAAAGACAAAAACCATAGGACTTCACTCATATGAGGACTTTAAGAGACACAACACATGAATATAAGGGAAGGGAAACAAAAATAATATAAAAACAGGGAGGCAGACAAAACAGAAGAGACTCATAAATATGGAGAACAAACTGAGGGTTGCTGGAGGGGTTGTGGGAGGGGGGATGGGCTAAATGGATAAGGGGCACTAAGGAATCTACTCCTGAAGTCATTGTTGCACTATATGCTAACTAATTTGGATGTAAATTTAAAAAAATTAAAAAAATAAAAAAAGTTAAAAAAAATCATCTTTGTACTCAACTGAGGCAGTTTTACTTACAATTTCAAACTTTTCTCTGCACTTAGAAACATGCTACTGGCCAAACTGTAATCAGGTAAACTTTCTGTAAGTGGGATAATCTCTTTTCATTTCTCCACATGAAACTTCAACAAAATGCTCTCAAAAACTGAAAATATTAGCACTCTTAGAAGGTTTGCCTCTAACTGGGGAGACATGCTCGGGTGTGGAGTGTACTACAGTATCTGAGAGTCCAGACCCTATCTTTTCCCATTTGACAAAAATTTTCTCACCCTTTGATTTCCTGATTCCCTTATCAACAAGGAATTAAAAAACAAGAGAGACTGGATGTCAGCAAGTGTGAAACTAAGAAATTCCAAGAAGAAATTCTGGCTCACATAGCTGGAAGAAGACAGAATTAGGAAGAGAGCTACATTCTTTCAGGACCCAACCTCTGGATCCACACATATTCTGTCACACTTCAAACTACTTTTCCAAAAGGAAGAAAGGAGCTAGCAGAGGACAGCCTAAAGATAAGTTCAAGCCTTGGGTTTCTTACAAAGACATCCTGTTAACCCATTCTCAACAGATGTGAAACTGATGCTTGATTCCTAAAACTCTTTATTTCTAATCTTAAAGGGTGGTTTCAGGATGTTGCCAATACCTCATGGATATTGGATATCTCATGGATAAAAGTCCTGAGAAGTGATGTAGAATTTTTCTTTTATTGGTGGAGAAATTAAATAGCCTCTGGTTTCTGTAGCACAGCAGTATTCCTGAGTATGTACAATAACAACTCCAAGACACACACTTGCAAAAGCTATACAATAATGGTGTTCTGAAAACAGTGGTTCCAAAATATGTGTCTGAAGATCTTTTTGTTGGAAACAACTTTAACATTCTCTTTTCCGGGTTTTCAACACATAGCAAACTGCCTTGCTCTCAGAAAGATTTATGAGATAATGATGACAGTCTCAACAGCATATAAAACCAGTACCTCCTGTGTGTTCCTCATGGATACATGACTTTATAGGTGCCTCTCCTTCCGACCTCCAAATCAAGCTGGCAGATGACTGGACCTTACTAGATCTATCTAGAATACCAAGAACATGGCGACCAATTGTTTCTTCAACAGCTGCTGTTGTCTTTACAACTTCTAAGAGGATCTTGAGAAGTCTATTATTAGCTTTCTGCAGTGCAAACCTGTATAGAGAAACAAACATTTATTAAAATGCTTAATCTTTTTGAAGCAAACACTGTGCTTATGTTCCACACAAAATGTACCAAAAAATATTTGACTTGAATAATAAAATATCATGATATTCTCTATGAAAATAATATGCATAGCACTTAAAATGAAGTGCTTTTTTTACAAATGTGCAGTACTTTACTGACCTTAAAGTAATCAAACACCTGACATTTTAAGGTAGTAGAGTTTCCAAATTAGAAGAAAATTTTAAGGAGATGCAAAAGTTATTTTAAAAATTGTGTTAGTATCCAAGCATATGCAAGCTGATAGTACCATTTATTGTTCTTATACATAGTTCACATTTAATCTTTCTATGTGTCAAACAATATAATTTAAAATGTAATTTAAAAATTCCACCAGAAAAATGTATTTCTACAACCTACTGGTGATAATCTAGATAATTAAATTACAAAAACAGACAGAGACCTGTTTTTAACAAGATCTATTGTGCAATATCACTATTTGCCAACACCAGAGGAAGTATCATTCATTACATCTGCTACAGAGACAGAAATTTCTCAAGTTACATAAACCATATTCATTGCAGCCAGTAGAAGGAACCTATTTTCAACCAATTGGAATCAATGGTGGATCTCTCTTTTTTAAAAGATGTCAAACACTCTCATTTTCAAAAAATTAGAAAACACTGCTTACCACCCACTTAAATATCTCAGCAAAAAAATCAGTGTTAACATTTTAATGCCTCTCTTTCTAGATTTCCCCTCTGCCTCATAAATATATACATTTTAAAAACAAAAATGGAGTTATCCAGGACAAAGTGTCTTTGTAAGGTTTTTCTTTTTTTGCTTAACATAAACATCTTTTCATGTCAAGAAATATACTTCCATAAATGGTAATTCAGAAAATTATCTGATTAATCTTCTGAATAACTAAACAATTCTCTTATCCTAACAGCTTAAATCATTAAGAGTACTACAGTGGCAAACTTTATATTTAATACATATAGGTAGAATAAGAGACTTTCATGGTAAAGGTCCACTGCTTTAAGACTGTTTTCTATCTCAGCTTCACACTGTGGGAGATCACCAACAATCAGGTTAAAGGATATCTGTTTTCACCGGCACATGACATAACTATTTTTAGACAAGGTAATAAATGGGCAAGTTTTCCTTCAGTATTTGTCAAGTGAAAGAGACTAGTTCTATTTTTGCACCTATATCAAGTTCTCTGCTTACATGAGGTGAGGATATTAAAAATAAAACTCTAAGTAATTTAGTTAGTAGGCAGTAAGTCAAGGGTTTTATTTAACTTTTTCTGAAGTTTTGTTCAAGCCCCAAACACATCAGGATTAGGACAACTTGAAAATATTTCTAAACCAGAGAAATGATTAAAATTAATATGATGGTAGAGATAATAAAATATGAATACTCATTTATTAGCACTCACTACAAAAATTCCTAAAAATTAAATACTGCATAGTTTTAAAAATATACCAATTAGAGATAAAGAATATAAAATAAACAAACTGTTTATTTTATATTGCCATGGTAACTCTAATTTTCATACACTGTCTTTCTTGTTTGAGTTCCATACTGACTGTGTTCCATACTGATGATCCAATGGGGAAGCCAAAATCTTAGGGGCCAAATTCCTCCATGCAAGCTGAGGAAGGAGGTTAGGAGGACACAGAGGGTTGACAGTCACAGAAATTGGAAAAGGAGGAAATTAAGTTAGTAGATATTAATTTAATTTAAAATTAAAGAAATTATTTTCATTTGAACAGAACAAATTTTAAAATACTATGCCTACAGTTCTTAACATAGGGGTAACTATTCTTACTTAATATTTTACATTTTTATATTAACCTCTACAAAATCAAATCAGGGAAAGTTTTGTTAACATCATTAATTTATTCATGATATAAAAGTGGGATCTATCAAAAGTGGGATATGGATTGAAAGTTCTCATCTGATATGCAATAAATCAATGAAAGAAGCTAACTGTAGACTATCACACTTAATTTTTTTCTCATCACAAACAAGGGAGGTGGCTTATATTGAATGTACGTCCATACAGTGAAGAAATACACACATGTACAATTGTGTTTTTAAGGATAAAAAATGGCATATGAGCAGAATAAAATTAATCAAGAAAGGTTCAGTAACCAAATAATGCCTTACCATTTACTGAGATAAGTACATGACCAATATCGAATCAAAAATTACTTTATATAAAAAATATTTTTAAAAATTTGCCTATCAAAGGTTGGTAATTCTTTACACACAGAGTAAAATGGACAAAACAAATGTACAAGATCAAAACAAGGACAAATAAAGTTTATCACACTGAAACAACTATTTTAATTCCCTCTGTACTGAAAAAATACACATTCTGTATACCTTTCATTGGTCAGAATATCAGGAAGCACATCTTCAGGTTTTCTGTCTAACTCCTTTTCTTTAAATGCCTGTTCCTCAACTTCCTCCTGGTTTTCATTTCCGTTCTGTTTAAGGTTGTGTAAAGGTAGAGAGGACAAAAGAGAAAGAAAACCTGTCATCTTGGAAACACCATGTCATTCTTCTAAAGTGCTATAAAGTGAAACAGAAACCTCTGTGTGCAAAATAGATAATCTTTGAAATAATATTTAACTACATTTTATTAAGAGATTAGCATTATCAAAAAAGCTAAGGCAGCCTAATACACAGATGAAAACAGTTTCACTGGGTTCAGGCTAACGCATGCTGTAGTGTGACATCCAGTTTGTTAGGCTGCTCCGTGGTGAAGCAACAGCTGCTGCTACAGCAATGTCTGATTCAAATTACCTTAAATGGAACGTGAAGAATCTTGACTCCACCTACCTGGCATGTAAACAATCACAAATCTGTTAAGCTCCACACCCATAAAAAATATATTTCCCACGAACAACAAAGACAAACAGATCCTACTGCATGTTGACCCCTGGACCCTAGGTGGGCCCGAGTCCATACTACCTGTGTTTGCGTACTGCTGTTGCGCAGCTCACAACACAGCTTCTCTCTTCCCGCTAGAGACAGCTGCTTTAGTGCTTCCAGCTCCTCTAAAAGCACCCTTTCTCTCTCTGAAACCAGGTTTTCATTATCTATTGAGGATCTCTAAATAAGAAAAAAGGTCATGAGAGAATATTGTTTGCGATAGAAGAAAAAAGCAGAAATAATAAGCAGATTTCTTTTAACCCAGGGACCAAGAGAAGGCACTTTCTACATATGAGTCACATCCCATGATTAGGGGTTAAAAGCGTATATAAAGTTCAATGCAAAATTTGAAAGTTAAAATAAAAAACTAATTAGGGCTAGAATATTCAGGAATTTGTGAAGCTCAATTAATAATATATTCATTTGTCAATTTTGCATTGAAAATTCAGAAATTTAAATTCACAAAATGCGATGAAGAAAAGCAAAATCAGTTTTTTTCAAATGATGTTTTATGTTCAACTGCCAATTTTCCTATTCTATATCGGAAAGAACATGTTTTAAGTTTTCTCTATTTTTTATCTCTTAAGTTTTCAAAATAAATGGAATAAATTTGTTTTCATAGGAACTTTTGTAAAAATATTTCGTGCTTTTCTGTAATGATTTTGTGAGTATACTATATACAGCAATTGATAAGAATCCAGCTCCCAAATGCCAAGGAGTCAGAAAAAGGGATAAGAACGTTATATAAATTTGCATTTGTCAAATCAAGACGAGATGTTTCCCTGGAGAAAGTCCCAGAAACATACTACTTCAGATTTCCATTCATGATTAAAAAGATAGATTAAAGATAAAGGTAAACCTTGGAAATGCTAATTGGTGGACTCACAAAACTATAAATGAATATGGGAAAACGGAGTATCAACTGCACCTCACCACAAAGAATTTCTGTCACAGAATACTATCACAGTGCTTTTGCGTGTATGATCAATGGAATGATTAAAAACAAATATACAAACAGCCTTGTAGCCACTTTTTCCAATGCCTAAAAAGGCAGATAAATAAAATGGCACAGACGCAATGCACTCCAAGGTTGAGTCAGGTGTTCCTAACAAGATCTAAGGCTGTTGTGCTGATGGAGTCTGTTCTTAATGTTAAACACTTGTTTTTATTCAGATCTTGGCAATAGTTTTGACTTTTTAAATAAAGGCTATCTAAAGAATACTGTTATTTTAATTGGGGAGAAAAGAGATGCTAAGTCTCATACCTGGGCTAATTGTCTATTCAGTCTCTTAATCTCTTCTTGTAGCTGTTCCTGGTCTTCTCGCTGTCTCTCCATCTGGCGCATGTGTGCCTGCCGTAACAGTTCTGTCGCCTGTTGATGTTCTTGGTATTGTCGCACAAGTTCCTGCCTCATATCTTCCAACTGTTCTTCATTTAACATTAGTTGTCTAGAAGCATCCATACTTGATACCAAAATTTCATCATGAATCTAAAAAGGTAGGAAAAAAAAAAGGCAATCATAAAACATTTTGTGGCAATCTGTCAGCATCAGTATTTTAATATAAAAGCAATTCCACTACTAAAGTGCCTAATTTTTATTCCCATTTAACTAAAACAAATTTAAAAAAGATATCTGTCTTAATTATAATTCTAAATCAGTGTGAAGTTTATTACCATTACACATGTTATTCTCCAAACGCAAAATAGCTATTTGTCAGTTAGTTTAAATGCAATCTAAGGGAGAAGAATAAAGAATAAAAATCCTCAAAATGCCTTCTGCTCTTAATGAAGCTGTAGCTCCCTTATCCCTCTTGACATTTATGATGGGGAGATAATATAAATGGAATACTTGTAATTTAAAATTAAATTTATAAAACATGAAAAATTTTACCTAATTTATATTATACAGTGGTCACCACAGTACTACAGACAACAATATAACATATAAGAATATATAACAATCTATAAGAAACAAATTTCAATAATTTTTATTTGGAAATAAAAGCTTTATGTTCCACTTTCTCATACTCATTAGAAATCAACTCCTTAATGAATTTCTAGAAGTACTTCAGTTCCTGAAGCACTCTGCCTTGAACAGCTGCTGGTAAATTAAAGAGGTTTTCACAAGTATCTCAGTTTTGTACTTCATAAACAAGTTGGCAATTTTATTTCAGTATGCCTCTAAACACGATATAACCTATCCTGAACATTAATAAAAAATTTTAATTTAGATAATTAAAAAAAGGTAGGATTTCTTTCTTTCCATTAAAGGCACAGGCAGTTGTAGTACAGACACAGAAAAGATCCTCCATTAATGAGTAAGTATAGAAGAAGAGAAATAGTATTTACAGAGTACAATGCTTTAAATTATCTTCTTAAACAGGAAGCTACTTCCATGTGATGTTATCATCACATTAAATGAAGCAAACCTTTTATTCAGACATATTGTAGGATAATTAATCTTAAACTGACTGAAACAAAATTAATGTACATATAATTTACAATGAGATTTTACCATGCATATATATATGTCTAACATAAACAAAAATATTATGAGCCAGACTTATTTTATTTAATAAAATAGTAAATCATTTATTCATATACTTTACAAGTAATAAAACACATTCAAAATGCAAATCCCTAAGTCAAGATTGGATCCGATACTTTCCTTCCCCATTAAGGAATATTACTGCTAATATTTTTATAGTGAAGGAAGTCACAGATTTTTATACAAGGAAATATACTTACAGATTCTCTGACTATAAATGTTTTATCTTTGGAGAACATTTCTTCTGAAATAGTCAGTTCATGGTCCTTCGATTGTAGTGTATCATCAAGATTACCATCGTTTGGTAACAGAATTTCCTTTCCATCTTCTCCTAACTCCTTACTAAGTGGTTTAAATTCTTCTTTAAATTTCATGTCCATTTCTTCAAAAGCTTGACCCTGTGATGATTTCATTTCATTTAAATAACGTTCTTGCTGATAGAAAGCATGTGCTTGTTTTGATGATGTAGTAACCTCTTTTTCCCCAGATATTCTAGACAGTTCAGTTTGTTGAGCAAATGCTATACTCATTGACACAATGACCTAAAGAAATAAAGTAAATGAAAAGGATTAGATTTATAAATACCAACAGGAATTTAAAAAGCAAGTTACCACTCAAAATGGTTTTAAACTAAAAGAAATCCTACAGAAAGTGATATGGAGAGATTCTCATACCTTCAATCTTCTCTAACTTGTGGTCAAGATCTCAAGACTAGCTTTTACTTTAATTTCCTGTCTTGAACCTGACCTGCTTGTCTCTTTGTCTCTCAATACTAAGAATGCAACAAAGACAAAAAGATTAAAAATATTAAAAACATGAAAGAGAAGCAGAGTGAAGGATAGAACGAGAATATTCAACCAACATCTAATTATTGTTCTAGAAGCATGTATTAGAGACTACAGAAATAAACTATTTCATGAAGTAACAGGTGAGAATACAAAAGGTACTACTCCTAAGAGTCAAGACCAACGAATTTTGGAAGGACAAATAAAGAGAAGACCAAGAACAAATAATTCTTAAAGTTTCCAGAGAAAAAAGATGTATTACCTATGGGGAACAACAATTAAAATGACAAGGACTTTCTCAGTAGAAACAAGAAGGAGTCAGAAAATAATGAAATGTTATCTTTAAAGTTCTGACATAAAAAAAACATCAACCCAGATTTGAATGTTCAACAAAATCATCTTTCAGGAATGAAAGCAAAATAACATGAAGTAAAAACAAATAAAAACAGAGTTTATTCCCAATAAATAGATGATCCATAAAAGAACTTCTAAAGGATGTCCCTCAAAAAGCAGAAAATGATGCTAGAAGGAAGGCATAAGATGCAGAAAGGATGAGAGCATTAAAATTTCTTTTTGTAAATATGTGGATAACCTAACACTGATGGGTATAAAGCAATAATTCTATCTAAATTGTGAAATAAAAATACCTAAGACCGAGACTTGTGATTAGCATAAATTAAACCCACTACAGCCTCTCTCCCCCATTGATTACAATTGAAAACTGAACAAAATACAAAAGCAACTACCAGAAAACTCTGAGAAGTAAACAAAAGCAGGCAAATTGCAGAGGGAGTCAAAACTTGAAGAAGAAATCTGTATGGGGAAGGTGAGAAAGAACTTGTGGCCTGAACCTAAATGGGTTGTCTATTTAAAAAGCATTTTTTTTTTCACACTTTCCAGAACATCCTAAGACTCAGCATCTACACAGTATTCAAAATATTCAATATGTAATTCAAAATTAGATGACATACAATATGTTGTATGTCAAATTTGTTGCCAGCAGATTTGCTCAAAAAGAAATGCTACAGTAAATTTTTCAGGCTGAAGGTAGTAATACGAGAGGAAAACTTAAAGTCTGAACAGCAGAATACTCATTCTTTTCAAGTATGCATGCAGCATTCAACCATAACATATTTAAGGCAATAAATTTAAATAAACTGAAATCATACAAAGTATGTCTGACCACAAAGAAATTAAAAATTATACAATGAATTAATTAACAACAGGAAGATATCTGAAAACCCCTAAATGTGAAAATCTAAACAACATATTTCTAAGTAACCCATGAATCAAAGGGGAGGTGACAAAATAAATCAAATATTCAGACTGAATGAAAATGTGTAGAACGCAGCTTAAAGGAGTGCTTAAAGGGAAACTTATAGCATTAAATGAATATATTTGAAAAGAAGAAAGGTCTTTTAGGAAACCAGAAAAAAAAGAAAGCAACTTAAACCCAAAGCAAGCAGAAACAAGTAAAAAATAAAGAAAAGCAATCAATGAAAATAAAACAAAAAGTTTTTAAAAAACCCAAAAGCTGGACCCTTGAAAACATCAATACAATTAACTTCTAGACAGAATGACAAAGAAAAAAGTGAGAAAGCAGACATTAAGTGATAAAGGAATACTATAAACAACTTCACCAACGTAAATTCAACAGCATAGATGAAATGGAGCAATGCCCTGAGTGACATTAACTAACAAAGCTCACTCTAAAGAAACAGATTGCTTGAGTAAAACAAAATCTACTAAAGAAATCAGATTCATAGTTTAATAAAATCTTCCAACAAAACTCCAGGCCCCGTTAGTTTCACTAACAAATTCTATACCATATTTAAGAATAAAATAGTATCAATTCTACATAAATTCTTCCAGAAAATAGAAGTGAGAATATATTTTAACACTTTACAACGCCAGCATTGACCTGATACCATAGCCAAACAAAGACATTACAAGAAAATAAAACTATGGATGACGCCCCTCATGAATACAGACATAAATATTCTGGACAAAATATTAGCAAACAGAATCAAGCAATATAAAAAGGAGACTGTCTACAAAGGAACATGAAGAAACTTTAGGGGTCATGGATATGTCTTATATCTTGATTATGCCGTTGGTTTCATACATCTGTTAAAACTCACCAAATTTTGCAGTTGGAACCTGCGAATTTCATGGTATGTAAATTATACCTCGGTAAAGATAATGACAAACAACAAAAAGCTGACCATATGTTAAGTCACAAAAGAAGATTCTGAAATTTTGAAAAATTTGTACAATAAGAATCACTTTCTTTAGATCAGAAATGAGTAACAGAAATAATTAAAAGAATGGTATGGTCTGGAAACTAAAAAACTCAACTCAGGACTCAACTACCTTGTTATTCTCTCCTTTCCATTTCACTATACCATCTAACCAAATTCCACCTGTGATTACAGGGAACTGCCTACTCTGTGCCTGTGTAAGCTAAACTTAGATGAGGAGGAAAAAAAATCCAACCAAGCTGAACAGTGTTATTTTAAATTCATAACTACTACCCTTGATTGAGTCCTTCAGGATACTAGGCAATTCTACTCAATTTCCCTGGTCTTTTCCTTCTCCTAGAAAGCCCTCTCTCCTTAAAGCTTCAATGTCTTCCCTTCCTTTCTCATTCTCAGGTGCTGACCTTGCTTCTTTTTTAGTGAGAAAACAGAAGTAATCAGAAGAGAACTTCCACAGGCTCCAAATACCATATCTGAAAACATCCTGATGAACCAAATATTCTCTGCCTTCTTTCTTGTTATCATGGATTAAATCGCCATGCTCCTATCTAATGGCAACCCTCCAGGGCATTGTACCTCCTCTCCTCTAATCAGGGACACTGCTCCAACAACTGTCTCTCTCTCTCCTGACTTAGCGAATTTTTTTCCTTCTCTCCTCAATAATTATTATTAACAAAGAAATAGGACACCTTTCTTCTTAAACAGAAACAAATTACCAACAACAAAAATCTGCTGCTTGACTCTCTACATTACCCTTGAGATACCACTGTATTTCTCTGTTCCTCTTTCAAGTAAAACTCTAAATTTCATCTCTTTATTCTTCCCCTTCACTCTCTCAAATCCAATCTAATCAGTTTGTCTGCACCACCCCATCAAATGTGTTCCTGTGAAACTCACCAATGATTTCACATTGTAAAATCCAATAATTAATTTGCAGTTCTAATCATTTGTGATGTATCAAAAACATTTGACACAGTTTAATAAATTCTCTTCTTGATATATTTTTACTTCTGTTTTTCCCATATTTAATTTACGGCTCTTTCTCTATCTTCTTTATTCCTCCTCATTTCTCTGATCTCTAAACATCGGTGTTATCCAGGCTCAGCCCCCAGACCTCTGCTCTGTCTACACTACTACATTAATTGTTTTTCAAATTTTTTCACTGCAACCATGGTAAATACACACACAACAATAAAAACATTTTATGTTGTGATCCAAAGCACACATACATTTTGTGTGTATTTATATGATTGAACTTTCCCAGTATTTTAAAATCCTGGTCCAAAACCAGGATTTCACGCTTCAAAAACAAGTTGCAACTCACAGTTTGAAAAACGTTGCCCTATTTACCACCCTATTTTCATGTCTAGTCTTAACCTATTTTCTGAACTCTAGATATGCATATCCAACCACTTCTTCAATATTTATTTTTAAACATTTAGTAAGTGTTTGCATTTAATGATTTTTTTGTTTTTTTTTTTTAGTGTACAAGCAGGGGAGGGGCAGAGAGGGGGCCAGAGAATCTGAAGCAGACTCCATGCCAACAGCAGCAAGCCCAATGCAGGGCTCAAACTCACAAACCACGAGATCACGACCTGAACCAAAGTTGGACGCTCGACTGAGCCACCCAGCACCCTAATGGGTCTGAATTCTTAAGCTAAAATCTCAAGTCTATCTTTCCTATCCAAAAACTACTCTCTTGCAGTCTTTTCTGACACCTAATAGCAACTCCATTCTTCCAGCTGCTTATGTCAAATAACCTATAGTAATATTTTCCCCCAGCCCTTGCCCCTTTTCCTTTATTTCTTCTTCCTCCTGTACCCAGTCACATTTGTTAAGAAGATAAATAATATTTCACCAAATAGGTCCCCTGACTGTGGGGTGGCAGGACTAAAACCGTCCTCTCAGCAGAGCTGGCAGTTGGGCAAGTGGCCTTCACACTCCTGCCATTCTTCTTGGCCACCTCTTTGAAACATTCACTGGTGTAATTCTTGACTTTTTCTCTTGCATTCCACTTTCTCAAAAGATATTCAATCTGTTACCTTCATGATTGACTCTCTCACTTCCTTCAGGTTTTTTTTCTAAGATCACTTTATGTTTAACCTAACTCATTATGCATTTCCTGTATAATCGATCAATTCTCCTCTTTTAAAATGCATATATCCACTGGGATTGTTATATTGAAACAGTTGAAATATTATTAAAAAGCAGAAAAAATCAGAATTCAATGGTTCCAATATAAGAACCCAATCAGGCATATCCATTTTATTATTTTTTTTTATTTTTAAAGTTTATTTATTTGAGAATGGAGTGTGTGCGCACACGCGTGGGAGACAGACAGAAAGAGAGAAAAGGAGACGGGCAGAGAGAAAAGAGAATCACAAGCAGGCTCCACTCTGTCAGCATAGAGCCTGATGCAGAGCTTGAACCCATGAACCACGAGATCATGATTGAGATCATGATCAAAATTGAGTCAGTCAACTTAACTGACTGAGCCACCTAGGCACCCCAGATATATGCTTCTGAAAGGGAATACAAAGACAAAAGAAATGGAATCATAATGGTAGATTAGGTGATATGCTTGGTATTCAAGAATTTAAAAGAATGGCTCTGGGCATAGCACAGCTAAGAGTATCTACAGTCACAAACATCACAGTCACTTCTCAAGGAAGAGATAGGCAAAGAAAATATGTAAAAGACAAACCACCTTCTTTCTCATTTCCTACCATATCCCCTACCTTTAAAGGAAGGCCAAACTCCATCACAGGTACTACTCCCAGGTAACAAATTTATAAAGACTTGTTTTGGCATTCTGAGAAGTTTCTGATTACTATTCCACATCAAGAAGAAAATATTTTTCTAAAGGAAAAGTTCACAGAATATTCCATTGAAAGGCAATTGTGGTTGATACCAGTAACTGACAATTTAAAGATAATCTATGTACAAAACTTGTAACAAAAAGTGCAGGGGTGCCTGGCTCAGTCAGTGCAGCATGAGACTCTTGATCTTCGGGTCATGAGTTTACGCCCCATGGTGGATGTAGAGATTAAATAAATAAAACTTGAAAAAAAAAGGTCATTACTATCAATAAAATCTATGTTTTCTGAAGGCTCAAAAGGAATATAAATCAAAATAATCTGACAAACTATTAACTTACCTTAGCTACTTCTTCTTCTAATCGTTCTTGGTACTGTTTTTCCAGCAATGTAACCATATTTGTTTCCTTTTTCACTCCAAATTCATCAGAAAACTAAATTAAAAAGCAAAATGTAAAAGACTTGTTTATACTAACCATACATCACTTATTTTTAAACTTCTACGGTCAAATATCCTCAAAAGATCAATGTTTCTTAGAAAACTGAGTTTTAATAAGTAAATTTCAGTTCTGCTCTTAATTAAAAATGATAATTCTGGTGAATAATTCTAGTGTAGAATTCTAAATAACCTACTTACTATTGTGAATTTAAAGATGCAAAGTCAGAAATATATTTACATATTTACAATTACTAACATAGTTCTATAGTAGGCTAAAGATACTTCTTAAATATAATTATGTATCTAATTTTAAGTAATGCTAACAGTGGCTATCTTTGCTTATGAAATTATAAGCAAATTTTATTTTTTTCTTGATGTTTATTAATAGTATCCATTTCCCCACAAATACAAACTATTTTTGTAACTAGAAAAAACTATAAACAGTTTTTTAAAATGTAAACATATTTTCAGCATGAAAGTATTTGTTTACCAATTACCTGAATGGCATTCAAATAGATACTCCATATAGGAGGAGTATGGTACAAACAAGATATGTAGCCAACATCTCTCCTCTGTTTCCAAAACAAGAGAAAGCAATGATTTTTGTTTTCTATATGAGTCAAGAATTAAAAATCCACTGAATGAAGACCAGGGTTTTGTAGTTATAAATTTCAGAAAAATGGCCACAAATTGGTAATATATACAATGTTGAGGAGAGACAGAATGTGATTTAGCTAGCTGGCCGACACTGTAAAAGATGAGGGGCTTTTATACATCATATGGCATGTGCTCAAGGAAGCCTCAACTATTGTCCTAGCCATAGCATCTTGAATTTTGGGGATCCCTAAACACTATTCTAGAGATAGTCTGACTCAACTTCCCATCGTGGGACGAAAAGTTGTTGGCAAGGGTACTGAAACTAATTTGTTACATAGCTCATGTCACACAAAACAAGACAAATTTTAAACCAGAACATATTTAGGGGGAAAAAACTCTGAATTTTAACTTTGTGTTATTCCTATGCTATGAAAATACATTAAATTTTTTTGCTTATATATTCTTCTGGGTCTTTTCCATAATGTGTTATCCTCTTATTTATTATGCTTACTTCTTAACAACGGTTTTACTATGGACATAAAAATGACAGAGAAACAGTATCAGTGCACACAACAGTTTAAAAATATAATACCTCTATTGTACCATCAATGTTCTGGTTAAGACAACTTCCAGGGTATACTGTTTTCTGGACATCAGATTCAGTAATTACCATTGAATCACTGGAGAAACTAAACATGAATAAAAGAGAGTGAACGAATTAAGAGTTGTGTACGAGTGTTACTGTTAGTCCAAATTTATAGCATGCATAGAGTTATAAGTACTGTAACTCAAACTGTATTTTTGACTGATTTTTCCAATTAAAATTAAAGTAACACACTTCAATGATAGAGAACTTCAACACATCACCACTGAATTTTATGCCATTTTAAGAAGTGTACTACAAATATATGACATGGAGCTATTTACAGGTAGAGACATTTTCTAAAAGTTATCTATGCTATTACTGAGTAAAAGCCCATAAAAGCTCATTTTTATTAAAAAACTATTTATACACACAAACAGAAAAAAATCTGGATGAATAGACATCAAAAGTAACAATGATTATCTCCAGTGGAACTGGGGAGCAGAGGCAGCAAAAAGAAGGTTCTTAATTTATACAACCACTTCTACATTTTTTTGTTTTTAATCTATTCATGTATCTTTTGGCATTCGCGTCTTTATTCTGAATTGTTTTACAATCATTATTTTGTAAAAAAAATTTTTTTTTCTTAAAATGCTTAACTTGGGTCATAAAAATAAAGTGAGATTAATATTTAGCAACCATGGGATAAAGATTAAAGGGGTAAATTATAATTTTGTTTTAGCTAATACAATTTCTCACTTCACTTTTAATGTGCATCCACACTGCCTTCTTTATTCCACTCCCCTTTTGCCCAACTCCTCCTTTATTTCTCCTATCCTCTTCTTTCATTCTGTCCCAAACTGGCCAGATATTAGTTATCATCATCCCATTTCCTGACTTATATAACTAACCCACTACTGATAAACATTTGGTTGTTTCTAAATGTTCACTATTACAAATAATGGTACAATATCAATCCTCATAACATCTATGGACTTTCTGTATGATACATCTTATAAATATTTAAAGATTTAATATAATGCCACATTCCAAAAAGTTACATTAATTTTACTTCCACAACAGTTATCATGTAAGTATTTATTCAAAACTTCAGCAACTCAAAGTTCTAAAACTTTGTTAGAACATTTCTGTTTTTGTTTTTGAGATTACATATCCTTCAGCTTCCATTGGCCATATAAGTTTCTTCGGCTGTGAACTGCCTATTTGTGTTCTTTGTTCATGATAAATGATTGTAAAAACTCATCTCCCCTGTCTTTCTTCTCTGTCCTTTCCTGGTTCTTCTGTCTCACAATTCTGTTTCCTTACTGCTTCTTGCACACACTATTCTGATCTTGGCTCCATATTTTGATTCTTTTTTTCATAGCTGAGAAGCCCTCCTGATTACTTTGGGTCTATTAAGACCCAAATTCTAATAAAAAAAATTCTACTTAGTCCACAATTTCATTCTATGGCTTTATAGCATTTGAAAGTGTTCATCCCAAGTTCAAAATATAGTCTGGCTAAAACCAAACTCACTGCTCCCCTCTTAATATTAAGCTAACTCTCCACCAGCCTAATTTCTCTATTTTATATTAATGTATCATTATTCTCCATATTCTCTAGCTCATACAACACAGTGTCATCTTTGTTTTTCCCCTTCACTTTGTTCTCAGCATTCCTCCTTCTATCCCAATATCTCATGGTCATCCCTTCATTTCCTTTTCCTCTGGAACCACTCCAATAAGCAATTATCATAAAAATGTGCAGTAAAAGATGCCACACAGACATGGGTTTAAATTCCAGCACTTTGGTTGTTATCACCATGTTATATTCCTTAACCACTACTTCTTAAAAATTATTATTTTGTGAATAAGTATTATTTCAATGATTAGACTAAAGTCACTTGAGGGAAAAGGCCACTTAAATACATCTATAGCTCCCTCCATGGCATCTAGCTAAGGCCCATCCCAGTCATTGTTTCATTTAATCCTCTTAATGAACTACTCTTAGTAGTTCATTAGTAAGAGTAGAATTAACTACTCTTAATGGTAGTTTTATTGTCCCTCATATTACTAAGACATGGTAAAATAATCTGCCAAAAATTGTATAGCCAGTAAAAGGTTAAATCAGGTGTCAAATGCAGATCTGACTCTAGTCATTCCAATCCTATACTATATCCCTAAGAGGCTCCTAGTATATAACATCTCCAAATACATGTTAAATGAACGACTCAATTATTTTTTTAAACAAGTTCAAATCTACTTTAATTCAAAAAGCATCATAGTTGTATCCAAAAATGCGATGACATTTACAAGAAATAACTTTGACTCATCACTATTAGCAGGAGTGAACATGGTCCTTAGTAACTCTGTTTTGGGGAGTGGGAGAAAACTAATGGTTTTAGTTGAAAGGTACTGTCAACACACTTCCACTGAATATTCTAGAAACTGAGAGAGGGTGGTGAGCTGACAAAAGCCCAACTGTAGTAACAGCAAATAAGTCTACATTTCCAAAAGACTCCCTTTTCTTCACACTTTAGAGAGAAAGCATCACTAATTAAAGGAAGGCTATATGAAATACTGTAGCTGATTATTAGAGAGTTCTTGCTATCTACTTATTTTCTTTCATATCAGAAAACCTAGAGTGGTGGTTACCAAATGTCAATTCATGGACTTTCTGTATCAGAATTATTTTGTTACAAATACACATGTCCATGGTCTATCTCCAAGCTGTTAAGTCTGACACTCCAAATGTATAATCCAGTAATCTAATTTTAAGTATTCAAAAGCCTCCAGTGTTTCTGATGCATGGTCAAGTTAAAGAGCTAATGACCTCAAATGAAATGGGAGCTTTAGAAGGCTGTGCCAGGCTGGGCAAATGATTCCAAAGCCTACAAACAGACCCTGAATAAAAGAAGGAGAAACAGACTGCTTCCCCAAAAGTGTGGACATTCAATATCTTGTCTCAAGGAAAAGAAATGTTTTTTTGTCTTGAGGTCCCATTAATAAATGCCTATGAAGACAGTCCTAGAAGAGCAGAGCCAGCCAAAGTTAGATGAAATCTCTGAACATTGCATAGAGCTAAATATTATAGCACACTCCCCAACTAAATTATGAACTGTTCGTTCATTCATTTAACAAATATTTACTGAGCACCTACTAGCAGAGGGAATAATTACACGGTCTGGGACACATCAATGACTCAAATGGGCAAAAATCCCCACCCTTACAAAGCTTGAAGTCTTTCATAAAAGAAAGACACTAAACAAAACAAATAAAATCAAACTCCCCGGTTAATATATATAAACTTGGTTTTCATCTTACACATACATACTTTATATATATATAACAGATAATATTAAGTAATATAGAAAGAAATGACATGGGAAATTAGCGTACAGAGTTCTAAAAAACAATTTTAATTTAAGTGGGGGTAATAGAATAGACATCATAAGAACATTATATCTGCATAAAGACCCAAAGGAGGTAATGTGTTGGGCATGTAAATATCTGGAGAAAGATCATTCTAAAGCAGGAGCATACTGATGGTCTGAGATCTCAAGGAGAATGTGCGGCATGAGAATAGTGACCAGTGGGTGAGTCAAAAGGAGATAAAGTGGTAACAGGGAACCATCATGTAGGACCTAGTAAGGCACTGTAAGGACAGAAGAGCACTGGACTAACGTGATCTGATCATGTCTTAAATCTAGTTGTGGAAATGTGCTGAGGACAGACTTTAGGGAAGAGTTAGGGTAGAAGGAGAGAGATCAGTTGTTGCAGTAATCCACGTGAGACATGACAATGGTAGGCAGCAGGGGGCTAGTGAGAAGTGGTCCAGTTTAGATGTATTTTGGAGGCAGAAATAACAGGATTTTTTGATAGACTGGAAGTGAGGTATGAGAAAAAGAAGAGTAACCTCAGATGGAGATGGCTGCTGAAGGAACAAATTTCAAGGGGAAGATCCAGAGTTCTGGACATGGTGAATCTGAATATTAGACAACAAAGTGGAGAAAGTCCAGTCATGACTAGAATGATCCTATCTTATATTTCTTGGGTATGTCCCACATCAAGGTAGTAAAGACCAGGCATATGATAATAAATATAAGCACACTCTCTCAGCAAATTAACAACAACCAGCATTTTTATAAAATAAGGTGTAAAATCCCTATAATGTCTTCAGTTTATAGTATTTCACACATTTCAGAGAATTATCTCTTATTCTTATTCCTTGATAATGCTACATCCCCATCTCTTTCATCCAATTTTCCTTAAGTCACATTTTCTTCTGGAAAACAATCATGTTATGACTATTACTACTCTACAAATGCTGTTGAATGAAATTATAAGTAGACAGATACCTTGGCTGAACTGTAGACAAACTGACAGCTGGAAGCCTTTCCTGCAAACAATGGATCTCTGCCCCATAGTTTTCTTCAGTTTCTTTCAATTGTTGCTGCAAAGAGGAGATGAAGTTTTCTAATTCTTGAACTTGTCCTTCCAGTCGCCTAATTTTTTCAGAATCTTGCAGAGCAGATAACTTGCTTTTATGACTGACATCTAAGTTATATGAAGAGAAGAAAATAAACACTTCAACAGAAATTTCTTAGTGAAATACCACAATCACTTTTTTGTGTGTGGAGATATTCATTCTTCTTTGAAAAAATAATGTTTTTTTTACTAGTAATAACTCAAGTTTCAATTTAAACTCAATTTGACTCAAGAAAACAAACAAACAAAATGAATCGTGCAATTCAAGATCATTTCTTTAATCTTCATGTCTGTAGTACCCCTAAATCTACCAACTTTACGTCTTTCAACTGGAAACAATTTAGAATCACAGAATAAGAAGTGAGAAGGGATCAAAGATAGCAATAGTCCAAATCTTCCACTTTAAGAATGAGAAAACTGAGACCAGAGAGATTATACTGAAATGCCCAAGGTCACGAGGTTATCTCAAATTGTAAAGTAAGAAAATCAAATGACTAGGGCACTAGGTGGCTCAGTCACCTGAGCATCTGACTTTGGCTCAGGTCATGACCATGAGTTTGAGCCTGGCATTGGGCTTGCTACTGTCAGGGCAGAGCCCCTGCTTCAGATCCTCTACCTCTCTCTCCTGCTCCTCCTCTACTTGTGCTCTCTCTCTCTCTCAAAAGTTAAAAAAAAAAAAAAAAATCAAATGATTAAATATTTGGTATAAAAATACTACACTGTGGCATATAATCAAAATTTACCAATGTCATGCAAATTGGTCATCTGAGAGGCTGATAAAAACTCTGTTTCCTCTTTTGGTAGACCTCCTTCTGCAACCTCAAGCTTCACATCATCTGTCTCCTGTCCATGTATCTATTGAAAAGAACAGAAAAGGAGTGAAATAAATATACGATCTAGCATTTTGAAAGTTATATTACAGCAGCTTTACATTGAAAATGTTTTTGAAATCACTTAGAATTTTAATACTCTGATATAAATATTTTTGCTTCTACGTTACTCCACGCTTTCTTCTGACACTGATTCACATTCCCTTCACAGCACTGCAATTATATTAGGAAGTGTACTGTTCTTTCATACCCAGAAAGAAGTTCATTTTAATACAAAAACAGAAGCTGCACAGAATTTTGGTATATAACTCATACAGTATTTGTAATATGACTTGGTCTTCAGAATTTCAACTCATACACTGTAAATTTTATGCTTATCCATACTTGGTAATATAACTTTATGCATCTCTGGATATAACCTATGTACATCCAAGTAATTGACAAATGGTATGGTTCTTTACACAAAAGGAAGGAAAATAATGAAAACAGATGAACCTCAAGTTATTTCCTTAACTATTATAATTAGGCAGCAATTTGTCAGATGCTTAGGTGTCTTAATTTAGTGATTCATAGAATACTTAATAATCATCTACTACATGGCTAGCACTGTGACAAGAGAGACTAAGATAAAATCAGTAAAAAAAAAAAAAAAAAAAAAAAAAAGAAAATATGTGTATCTGCCCTTACAGAATGTATCAACTAGTTGGGGAAATAAAATTAAGTAACTAGAGAAGCACTAAACTATAATTGACTATAAGGACAATAACACAGAAGAAAGAATGATGTGTGTGAGTAGTTATAGAGTAAGTCAAACTTGATTCAGGCCTCAGTCATTTTGGGCAATGATCAGAAAGGTTATACTGAAAAAAGAGTATGAGCCATTTGTGAATGAACAGCCTAATGCTATAACTAGTAAAGAAAACTATCTTGTAAAGAGGGGTTTAATTTGGATAAGGATGGGGGAAGGTGGCTATGTAAATAAGATAGATTTAGACTACAAAGCACCTTAAAAGCAAGGAGAAAGAGTTTGGACTTGCTCGGCTAGATGAACAAATAATACCACAAAAAGCAGGTGAGCCACAGGATAAAACTATTTCCCATGAAGGCTACTTTACTGGTTACTATTCTTATCAAGTCCTCTACCCCGTGCCTAACCCCTAGTACAACTTCAACAGAAGACCTTGCCTCTTAATTTCCCAAAGAAAATAAAGACCATCAGGTAAATTCTTCAGTTTCCAGCCTACTTTTCCAAATATATCTCTTCACTTAATTCACTCAGCACTTATTAAACCTCTACCATGTGCTCCAACCAAGGACCACACTAAGAAGAAATAAAAATAAAGACAAGACTCCCTGATTCTGAAGGGTTTAGAATCTAGGAATTATTTTAAATAGATCATTACCTCCCCCCTTTTCCCTGTTGCCATAGTTCTTGGCACAAACTTGCATTTATTATTTTTCTTGTTATTATAATTAACAGAAAAAGGTAAATGCAGTAACCAAAGGCCAACAGAATGGAGGAAGAAATGCCTAAGTCTAGGAAGACAGGTAAAGAGGACACAAAGGAAATAACATCTGAACCAACTGGAAGAACACACCAAGCAGACTGGAGTTTGATGGCAGTGTCAGGCAGAAAAAAACCAGCATTCAATAAAGGCCAAGGTGTGAAAGATCAGGGTACATTTGGGAAACTCTGGGAGTATTTCAGTATGGCTAAAATGAGGAGGAGGAGGGTTAGAAGATGAAGCTAACAGGTTAGACAGTGATATATTGCAGTGCTGAGACTGATCTCAACCAACCTCTGGATGCCTTTGTGGTGAAAGCTACCTTACTGGGTTAACATGTGAATTTCACTTTTTAATTTTTTTTCTGGGGAGAACTAAAGAAGTTAGGGTGGGTATCTGTGTTCCAAAGTAAGCCTCCCACATTCTGGTACTGGGGAAGGGAGGTGTTTCTCTCATCAAACCAAACTGTTCCCTACTCAGTGCCCTAAAAAGAAAGAGGCAAAATGACACATCATTCACTGACTCACAAATCCATCACTGTGGATTACTTGCTTCCTATAAGCCCTCCTACACTATTTAATAGTTTCAACTGTGTATTGCCATGAAGAAAAGCAACATACTTTTAAAAGAAAACAAGGAAGGTAAGAAAACAGAAAGGAAATCTGACAGTTAAGGATTCACCACTGACTTTGATCAAAGAAAGCTTAGTGAAGTGCAAGTTGGAAGCTTGTTTACAATGGGGAGGAGAGAGGAGCAGATGGGGAGGTTCCCGCTATAGTCTATTTTTTCTTTCAAACAATGTGACCATGAAGGAGAAAGGGAACCACAAGGGAAGATGTGGCATTGAGTACCGGTTATGTTCTAAATAGGAGAGACGTAAGGAATGTGCGAGGGGAAAGGACAGAAACAGAGAAAAACACAAGCAAAGGAGCTGAAATCACAGAAGAGAGGGAAGGGACATGTTATCAATCTTGGAAGAGGTAGAAAGGGATATTAACAAAGTCACAGGAAATAAAATAACCTTGGTTATGGAAAGGAATAACTTCTGAGACAGAAGGAAAATTAATTAGGGCATTCAGAGATTTAAAGAAATACATATGGTCTAGAGGTAGCAGGCTGAGATAATTTATAATTGATAGCTCTGATATTTGTAGAGAAATAGGAGATAAGGCCAAATACAAAGGGGGACCAGAAGTAGAATATATGACTTGAGGAAAGTTGTAAAGCTGAGAAACATCCACTGAAGGGATTGTGAGAAGGTAAAGTACCACATAAAAGAACGGTGAAGTGATCCTGAGGGTCTGGCTGATGTCAGACCATGATGATGTAGTGTCACCAAACCACATTTGCATCTCATTTTCTAAGCAGCCCTCAGAAACCCAAGTATGACTAGAGAAGAAGGATCCAAACCCAAGTATGACTAGAGAAGAAGGATCCCTGGAGGCAGGATAAGGGCAGTAGAAAAACAAAAAAATCCAAACTGCTAAGAGTACTGGTAAGAAAATGGTATGATGATTTTGAATAGGGATCAACATCTTGGCTATGAAGGGAAGTAGAAAGAAAAGTAATTATTGTAGGGAAATGTAGAGTTAAATAAGGATTTTTATCTATCCACCTGCCCTCCTACATAGTTATCTGTAAGACAGTGGAGTAGGTTTACAGGTTTTAGAAAAGGCAGGATAGTTTATTTACTTGCAGAGGAAGAGAAAGAGAAAAGGAATGATGGAAAGGGGAAAAGAGAAACAGAGGAAGATAGAAGGCGAGAAAGAGGGAGGGGAAGAGAAAGAAGAACAAGAATTGTCAAGTGATCCTGAGGTCCGGTTGATGTCAGACCATGATTACACAGTGTTACCAAACCACATCTGCATCTAATTTTCTTAGCAAAGCATCCCTCATAAGCAGAACTTTCGCTGCGTTGTCAGTTAAATCTTTCAAATCTGCCCAGTTAAGTAGAATGACATCAAAAGTACCCCAAATAAACAGACATAGAGATCCTTCTGGATTTTTTCTACAACATCAAGATCATAAGACTTATCTTTGCCAATATATGCTATTTATTTTTCTGATAGTTAATAAATTACACTATGCCATCTATATTCTCTTGCATACATTTCTAAAACAACTACTTGAAAGAAATTTGACATATCTAACACTGTGTGAAACTATGTTCTAAACAACTATACTAATTCCATTTTTCTCTAAAACAGACCCGCTACTTTAAAACTGCTATATAGAAAACTAAATACAACTGCTTCACCAAGTTTACAATCTGACATTTTATATATATCTTACTTTATCAGGATTTCCAAAACTCTCAAATGGGGTAAATAGTATTCAACTTGCAGATATTCCGTTAGTTCATTGATACTATGAATATGTAACTTTTCCTTCATCTTTTTCATGTTCACTTATTTTAGAAATGCTTAGTTGATGAAGAAGCTTACAAAACAGCATGTGACACAATAAATGAAAACATAATACATTTTCCATTTCACAGACCTTACTTAATCGTGTTTGAAGTACCAAGAGTTTGTTGTATTCTTCTGTTACTTTGGTGAGAAGAGTTTGCATATTTTCTTGAAAGTCTAGATGATAAATAAACAATTATAATAATTTCATTTCACAAGCAAACTTGTGGACATCTTTGATTCTCTTTATATCACAATTATTGCATTACATAAATAAAAATGTATATTAAAAATAAGATTTCATGAATCCCAAAAGATATTAAATGACTGAATTATGATTAAAAGTAAAAGTTCATCACATTAACTGACTTAAGAAAATAATGTGGGAAGGGGCACCTGAGTGGCTCAGTTGGTTAAGTGTCCGACTCTAGGTTTTGGCTTAGGTCATGATCTCATGGCTGTGAGATCGAGCCCTGGGTCGGCTCCACAATGAGTGTGGAACCTGTTTAAGATTCTCTCTCCCTCTCTCTCTGCCCCTCCCCTGCTTGCACTCTATCTCACAAAACAAACAAATATTTAAGAAAAAAGAAAAAAGACTGTAAGATTTTATTACCTTGAACTTCATATCTATAATCTTGCAATTCTTGTTCTTGATTTTCAGAAGTATGCACACCAGAACTTTCTTTCTCTTCTATATTTATGTCACATTTTATAGCAGGAGTATGATGTTCACCAAGGACATTGCAAAAAGTCTATTAACAAAATTAGTATTTTACAAAATTAAAAATTTTTGATTTCTGCCTCTGAAAAATCATTAAACGTTATTTTCCTATATGTAAAAGTCAAAATGGCACAGAAAAATCAGCAAGGAAACACTATCCCATACACCAAATCAGTCTGCAAAAGAAATGGTTAAATCTAAATCTTTCTCTCTCTCTAGGACATAAAATACTTCCTACAGTGGAAAAATACTGATAATCCTAACTGCACAAAACTATTTTTTCTGCTTCTAATAATGAATATAGGTTGTACTGCAATCTACCACTTTCTAGCTTGTATCTTAGATTGATGTTATCTCTGTAATGCCAACTACCCTTGAAAAAACACCAGAAGACAAGGACAGAAGTTAAAAGATGATGATTAGGGGTGCCTCAGTTGGCAGAGCATGTGACTCTTGATCTTGGGGTCATGAGGTCAAGCCCCATGTTGGGCATAGAGCTTACTCAAAAAAAAAAAATTATGACTGGAAAGTAGTCTATAAATTCTGAAGGCGCTTGTGATGAGCACTGGGTGCTGTAAGTGATGAATCACTGAATTCTACTCCTGAAACCAATACTGCATTGTATGTTAACTAAAATTTAAATTAAAAAAAAATTATATGAAGTAGATCACATTCATGTACTTTTCTGTAACACATAGGTAGAATTCTATGCTTTATATGCACAAATTACAAATATGTGACACATTATTAGTTTTTTTCTCCTGAGCAACAGAAAATTCTACCATCATTTAAAAACAACACATGACCCATAATCATTTCAGAAGCCCTCAAAATAAGTTTTACCTTTGCCCTGCACACAACTGGAAACAACTGGAAAAAACCAAATTGTTTATTACTATTTCTTGAGATTCGCTTAAAAGTTAACTATACTGTCAATTAACAACTGAGTGTATTAAATTTTCAGCAGTTTCTAAAATGGAATTTTATCATACTAGGGTTGGCAGAAACCTGAATGATCACCCCATTTACTAATGAAGAAATGGACTCAAAAAGATGAAAAAACTAGTCTATGGCAACATGATTAGTGACAAAACCAGGTTTCATGAAGAACCCCAGAGGACCCCTCTATCAGAACAAGTGATTCATATTTCAACTTGAGATTAGGGATCAGGTAAAGACAATAACAAAAGGAAAAAAAACATAAAGTCAGCTTATAACTTAACTAATTCGACTTGGGCTCTCTTTCCATTATTTACTGAATATCAACAATAGATATGAAAGGACAATGCCTGAACGCTTCAGAAGTGGAAGTGGACACTGCTGAGTAGCTGAATGAAGACATGCATTAGGTGTGGTTGCTTTTTACTTTTTGAGGTTTTTGCAACACTGTTCTTTGAACAACTTTATAGGTAATCAAAATCAGTAAGGTAGCTCTACCTGTCCCAACTAATACCACCCTTTTCCTCCAATTCATAAATATAAAAGCCCGGGATAGAGATTAGGGACAAACCAAAGCAAAGATTATAAATTCTGAACTATTTCAAATATGCAGAAAAATAGTTTATCTATTACTTACCTTTAACAAATGGTCAATTTTGTCATATTATCTCCATATTTTTTAAAGAAACTGAAAATTACATATAGATTTGAAGCTCTCTATTTTAAGTACTGCTTATCCATTTTATGCACCTTTCTCTCTATCCAGAGGTAATTATTTGAGCATACGTACTTTATACTTTTGAGATTTACTGACATTAGTACAGACATCAAACACTGCTAAACGGAGTTCCAGTGCATCGAGATAACACAATTTATTTATTACCATTGTTCATGGAAAGCTGAGTTGTTTCCCATTTTTAACTTAATAAAGACACTCTAGCAATGAACAGATCTGATTGTGCACAAATAAATGCTTGGGTTGTAGGATGTATATATCTTCAAAAATACACCCTGCCAATCTCCTTCTCAAGGTAGTACATTTCCACCAGGAGTGTGTAAGAGCTTCTATCTCACTCTAAGTTCACAAACATACTTGGCATAATTAGAGTTTTTAGACTTTGGCAATCTGAAGTGTGAAATCATATCTCATTGATCTTGTGCAATCTCCCCAGGTAAGTCAATGGATGCACTCAACCACCAAAGTTGGCAGGGGCAGGAAACAGACTTTTTTTGGGTTCTATTGGTCCACTGTTTTTTTGTATTAGGTATACCTTTTGTCTGTTCCACTGCTGAGATAATTTACTCCAATCTCTTTTGTTTCAAAAGATTATCAGAAAACATTTAAATGCTCATTTTAAAGTTAAAAACCCAGGAATATTTTCTAAGTGCAGTTCTGAAGTATAGCATTTCCTGTCTAAAAGTATTTTTTTTTACATTTTTTTAATTTTTTTAAATTTACATCCAAATTAGTTAGCATACAGTGCAACAATGATTTCAGGAGTAGATTCCTTAATGCTCCTTACCCAGTTAGCCCATCGCCCCTCCCACAGCTCCTCCAGTAACCCTCCGTTTGCTCTCCATTATTTAAGAGTCTCTTATGTTTTGTCCCCCTCCCTGTTTTTATATTATTTTTGTTTCCTTTCCCTTATGCTCATCTGTTTTGTCTCTTAAAGTCCTCATATGAGTGAAGTCATATGATGTTTGTCTTTCTCTATCGCTTAGCATAATACCCTGTAGTTCCATCCACGTAGTTGCAAACGGCAAGATTTCATTCCTAAAAGTACTTTTTAACTAATATCTTACCTGTGTAAAATAAAAACATTCTTCAGACACTGCCCTGCGTAGTTTTCCGATAAGCATTTGTAAAGGCTTCACTTCATCACCTAATAGAACAGATACTGTATTAAACATTTATCTACTTAAGTACTATTATCATTTTAAACCTGTGTCAACTGGAAGCTTCCCTTACAATAAGATTAGTTTTAAATTCCTTCTTTAAAACTTATTTTCCACTGCTCAATGTTAATGGTCTCAGATAATTTTTAAGATTCTCAGTTTATATCCTACAAAATGGTATGAAGTGGTGATTTACAAATTTTACTACTCCCCAATATAAGAAATATGTCATATATTGTAACCTATTATACACATCCACGGAAAACTGAAACAAGAATTTCACAGATCTTTATTTACTTTTTTTAATATACTATATGCTTTTAATGTTTTCTGTTCTACTATATTCTTTTATTTACTAAAAAAAAAAAAAATGCTGGCCATTACTCACTAACTGCATCAACCATTAGTGGACCCATTAATTAACTTATAGTTGAAAAACCACTGGACAGATTCTATCCTTTAGAGGATACCATTAAAAATAATACATGCCTAAAATCTTATTACATTCAAACCTAAAGAACTCCTGAAGTGGAAAAATGATATTTAAGCCACTCCCTAAATTCTATTCTGTTCAACAGAGCAACTAGACAAACTTAGGAACCACCTCATTCTCAAAAGTGTTATCTGTCAAGGGTGAAAACCTACAGACGTTTTGAACACAGGAAGTCTACTTAATAGAGTGATTAAACAATTACTAGAGATAAAAGCTAACTACAACTAGTCTTGTACTTCAGATGCCTTATATGTTGTTGCTTCTCACAGTGCCTACTGTACAGTCTCCTAGGACATCTCATTCTTTTCTCTGGCCTCAAATGATCTTTGGATTTCCAAATCTTAATCTTGAGCCTAAACCTCTTGCATTTCAGACTTCTATTTTTAACTGCCTACTAGATAACTCTTTTTTTTTTTAAGTCAAGAGGTATTTTTAACTCAATATGTTCCAAACTGGATTTATTATTCTTCCCATAGATCTGCTCTGCATACTCCTCATGACTAGTCTCCCCTTCAATCTAGCTACCCAAGCTAGAAACTTACGGACCACTCTCAATTCTTCCCCCTTTCCTCCTAATATCAACTGCAGACTACAGCCTACTTCTTTGACTCTCTCTTCCATCCTCAATGACATTTTATTCAGCCCCTTATTGTTAGCAGAATTACCTCCAAAGTTGCTTAACTGGTCTTCCTAGAACTAATCACCTTCCTTACTTTGCCTCATGGTGTTACCTTAAAATAAAAATTTTACTGCTACTCCTGCTACTTAAAATCTTACAGGTCCTATCACCAATAGCATAAAGCTTAAATATGCTTCAGTCAGAGTATATAAGGCCTTTTCTAACCAAGCTCCTGTCAATCTTAACAGCTTTATAACCCACCACTTTCTCACGTAACTTGAACTCTCAATTCTCCAAGATGGCTACGATCTCTCACACCTCTATGTTTAAGACTCAGGAACCTTCCCTAAAATTCCAACAACCCTACTCCTGCCTGCAACCTCACTCCACTCCTCCTCCCAGGAGGTAGAAGTCTTTTTTCCTTTTTTCTTCCATTCTTTCTAGTCATTTTTCTATTATAGAAATTGATCTATTGTTTTCTAAGAGTTTATTTTATATTGCTTTCCCACTTGATTACAACTTCTGTGGGAAAATGATTCAGTAATTTTAGATTTCCCAAGCACTTAAAAAAATGTGCAATGATTATATGAACAGATGAATCCAGGACTTGGATATACACTTACCTTCCTCTATGGGTTCTAAGACGAGGACAGAATCATGGAATGGTGGGCTTTAAGTGATATTTACTTATTTCATAGTACTTATAATTTTTTTAGAAAGCCATTTACCTGTTTCTCGTGTTTTTATATTCTGTAGCTCTTGCTGGTGTATTTCCTGAAGTTCCTTTATCTTTTCCTCTTGGGCAGAAATAAGTTCCTCCTTAAGACTACAAAGGGCTTTATCTTTTTCATTTTCCATATATTCACGAACCTGATCCACATGAGTTGAATAAACCAGAGAGAGGCATATACGCTGAGCTTCCATCTGTAGCCTTAAATCATTCTTAAAGTGAATGTATGTACACATTAGAATATTTTTAAACAACTTACATTTTTAAAATAACTTCGATCTTCTGCATTTACTGACTACAAGGGGGAAATACGTGAAATTACAGTTTAAAACTTTATATAAGAGAGGTCTAATTTACCTCAGCCATAGCAATTTCTTACTTGACACATCCCCAAAGGCATGGGAATTAAAAGCAAAAATGAACTATTGGGACCTCATGAAGATAAAAAGCTTCTGCACAGCAAAGGAAACAATCAACAAAACTAAAAGGCAACCAACGGAATGGGAAAAGACATTTGCAAATGACATATCGGACAAAGGGCTAGTATCCAAAATCGATAAAGAGCTCACCAAACTCCACACCCGAAAAACAAATAATCCAGTGAAGAAATGGGCAGAAAACGTGAATAGACACTTCTCTAAAGAAGACATCCAGATGGCCAACAGGCACATGAAAAGATGCTCAACATCGCTCATCAGGGAAATACAAATCAAAACCACACTCAGATATCACCTCACGCCAGTCAGAGTGGCCAAAATGAACAAATCAGGAGACTATATAGATGCTGAAGAGGATGTGGAGAAACGGGAACCCTCTTGCACTGTTGGTGGGAATGCAAACTGGTGCAGCCACTCTGGAAAACAGTGTGGAGGTTCCTCAAAAAATTAAAAATTGACCTACCCTATGACCCAGCAGTAGCACTGCTAGGAATTTACCCAAGGGATACAGGAGTACTGATGCATAGGGGCACGTGTATCCCAATGTTTATAGCAGCACTCTCAACAATAGCCAAATTGTGGAAAGAGCCTAAATGTCCATCAACTGATGAATGGATAAAGAAATTGTGGCTTATATACACAATGGAGTACAATGTGGCAATGAGAAAGAATGAAATATGGCCCTTTGTAGCAACGTGGATGGAACTGGAGAGTGTGATGCTAAGTGAAATAAGCCATACAGAGAAACACAGATACCATATGTTTTCACTCTTATGTGGATCCTGAGAAACTTAACAGAAACCCATGGGGGAGGGGAAGGAAAAAAAAAGAGATTAGACTGGGAGAGAGACAAAGCATAAGAGACTCTTAAAAACTGAGAACAAACTGAGGGTTGATGGGGGGGTGGGAGGGAAGGGAGGGTGGGTGATGGGTATTGAGGAGGGCACCTTTTGGGATGAGCACTGGGTGTTGTATGGAAACCAATCTGACAATAAATTTCATATATTAAAAAAAAGAGAGAGGTCTAATTTTTCTCACTTCATTCTGTTGCACTGATCTACCTATCTTTTTCAAGGAAAGTAGCACAATATTGCCATTACTGCAACTTTATTGTAAACTTTGATAGATGGTATAGTAGTATGGCCTGCTTCATCATTTAAAAATATTTTAGGGTTGTCTGGGTGGCTCAGTTGGTTAAGCATCCGACTCTTGATCTCAGCTCAGGTCATGATCTCACAGTTTGTGAGACTGAGCCCCACATCGGGCTCTGTGCTGAGAGCATGGAACCTGCTTCGGATTCTTTCTCCCTCTCTCTGGCTCCTCACCCATTTTGTACTCTCTCTCAAAATAATAAGCATTTAAAAAATAAAAATATTTTAAATATAGAGAAATTAAAAGAATAATGTAATAAACATGTACTCACAACCCAAATAAATACAATTATTTTGTCTTCCTCCCCCTCATTTCTCTCCTTTCTACAAACTTTTTTGGTTAGAAAGGAAACATAAATAAAATTTAATCCACTATATTCCCATTCCTCCTTTCCCAGAGGCAATTATTATCATAAATTTGCAACAAGTCCACTCCATTTCTTATATTATCACTTTTCAGTACATGTAAACAATATATATGTTTTTGAGAATTTACATAAATGGTGCAAAATGGTATTTATTTTGCAAATCATTCTTCTCATTCAATATACTGAGATCTATCCATGTAGATACAGGTTAATTTATTTTAACTGTGGTACAGTACCTGTGAATACACCATGATTTGTCAATTTCCTTCTTGGAGACCAACTATTATTTCTAATTTTTTGATATTTCAAAAATACTGCAGTAAATTCTTAGATATGCTCCTGTACAAATATACTTGTGTTTCCCTCATAAAGTGGTTCTCAAACTTTAGCAGGCACCAGAATAACCTGGAGTGCTTGTTAAAACAGATTGCTGGGCCCTTTCCCTGAGCTTCGGGTTTAGGAAGTCTGGTGTGGGGCCTCAAAATTTTAATTTTAACCTGTTTTCAAGTGCTGCTGATACTGCTAGTCAGGGACCACACTGACAACCACCTAGAAATGGTTCTGCAGGGTCATAGGTAATGTACATTAAATGTATTAAATTTTACCAAACTATGTTTTCTGTAATTGTACCAATTTATTTTTATTTTTTTTTTAATTTTTTTTTTTTTAACGTTTATTTATTTTTGAGACAGAGAGAGACAGAGCATGAATGGGGAGGGTCAGAGAGAGGGAGACACAGAATTGAAACAGGCTCCGGGCTCTGAGCTGTCAGCACAGGGGCCCGATGCGGGGCTCGAACTCACGGACCGCAAGATCGTGACCTGAGCCGAAGTCGGCGCTCAACCGACTGAGCCACCCAGGCGCCCCTGTAATTGTACCAATTTATATTGACATTAACAGCGTATGTGAGTACTCATCTCCCCATATCCTCACCACATTTTATTGTGAGACTCAAGGTTGAAAGCACCTTTTCATGTTTATTGGCCAATTAATTTCATCCAAGAGTATGGTATTCTGGGGGGAGTCAGCATTATTTCTAAGCATATGTAGATTGCTTGTAGATGTTACTGTTGTGTAAAATTATCCATTTCTTCTGTGAGCTCCTTCCCCGCCCCCCCCCCCCCTTTACTCCCCTCTCCCAGTAAGAGGGTTTGTCATGGTAGTGACAACTGGGAAGGAATTTACCAGTTTGCTTCTCTTTAGTTTATGTAAGTTAATGTCAAGGAGAGGGTATCTGAATGTCACTGAAAATGTCTTCAGTAAAGAAAGTAAAATTCTTACTGAGAAAATCTGACCATTTGACAGCTTCAAATTCACTCCAATTAAGTCTTTTTTAAAAAATTTAAATGATCTCTGACATTTGCAGGAGTAATTGAACTGTAATCACATTATGCTTTTGAAAACCACTGCAGATAATTAACGAAGCATTAACCGTTATGCAGTTCGAATTTTTAAACTCTATTTAAGTTATTAAAATATAAAATATCTTTACATTTAATATAAGATCATAAATGCAAATATACAGACAGTCCCCAACTTATGACCCAGGATTTTTTGACTTTATAATGGTGTAAAAGTGATACACATTCAATAGGAAGCTGTAGTTCAAATTTTGAATTTCGATCTTTCCCCAGGCCAGTGATACGCAGTATGGCACACTCTTGTGCTGGGCAGTAGCAGCAAGCCAGAGCTCCTAGTCAGCCACATGATCACAAGGATGAACAGCCAATACATTTACAACCGTTCTTTTTTTTTTTTTTTAATTTAACCTTTTTAATGTGTATTTATTTTTGAGAGAGAGAGACAGAGCACGAGCAGGGGAGGGACAGAGAGAGAGAGGGAGGCACAAAATCCAAAGCAGGCTCTAGGCTCCAAGCTGTCAGCACAGAGCCCAACCCGGGACTCGAACTCACAAAAACTGTGAGACCATGACCTGAGCCGACGTCAGACACTTAACTGACTGAGCCACCAGGTGTCCCAACAACCATTCTGTTTTTTACTTTCAGTATAGTATTCAATAAGTTACATGACACATTCAACACTTTATTGTAAAATAGGCTTTGTGTTAGATGATTTTGCCCAACTGTATGTAAGCTAATACAAGTATTCTGAGCATGCTTAAGGTAGACTAGGTTAAGCTATGATGTCCAGTAGGTTAAGTGCATTAACTTCATTTTCAACTTAACATATTCCAATTTACAATAGGTTTATTGTAATGTAACTCCATCATAAGATCTGTATTTATTAGAAGTAAAAAGAGAAAACCTTCCAATGGTTTCCTACTGTGTATAGTCTCAACTTCTTACAACAGAAAGGCTCTCCAAGATCTAGTCTCTTCTTTCTTCTTCAAACATTTTTCCTTCCACTCTCCTGCTTTCAAACTCAACTAAACACACCTTCATTTGGTTCCTCCAACTCACCCAGGTCTTTACAATTGCCCTAATTTGCATGTGGTAGGCTCCTCCTCATTATTCAGATCTCAGTTCAAAGGTCAATTCTTAGAACAGACCTTTCAGTATTTAATGCTGTCACCACCACTACCCATCATTCTCTATCACATTATGCTTTATTTTCTTTATAGGACTTATTACCACTTATAACTACTCCACTTGTTTCCTCGTCTATTGTCTGCCTCCCTCACTAGAGTATATTCCTGCTGTGAGAAGGAATCTTCTTTCTCTTGTTACTATACTCCCTATACCTAGTGAGACATTCAATAAATATATGCTGCATAAGTGAAGAAAAGTAAAGCCTTACTTAGCAGCATTACACAAAATACCCAGTGGAATTTTCCAGTTATTTCTAATACTAGTAACTCGCAAACTGCATATTGGTCAAGAGTAATCTATTATTATATATCTATTTTTATTATATTTAATAAATACATAAGATCTACTATTATATACAATAGTAGATATTATAACCTAACTGTATTAGACTGTGTCTAATACAGCATTATTTTCTATTACTATTATATATAACATCAGATATTATATATCTATTATTATTCATTATATGCATTCTTTAGTTATAAGTAGAATACTTTTTACCCCCTTCAGCTTTACACAGTACTCAGAGAAAACTCTGGGACTTAAGTTGAGATTTCTTTCAGGGAAAGATGGTTTTATAACTACTGAATAAATACTATATAAAGTAGTAAAGTTTAAGAGTTAATTTTTAGTTGGGGAACTTTTATAATTTTTCTTTCTTTTTTTTTTTTTTTTTAATGTTTACTTATTTTTGACAGAGAGAGACAGAGCATGAGCAGGGGAGGGGCAGAGAGAGAGATACAGAATCCGAAGCAGGCTCCAGGCTCCGAGCTGTGAGCACAGAGCCCGATGAGGGGCTTGAACTCACAGACTGTGAGATCATGACCTGGGCTGAAGTTGGACACCCAACTGACTGAGCCACCCAGGTGCCCCATTGGGGAACTTTTAAAACACTAATATGAAACAAAATGCTGAAACCAAGCTTTGATATTACAACAAAATATTACAAAGTAACTTCTTTACAAAGTTAAACTCTTGCCATTCCAAAGAAAATGTGAAACCGTTGCTATTTATGAACAGACTATGTAACATAAATTAACTGAAAAAAAAAAAGGCAACAATGTTTAAGAAAAAGACAGTAATCTTTACGCCCTTCGTGGGGCTCAAATTCATAACTCTTAGATCAAAAGTTGTGCTAAAAATAGATAAAGGCAATGATAGATGAGAGGCCCAAATGAGAATTACATTACAGGGCTCCCTTTCATTCTCTTGTAAAATTTATGTTTTAGGAAGATAAAAACATTATTTGCGTGAAATGTACATTTTCACTGTGCTTTAACATATATAAATAAGTAAACATACCTTCTCTGATTTAAGTACACTAAGTTCCCACTGAAGTTTATCATTTCTACTTGGTTCAGTAGTCCTAAGTGATGATCCACTTGTCACTAATGGCAAGTGACCCAAAAACAACTGTTCTTGCTTGCCTTCTTTTCCAACAGTCCTATTTTCCAAAGGAATTTTATTTTCCTCCATTATTTTTGATTCTTCACCAAAATCTTTATTTATTTTAGAAACTGACTCTCCAGAATCTTTGCTTGTCCTTGTCACAAATCCATCTTTTAAAGAGTCTAATGGAACATCACATGCATTTACATTTTCTTTCCTATTATGATTAATGATGATTTCTAGCTCTCTACATCTCAATAAAACTTGCTCTTTCTCTTGCTTTAAAGACTTAACTTCTTCACTCAGAAAACTAATCTCACCATGTTTCTGTTTTAATTGTTCAGAAAGATCAGACAGCTTCTCTGACAGTTCTAATTTTTCTCGCTTGGTCACCTCAAGTTTTTCCATAAGTTCTGTTGTATCTTTCTCAACAACCTCACCAATTTCCAAGGGTTCTCCTATAAAAGTTTTGTCATCATCAAAGACTGAACTTTTCATTTTTACCACAGTTGGATTTATTCTTTGCAAATGATGAAGCTCTTCACTAAGTGTTTTAAGCTTACTTTTATACTCTACTTCTTGTTTGTTTTTGCTGTCTTCTAGATCAGTTTTCACCTTGAGAAGGCAAGCATAGTCCTCCTGTAACTCTTGATAGTTAACTTCAAAATTTTTTTCAGCAAATGAAAAAGTGTTCCTTTGCCTTTCAATCTCTTCAGTTAGCTGAATACATTGTTTTTTGAGGTCCTCATTTTCCTCTGTAAGTACTTCTATTTCTTTTTGCCAGTTACAGTCTTGGGATTTAGACTTAATGGAGTCTGTGAAAAGTAATCTTTCTTCTTGGTTAACAGGAGTACACATTTTCAACATGTCTTCAAGGGCTTTCTTTTCATCTTTAAGAATGCTATTCTCTGCTTCAAGATGTGTGAATTTTTCTTGAAGGTCATCCTCTTTTTCCTTCATTTGTTTCTCCAACAATTCAGTTTTAAGTTGTAATTCTTGAACTTCTTGTTCAAGAGTACCCTTTTCCTTTTCTTCTTGCCTGAGTATTTCAATTTCTTTTTGAAGTTCATTGATTTGAAGAGTCATTTCTTCTGATTTTGAATTCACAAGGGACTGCTGTAAATCTTTTAGCTTTGAAATTTCCAAAATTAGTTGATTCTGCTTAGTTATCAAACTATCTTTTTCAAACTGCATGGTTTCTATCTTTTGACTCATTTCATTCTGTAAGCCATCTATCTGCTGTTTATAGTGAATGCCTAAGTTATCTTTAAGTTTCTCAATATTTATTCGATGTTCAATTTCTAAATCTTCTTTCAGTTTGGAAAGTTCTTCTTCATGACTAAACAGAAGCTGTGTCCTCAGCCTCTCTAATTCAGCTTCTTGTGATTCAGCCATTCTGTCTAATACAGCATTCTTTTCTCTCTCTAACATTTCCAGTTTTATCTTGTAATTTGTAACTTCTGCTTCATGTTTTAATTCTAGTTCTTTTCTGGACTCAGATGCAGAAACAATCTCAGCTTTCAAATCTTCCACTGTACTAAGGGACTTATGTGCTTCATTGAGTTTACTTTCTTGTTCAGCTATTGTTTGTCTAGCTCTCTGAATTTGTTCCCTTGAAAAGCTCAATTCTTCAAAAAGGTCTTCAAGCTGCCTCTGTAGAGTAGACTTTTCTCCTGAAATTACTCCTAGTTCTTCCTTGAGTTTTTCCTTTTGAGAATTACTATCTTGCAATTTTATATTCAGTTCATTTATTGCCATATTCATTACTTTTATTTGATCTTCATTAACAGTAATACCTGGATATGATCTTAAAGCATTCTCCATTTCTTCTTTATGCCGTATTTTAAGTTCATCTATCTGTGACATGTGTTGTTTTATTAACTCCTGTTTCATCTGTACTATCTGCTGCCCATACATTTCATCCAGCTCTGCCCGGAGCTGTTCTAACTTTCTTTGTGTTTCTTGTTCCATTCTTTGCAGAATATCAGTTTCAAATTGGCTATCTTTATGATTTTTCTTTTGAAGTTCTTCAACTGTCCCCATTAACTGTTTTATTTCCTCAGAACACTGTCTTTCTTTTTGCTTGGAATGAGTCAGCTCTAATTTCATATTTTTAATCTCTTGGTTCTTTCCTACAACCTGTTCTTGTAATTCTTCCAGTAATTTATCAGTAACTGTGACTTTATCCATTAGCTCTAGAGTTTTTTTTTCTTCTTCTATTATTTTTGTTTTTAGTTCTTCAATGATTGCATCTTTCTCCTGTATTTCTTTATTTGAGCTTTCTACTTTTTTATCTTGTTCCTTTAGAAAGAAAAAATGAAAATATAAAAATGTCAGTTTTAGTTCCTGGCAACTTACATTGCTTAATCTCAATACCAAAATATTGAGAGAAGTCTGTTTTTCTCAATAATTCTATAAATAGTAATTGCTAGGCTTGCCCTTCAATTTTTCCCAAGTCAGTGAGATACGACGTGTGTACCCAACACTATTTGTGAGCAAACACTACAGCAGCATTGGTTTTCTTGAAGAAAGAAATTTTTCTTACACTGCTATGGTGAAAAATATTAATTTCAAAATTAGTAGGATTAAAATGTCTAAACCATTATATTTTCATCTTTCTTATTAACTAATAAACTTAGTATTTTCTATAGGTATAGTACTATGTACTCTTTACAGTTCCAGAAGAAAGTCTTAAACATAAATCAAGATTCCTTCTATGTATTCTAGTGACTTAAAGGTGTCTGATGAGCAAATGCTATGAAAAGACTAAAACAACAAAAACAGGTTCTTGTGGGTCTTAGTTTCATTCCTGTGGCTGACCTCAAGTGACATGCAAAACAACTACACCATTTAGAGCAAATCAACTTGGTCCTAGACTTTGGGTTTGAATAGAAATTTGAAAGCGGGGCAGACATTTTTTTCCACGTCTGACTTGGGACTCTACTGTGGTACTGTATATAAGCCTAAACCTAGGACACAGGCCAAGGCGTATTCATAATCACAATCATCCTTAAGAATGTTATCACAGGGGCGCCTGGGTGGCGCAGTCGGTTAAGCGTCCGACTTCAGCCAGGTCACGATCTCACGGTCCGTGGGTTCGAGCCCCGCGTCAGGCTCTGGGCTGATGGCTCGGAGCCTGGAGCCTGTTTCCGATTCTGTGTCTCCCTCTCTCTCTGCCCCTCCCCCGTTCATGCTCTGTCTCTCTCTGTCCCAAAAAAAAAAATAAATAAAAAAAAAAACGTTGAAAAAAAAAAAATTTAAAAAAAAAAAAAAAAAAAAAGAATGTTATCACATAAAGGAGTCAAGCAAAAGCCCTAGAAACAAAGTTTTGCCTCTGTTACTTAGTTGCCTAAATATTTAAGGGCTGAGGTCCCAACTACAAAGAAAGTATAATCCATAGAATGGAACAAACACAAGTAGGTAAGTAAAATCACCTAAATGAGTCAGGAGTCCTAAGGCCAAGAGGACTTAAAGGCACCTTGAATGGATTTATTAATATATCTAAATAAAGAATGTCAAAGCCTAGAAAAAGGAAGGCGTGAGACAGAAATGTTGGCAGTACACATTCCACCACAGTCCAGGTGCCGTGAGACTGCGAATTCTGATCACTCTGGGAAAACCATACTTAACACAGAAAGCAATGTAAGGGGTTGTAGCAAACAGAATTTAAGAATTTCAGTCCACAGGCATGACTTTTCCTTCTGTGAGATGGATACATCAGGTTATCATAGCGTAATGCTATGGAACATTTGATTCCTCTAATATCCTTTAATCTCATGCTCACTAAACAACTTTCTATTATTATTATTTGGCGTTTCAAATTCATTTGCCCAGAGAAAGAAAGTAAAATCCAAAGAACCTGAAGCATGCAGGTCCTGGTGATAATCATTTCTCACTGTAAATTAATAATCTCATCTTCAAGATTTAAACATTTAGCCTCTTGAACTTGGAAAATCTGAGCTCACCTCTGAGATAGCTCAAGTCTCAGATGATAGAAGATAAAAATCAGAATTATTTTTTCTTCCAAGATTTTATTTAAATTCAAGTTAGCTAACATACAGTGTACTTCTGGTTTCAGGAGTAGAATTTAGTGATTCATCACTTATATATAACACCCAGTGCTCGTCACAACAAATGCCCTCCTTAATGTCCATCACCTATTTAGCCTATCCCCTCAAAAACCCCTCAGTTTATTCTCTATAGTTAATAGTCTCTTGTGGTTTGCCTCCCTCTCTGGATAAAAACCAGACTTCTGAGCCTACAAGTCAAAGGCCACAATATGCACTATATAAATTAACTAAGGCAACAACAGCTATACTGTGAAGCCTCTTGAGCAAAATCCTATCAGCTTTTTTCTTGGTATCACATATTCCATCCAATGTCACCATAAGTGATTACCAAATGCTGAGCCTTCTGACTTCTGTACTATAATATGACATTTAAATCACTTTAATCTCTTAAATTGCAGTGTTTTCACCTGTAAAATAAATACCATTTCTTCTATCTCATAGAATATGTTTGAAGCTAAAAGAAAATGAATGTATTAATGTATTTTATGCACATTGTGCTATATAAAAATGTAATATCTTTGTATACTAGAAAGTATCTAGAAGGCATTTGGAACCTATAAGAAAATAAAATTAGTTCACGGAGGTCAACTTCAGTTGAACTGTTAAATAAGTACTTAGACTTGGAATATTAACATCTGTTAATACTTCTATTTCCTGATTTTTCTATTGGGGAGGAGGAATCCTCATAAAACAGTGTCACTTAATTCAAAATTGTCCAACATGTGATATAACTGCAAGCAACAATAATTCTTCATTCAACTATTAAATAAATTCATGGTTCATTTTTCTTAGTACTGTTTATTTCAAAATATATGGTTTTAAACCATATATTTTGTGTTGGAAAAGACAGCCCTGTGGTTGAAGATACAATCCCTCTATTTTTAGAAACAGACTTGAGGGAGTGGGGAATAATATACTTCTTGCTTGTGACCACTGCACCATGGGAAGTTCAGAATATTATGAGTAAAGAGAATGAGGCTGGAATCACCATGACAGTTTCAACCATCACCCTAATGCTCTAGTCCCTCAGCTGATCTGATGGAACTACTGCTCAGGGGGAGTCATTCAAAGTTTAAAAAAAAAAAAAAAAAAAAAAGAGAGAGAGAGAGAGAGAGAGAAAATTTTAAAAATATATACATAATAAAGAAGAGACTAATAATTGGGGTGCCTGGGTGGCTCAACTGGTAAGCATCTGACTTTGGCTCAGGTCATGATCTCATGGCTTGTGAGTTCCAGCCTCAGGTCAGGCTCTGTGCTGACAGCTCAGAGTCTGGATCTTGCCTCAGATTCTGTGTCTCCCCTCTCTCTCTCTCTGCCCCTTCCCTGCCCATGCTCTGTCTCTCTCTCTCTCAAAAATAAATTAAGACAAATTTTTAAAAAAAGACGAAGAAGAGACTGGTAATAAAAGCATTCTGCTAACAGAGGCACCTGGATGGCTCATTTGGTTAAGTATCTTACTCTTGATTTCAGCTCAGGTCATGATCTCATGGTTTGTGTGATCAAGCTCCTGCATCGGGGTCTGCACTGACAGCGAGGTACCTGCTTAGGATCCTCTCTCCCTCCCTCTCTCTGCCCTTCCACCACTTGCGCACGTGCACTCTCTCTCACAAAATCAATGAACTTAAAAAAAAGAAAAATTCTGCTAGCACTCAAATAAACAAAGGCTTTCCCCCTATGAAAATGAATTATTTGGGGCACCTAAGTGGCTCAGTCAGTTAAGCATCTGACTCTTGATTTCCGCTCAGGTGTGGAATCAATGCAGAGCCTGCTTGGGATTTTCTCTCTCCCTCTCTCTGCCACTCCCCTGCTTGTGTACTCTCTTTCTCTCTCTCTCAAAATAAATATTAAAAAAATAAAATAATGAATTATTTGAGTTTTAAATACTTTCAAATAATACTGCCTGCTGAATATAATAAATACAACAAAATCCAATTTCCAGGCTCTTATAACGAGACCTAGAGTATCTCTCCACTCTTCTCTCCTGAAAAGGCTCACTTTTGTTTTCTTTTTAATTTCTTTAACATTTATTTATGATTTCTGAGAGACACAGAAGATAGAGTGTGAGCAGGGGAGGGGGCAGAGAGAGAGGGAGACAGAGAATCCAAAGCAGGCTCCAGGCTCTGAGTTGTCAGCACAGAGCCCGACATGGGGCTGGAACCCACAAACCATAAGATCATGACCTGAGCCAAAGTTGGACACTCAACTGACTGACCCACCCAGGCTCCCCAGGAAATGTTTATTTTTATTGCTTCATTTCATCATATTATACATGTTAAAAATATCTTTATAAAGGCTCACTTTAAAAAAAAATTTCTTTTATGTTTTATTTTTGAGAGAGAGAGAGGGAGAGAGAGAGCGCGCGCAAGTGGGGGGGGTGGGGGGCATGGAGCAGAAAGAGAGAGGGAGACACAGAATCCGAAACAGGCTCCAATCTCTGAGCTGTCAGCCCAAAGCCTGACGTGGGGCTCAGACTCACAAGCTGTGAGATCATGACCTGAGCCATAGTTGAACACTTAATCAACTGATCCACCCAGGAGCCCCTACAAAGGCTGACTTTCAAAGACTATTTCTGGTTAAACTATTTTTTGCTACCTATATATTTTTAACATCTTTTGTCCTGGGTCTTTATGTACACTCCACCCTCTAAAATGTCCTTCCTATCTCTATCAGTTCAGATTCATAATGTATTTGCTTATTTACCAAATGAATACTGAGTAGCTACTATGTGCCACACAGAACTATTGCTGAGAAAATGAAATATAATTAGAGAGAGATTATTCCAGACCTGCCTCAAATATCCTCTCCTCCTAAAGCCTACCCTGAGTCACTTCCTTTATGAAGGCAGACCTTATTAGGAAAACATGGATGGTGAAGAGGATGGATGCAAGAGGGGGCAGTGCAGTAAAACACAAGAAATATGGCTCTGGGCCAGCTGTATGGGTTTGAATCACAAGTCTGACAAGTGTCAGTAGGGTACCCTCAGTCAAGTCATTTAACATAGGTGAACCCCATTTTCTCTTTTGAAAAACAAATAAAATATAACCTACAGAGATGAGTGGTTTTTCGGATTTAAGATTATAATCTTATGAGATATGTTGTGTATCTATGTATATATAAATATATTCTCTAGAATACATATGTGTGTGTATAAACACATACATATACACACATACATATTTATATATTTATACATAATATATAATATATATGTGTGTTCATACATAAAAACAAATATAAATATGTAAATTATATATATTTCCCCCCTTTTCCTCTATTACCACTTATTTGCTAAATAAGTATTCCAAGCAACTTTATAAAACATAACTATCATGAAAGGAGAATCCACTATTTTTTTCTAATTAAAATCCATAAGATTTCATTTTTTCTTGGAAATATTTTCAGAATTTCATAACCACTGGTAAAATGAGTAGAAATACTTATAGATGAAAAGAAAAAAAGAATGTTAATTATGTTTATAAATTTAGATTCTCCTGAGAACTCACTTTAACATAGGCTGATCACTTCCAAGGAACTCAGTAATTAGTATTATCTTAAAAACTATTATTGTAAGACTCCCAATTGCTTTTGAAATAAGTTGTTTTATATAAAGAACATTTCTTAATTATGAAATTTTGTAATTCATGTACATAACAAAAAATATAAACACTTGCATAAAAAACTTCAATTATAAAGCTGCTGTACATTGGCTAACTTCCTTAAAATAAACATACCATTTCATATGTTCTAATTTTCTCTTGTAAGAAACTAATTTGCATCTTGAAGTCTTCTTTCTTTTTTTGATAATCTTCTAATAAATGGTCTTGTTCTTCCAGCTGTTGCTGATGAGTGAGGATCTGTTGTTTGGCTTGCAACAAATCTGCAGCTGTGCTACTATGAGTGCTGTTTCTCAGAGTTTCACTAGCCTGTAACTTAAAAACAGAAAGAAACCCCCAAGTTAAATTCTGAAGTGATTACGCTACGGAATAGACATCTTTTGGGATATTACTCAGCTCACAATTGCTCTCTGGGAAATCTGCTAGATTCATAGGCTTGAAACCCAAGCAAACATGCTGTCATGGCTTATCAGATGAGTATGGGCACATCATACAAGCTGAACAGTTAAGATTCTCCCATGACAAAGCAGAAAAAGTCTAATAAAATAGGGAAGACTAAGGCAGACCTACAGAAAGAAAAGGGGCCTGAAAGACAGTACTTCCTGGATTCCTGATATCCTTCTAGTTTCTGATTCCAATCCCTTTCAGAGGCCTGGTTGTATTTCCACCTTGAAATCTGTAATATAAGCCTGTATTTAAATTTCTCCCTTTTGCTTAGCCTATCTCAAATTATTTTCTGTACTTGCCATCAGAAACCTTGATTAATACAATTACATTCTTATGGCTCTGATTAAAGGTAAATGGAATATATTCTGTCTGGATACCATTTTAGAAAATAAAATAAAATCATACCAGGGTTGGCAAAGGTAGGATGTGGCTACATGTTAATTTCTGCAAAAATCCACCCATCAGACTTAAAAGATATTGTAGGCTTTCAGTATACAGACAAGGATGAACAAAGAAAATAACAGCAAAGAAACCACAAAAGAACTAGTTAAATTCTTGGTTAACATAATAACAGGTGTTCGTTATTTTTTCCAACATGATACATTATAAGCAGATGTGATTTTAAGTTTAAATTTGTTTTAAAACTCATGAGCATTTTTTTAAAACTTCACTACCAAAAATCTAATAAATTTTGTTCTATTAGTAATACTTACATGCTGGAACTGAATCTGTAATTTCTGACTTTGTTCTGTCAACTCTAAAAATTCTCTCATTGTCTCATCCTTTTCTCTTCTTGCTTGTTGTAAATTAGCAGTAAGCTGGGTTATGATGCCATCTCTTTGTTTAATGGCAGCTTCAAATTCTTGTAACTAAAAGACATCAGTGAAAATATTAAGTGCCAGACTTACTTTCTTTGAAGTTTATATATTTTGAATTTTTTTTTTTTTAACGTTTATTTATTTTTGAGACAGAGACAGACAGAGCATGAACGGGGGAGGGTCAGAGAGAGGGAGACACAGAATCTGAAACAGGCTCCAGGCTCTGAGCTGCCAGCACAGAGCCCGACGCGGGGCTCGAACTCACAGACCGCGAGATCATGACCTGAGCCGAAGTCGGCCGCTTAACCGACTGAGGCACCCAGGCGCCCCCGAAGTTTATATATTTTGAGAGAGAGAGATGGGTGTAGGAGTGTGTGAAAGCAGGGAAGGGGCAGAGAGAGAGAGGGAGAGAGAGAATCCCTAGTAGGCTCCATGCTGTCAGCTTGGAGCCTGAGCGGGGCTCGATCCCATGAACCATAAGATCATGACCTGAGCCGAAATCAAGGGCCAGATGTTTAACCAACTGAGCCATCCAGGTGCCCCTGCCAGACTTATTTTTAGAACAAAACTGATTATTAGTACAGGCAACTATTCAAAAATATACAAAACACATTGTCAGACTGTAATTAAAAAAAATTTTTTTTTAATGTTTGTTTATTTTTTAGAGAGACAGAGACAGAGCACAAGCGGGGAAGGGCAGAGAGAGAGACGGAGACAGAGATTCTGAAGCAGGCTCCAGGCTCTGAGCTGTCAGCACAGAGCCCGATGTAGGGGTCGAAATCACAGACTATGAGATCATGACCTGAGCCTAAGTCGAATGCTCAACCAACCAGGCCACCCAGGTGCCCGGGAAGATTATAATTTGTAAGCAATCTCATCCATATTTGAAAAAATTACCTTGTAGAAATTGGTTTTACTTCCAAAACAACTTAAAAAAAAATTACCTGATGAACAAAATACACTAGGTCTAACTTATCGATTATCTGCTTCTAGGAGGACAAGTGCCTTTATATTCGGGGTGCCCCAATCTGTTCCTAGGCAACATCATCATAGACATGTTCGATTCTCACTTGTTCCTGGAAAGGATGAAACTAAAATGTATTCTGTCGTCTTCATCAATGGTCTTTTTCACCTTGGTTTCATAACTGACTGCCACAAACAACAGATGTCATTTGAACCACAAGAGGTCCCTTTACAAGGACTCGCTGACATTTTTAATGAGTTTAAGTCATAACATTCTGATGCGGTTTGCACCATATTTTCTCTCAGGCTGATTACAAAAACATCTATTCTACTGAAGTGCTTTCAGCCTAGCTATCTCATAAAGTTAAACAAAAGATTCCAGATTGTATTACCCCTATTCATGGAATCTTAGTGTTAAGCAAGTTGTTTATGATATGTATAAGAATATTATGAGATAAGTTACTATGACTTAAGTTATGTACTATTTACATATGCTAGCATTCAAATTTCCTGTTTTTGTTTTTGTAACAAAACAAAAGCCACATAAAGTAGGCATACCTGCTGTAACCCTTCAGTCCCGTAGGTGGCTCTCATTTCTTCTAGTTCTCTGTTCAGCTCTTCAATCTCATGTTGTTTGCCAGCCAATTCATTTTCCATCATCTCTAGGTGGGTCTGACTATACTGTGCTCCATGTTCAGAATAAGAATCATCAGCACCAAATTCTTCTTCCTAAATCAATCCAAGATATTTAATAATTCATACTAACAACATTCCTCAGGAAGAGGGATTCAAATATTGAATTCCATAGTAAAGTCCACTTTAAAATATCACTTATCAACTGAGAATTTACTGGAATGACTACCTACTTTGTTATTAATGTGCTATATACCTTAAAAGCAAAAACAAAATATCTACAAATTTGGTTATAACTGAGCTTTATAACAAAAGACAGCTAATTTTGTTTTGTTAAACATTAAAAGCATTTAGAAATCACACACAGAAAGAAATGCATGCAGGAAACAGCTTTGTTAGTAAGCCAGATGGTTTTTGATAGTGTAAAACATTAGTATCATAAGTAGTTTTAAATACTGTACCCTTAATAAATTTGTGGGCTTTCCTGTTCTCACCACAAAACTGCAACCATTTACCTGTACAAAAACAATTTCCTGATATATTATGATTTTAGATAGAACTTTATTTAAAGCTAACAATTATAATTCTGCTAACTGTATTCGTGCATATTTTATGGATAGGGAAAATGCCTCATTGGCAAAAACAGATACAGCGATTAAACTTAAATATATAAAAGACATTATGATCATTTCAAATGCCAATGATTCCTAAAACACTTGAGGGCTTACAATGCAGAAGACATTGTACTATACATTTTTGTTTACATGAATCAAAGTTCTAAGTGCAGTTTATATTTTGTCTTCAGAAGGGGAATTATAGACCTCAAGTTACTAAAATCCTCTTCTACAAAATGCTGCCTTATCATCATTTAAATAATTGTTTTTTGATTAAGCTCTATTCATTTTAAAGTAAAATCATTTGCTTGTGCAAATTCACTGAAGGCTGGTAATCAGGTCAAAGGGTATGAGATGAAGAGGTAAACAACACTCCCCCAACTTTTCCCTGGGGAAATGACAGCCATGCCAACCCTAACTGATGTAGAGATTTTCCATAACATATTACTGCCTCTACCACAAACATTTGGGGATGGGAGGAAGAAGGATGACAGAGTACGTCTCCTGGGTTGACCTGGTGGGAGATTAATTTCAGGTCAATTAATCTATTTAACAATCTCCTCCTTCCCCCCAACAGTGCACAAAAGAACTTTATTCCTGCTTACATCTTAATTATTCACAATTCTACATTAATAGAATTAATAGAATTCTACATTAATACAATCCAAGATAATGAAATTTTTACTGCTCAAGTATATAGGACAGGATATCCCAGAATTAGGGTATGAACCACATCCCTTTAAAAAGTGGAAGCACTGGGGCGCCTGGGTGGCGCAGTCGGTTAAGCGTCCGACTTCAGCCAGGTCACGATCTCACGGTCCGTGAGTTTGAGCCCCGCGTCAGGCTCTGGGCTGATGGCTCGGAGCCTGGAGCCTGTTTCCGATTCTGTGTCTCCCTCTCTCTCTGCCCCTCCCCCGTTCATGCTCTGTCTCTCTCTGTCCCAAAAATAAAAAATAAAAAAAAAAAAGTTGAAAAAAAAAAAAATTAAAAAAAAAAAAAAAAAAAAAAAAAGTGGAAGCACTGCAGCACCTAGCTGGCTCACTCAGTAGAGCATGTGACTCCTGACGTAGGGGACTCTGGACCTAGGGGTTGTGAGTTCAAGCCTGCCCCACTTTAGGTGTGGAGCCTACTTAAAATTTAAAAAAAAAAAAAAAAAAAAAGGTGAAGATACTATTTAGGAGTTCTTTAACAGAGTTTTATTCCTTGGTTTTTCTTAAAACTAAAGTAAAAAAAAAAAAAAAAAACCTCATCTTTATGGCAACACAATATTGCAGTATGTGAAAAACTATCAGAAGACAGGAGTACTAAATCTATTAAAATTATTAATATCAAGTCACTTGAAGTAACTTTCCAATTAAATCCTTCTAAATTTCAATTAGCTCTTCTTGATGCTGGAACAAAGCATTTTAATAAGCATCTGCTAAAATGTTTGCTTTATAGTAACAGTGTTATGAAATGGATTTTATGAAAAGCTTCAAATATAATAGTAAGCAATGGATACTCCTTAAGTGGAGATGATATAACTCTGTAATAAGTTACTGATTTATAATAATTGTATCCAATACATTATACAGCCAATGTTCAGCTTAATTTTTATCTAACTTAAGCAAAACTACATTTGAAAAACTCGTATGTATTGGCTTCTTAAAATACAAGACCATTTTCAAAACTTAATTACATGTTCTTATAATAAAATAAAAATCAGTATTAATAAATTTTAAAAATTTAATACCATGTAAATAGGTAAAAGATTATTCACCAGCACTAAACTAAAATAAACTATATTCTGAAGTTAGAATAGAAATACTCAGAATACTGGAATCACTAACAGTTAATGTTAAATTATTCTATTGTTTTAATGTGGATAATATTTTATTGATACCTAAAGGATAGAGCATTCATCCCTTCTTACATTAGTCTTCTAACACCATACTTGGTAAACTGTAATATGAAAGTAAATTAATAACGTGAAACATGAAGATTAGATTGACAAACTCCTTCAGCTAAAGAAAAGCCTAAACTTCCCTTAATCTCCTTTTTTTACTGTGGCATTTGTCAAAGTTATGTAAACCTTTAGGCTGTCCTAATATATTCTTTCTGAATTCACAGATTTACTCAATTTACATGGATAACATGTAGACTAGGGAATTTTAAATTTTAAAATGTTCTGTAGAGGTAAGTATCACCTCATAAAAATACTGCTATTCAGAAAGATTCAGAGGACGATCTTTTTTATAACCATAAAATGGCCTTCACACCAAAACTTTTTCCTTTCACTGGACATTAATTTAAAGACAGACTATTAATATCCTTATAATAATTTATACTTACACATATTCAAAAATATTAATAATGTTTTAATAAAGTAAGAATCTGATGGTTCCTAAAAGTGTATGAGAATTACAGGAGTTCAATGTGCCTAGGGGAAATTGGAGCTAAGTAACTAATGAGGCTAAAATCATTTATTGAAAGTCAAGTTGAATATCAAACACATTGCACAACTTAATATATATACAATTTTTAATTGTCAATTATACCTCAATAAAACTGATGCAGAGAGTGAGAAAAAAATAAGGTGAGACTAAAACAAAACAAAACAAAACAAAACAAAACACCATACCCAAGTCAAAGCTGGAAGGCTAAGTTTATATAACTTTATGGCTAAAGGCTATGTCTCCAACTCCAGCCTGCCATTTCAGAAATATCATGAACTGTATAAGCGACTTGGTTAAGAAGCACTGAATAATCACATGAAATCCATGAGAGTGTATGCTCTACTATCATTTCATCTTTCCATACTTAGCATAGCACATTTATTTACCTATCTTGTGTCTAGGTTGCCTACAATATTCACAGCTTCCTCCAGATAACCCTGCTCAAAGAGTATCAATAAAAATATTTCATGTTAATATGGCGTTTTGGATATGAAATGTCCCTTCATGAAGGACTTAACAGATTACATATAACTTAAATTAATTTGTAAGAAGGCTACTTTTTTATCCAGTCTGATTTCTCTAGTATATGTAATTGCGTATATATTTACTCAAAACTGATCTTATTAGGTAGGTCATAGGAAAATATTATCTAATTATTTCTAAGCCTGAATCCATCAGTCAACCCAACAAGAATACCGGCCAAAGAAGTCAAGAAAATTAAATGCACACCATATTTATATGCAGAAAATTTCTAAACTAGTAATCATACTCTGAACTCCTTTTGAGAATAATTTGTTAAAAGAATTCTCATTAATCATTTCATATGCTTAGTGGGAAGAGCACATTTCTACTGAAGAACAGTAAAAAAAAAAAAACCAAAACCTTTTTTGATTGTCTTTTATATACTAAACACCATACTAAATATTATCAGATAACCCTCACAACTACACTGTTAAGTAGGTATCTTTGTTTACAGATGAAAAAAACTACATTTCAGAGTTTCAGTGATGGGCCCCAGTTGATACACCACGGAGGTGATGAAGGTGAAATTTGAACACAAGTTTCCAAAGCCCCTGTTGTTTTATGTTACCTTACTTCCCTACAACCCAGAAAAATGACAGTGATATTTAAATAACACACAAGATAATTACGTAGCCCACAATTAAAAACTGTAATTTTGAAATTTTAAAAATACTCAAGGGCAAACAAGAGTAGTCAAGATTATTAAACACTGCAAACCTGGCATTTGTAATGAAGTTGTAATCTATGTGTTTCCTAGAAAGGAATTTCCTTTGGTGGGGAGGATGTGATACTAAGAGATAATTCCTTAAAATTTCCAATATGAAAAGAATTACAGGGTCAATTTACGTCTTAATTTACAAATTTCATTTACTGATGATTCTTCTGCCTCCTGAAAGTGTGACTATGGCTTACAAGTTCCCTGTAATTCTAGCTCCAGTCACACCAGTTTTAACATCACCAAAAGTAATGGCTAAAGCCTCCACAACTAGCCCAGTGTCATGGATTCAACCAGCCTCCATGTTAGCAATCTTAATGGGACACTACCAAATACTTCACAATCAATTTTTCTGCTGTTTTCTACAAAGTGAATATGTAACTTTGTCATAGCATAACCATTCTGAATCCAGGCCAAAATATATAATATCACAAGGGTTATGATTGAAATCTGGTCAATCTGTCAAAAATTATTTCATAAATACCTGTTTTCAATGTAATCTTCTAAGAAACTATTTTTTCAAATTATAGGTCATTATTCAATTTGGTTTTTGTGACCAGCATTAAAAAGAGAAAGTATCAAAGGATATGTCACATAGCAAAGAGAAGTATCTTTCCTGAAATTTTTGTTTGGAAAAAAATTTCACATGTATGTATAGGTATATATTTATTCATGTACACAATCATTCATGTATATAATAAAACATATATATAATTGTACATGCGAATATATAGAAATTATACACATATACACATAGAATATATTTCTTGTTGAATCATTGTGAACATATTCTAACTTTTATTTGCAGGATTTACATTTAAATATTACTTGTACCTTAATTCAAAACACATATTTATTAGGTATCACAGATAAATAGTTTGAATACATTTTTCTGGACCTCACAATACCCACCAGTTTTATAATTTAAAAAATCTAGGCAAAAAATATCTTATTGTAGCAAGAATTTCCAATATTATCGTTTTTTAAAAAGAGAACTTGCAAACCACAATCTTAATATTTTTACCTTTCAAATCTATATTAACAAAAACTAAAGTTTACTCTCTTATCCCAAAAGTGAGAAAAAGGCTATATAAATTTAATCAAATTTCACAGGCATATAAGAGATGGTCTGACCTGTAGCCATTTGGCTTATTAAAAAAAAAAAAAATTCAACTTAGTGTAAAGAAAAAAATGCATTTTGTGCAGTCTTTGGGTGTCCCAAAGACAAAGGCAGTTCAAGAACAAAAATACCTGAAACTTTTAATCAAGAAAGACACTATAAGAATTATGGCATTATAATAGGGGTGCCTGGGTGGTTCAGTCAGCTAAGCAACCGACTCTAGACTTCCCGATCTCATAGTTTGTGCGATCAAGCCAGGGCTGACAGTGTCGAGCCTGGCTGGGATAGTTTCTCTACTTTTCCCTATGCCCCGCCTCCGCTTGTTTTCCTTTCATTTGCTCACACTCTCTGAATAAACTTAAAAGAAGAAGAAGAAGAAGAAGAAGAAGAAGAAGAAGAAGAATTATTATTATTATTATTATTATTATTATTATTATTATTATTATTATTAAGGCATTATAAAGAGAGAGAGAGCCAAGTAGAAAGTTCCTGAGCTCACCTCTCCCCACAAACACACCAAGGCTGCAACTACATATACCCCAACTCATTGTCAGAGAACAACCTGAAGACTAGCAGAACAGGTTTTCCACAGCTAAAGATACAAAGAAAAAGCCACATGGAAAAGGGTAGGAGGAGCAGAGACACGATCAGAAACTAAACCTCCTGTGCAGCGACCCACAAGCAAGAGAGATCTCACAGGTGTGAAGGCCCTCCTCAAGGAGTGAGGGGTTCAAGCCCCACAGTGGGAAGCCCTCATACTGTGTATATGCACTGGAAATATGAGCCCCCATAAACATCTGGCTTTAAATTGGCTTAACTGGGGGAGCCAGAAGGCTATAAGAAACCAAGACTCTGCTCTTAAAAGGCCAGTGTACAGCATCACTTGCTCGGAGACCCAGGACAAGACAGCAGTTTGAAAAGCAGCTGGATTATATGTGAAAAAAAATTATTAATTTTAGGGTGTGTGCCCCAGGGGCAAGAATCTGCAGGAAGTTTTTCCAGGAATGGAAGTGCTGGCACGCACTATTTTTCTGGCCTTCCTTCAGCACAGCTGGGCCCTGGTTCTGACACTCTCTCTTCCTAGCACCACTCTCCCTGCCCTGGCGTTCCCCTGTGAACCCACCCCAACCTACTCAACTGCCCTGGCAGGGGCCCTTCCAAAGTGACTCCTGCTCTAGGGAGTCCCACCCACCTGCAGGCTCAAGACAGTGGCCACCAAGCCTCCCAGTCAGTCACACTGCATACTACCCCACCCGCCAACATACCTGCAGCTGCAGCCTAGCCTCTTGGCCAGCCTTGCCGGGGGCCAGCCCCGTCCACCAGTACAGCTACAGCAGCTGCAGCCCAGTCACCATTTGCAGATGATAAGATACTATATATAAAAAACTCTAAAGATTCCACTAAAACACTATCAGGACTAATCAATGAACTCAGTAAAGTTGCAGGACACAAAATTAATATACAGAAATCTATCGATTTCTATACTCTATCAACAAACTAGCAGAGAAATTAAGAAAAATACCATTTATAACTGCATCAAAAAGAATAAAGTATCTAGGAATAAATTTAACCAAGGAGGTGAAAGACCTGTACTCTGATACCTAGGGCACTGATGAAAGAAACTGAAGAGGACACAAATAAAGGGAAAGATAGACCATGCTCATGGGTCAAAAGAATTAGTACTGTTAAAAATGTCCATTCTAGGGGCGCCTGGGTGGCGCAGTCGGTTAAGAGTCCGACTTCAGCCAGGTCACGATCTCGCGGTCTGTGAGTTCGAGCCCCGCGTCAGGCTCTGGGCTGATGGCTCGGAGCCTGGAGCCTGTTTCCGATTCTGTGTCTCCCTCTCTCTCTGCCCCTCCCCCATTCATGCTCTGTCTCTCTCTGTCCCAAAAATAAATAAAAAACATTGAAAAAAAAAAAATTAAAAAAAAAAAAAAAAAAAATGTCCATTCTACCCAAAGCAATCTGAACTATAATAGTATTTTCACAGAATAATCCTAAAATTTGTATGGAATCATAAAAGACCCCAAAAAACTGAAAAGTAATCTTGAGAAAGAAGAACAAAGCTGGAGGACACATAGTCCCTGATTTCAAACCATACTACAAAGCTACAGTAATCAAAACAGTATGATACTGGCACAAAAATGGATATATAGATCAATGGAACAGAACTGAGAGCCCAGAAATAAACCCATGTTTATATGGTCAATTAATCTATGACAAAGGAGGCAAAAATACACAATGGGAAAAAGATATTCTCTTCAATAAATGGTGCTGAAAACACAGGACAGCTGCATGCAAAAGAATGAAACCACTCTCTTACACCATACACAAAAATAAGCTCAAAATGGATTCAAGACCTGAAACCATAAAAGTCCTAAATGAAAACTTGGGGAGTAAACCCTTATACATCAATCTTAGAATATATTTTCTATCTGTCTTGTCAGGCAAGGGCAACAAAAGTAAAAATAAACAACTGAAACTACATCAAACTAAAAACTTTTTGCACAATGAAGGGAACCATCAACAAAATTAAAAGGCAACCTACTAAATGTACTAAATGAGAGAAGATATTTGTAAATGATAGATCTATTGAAAGGTTAATTTCCAAAATATATTAAAAAAACTCATAGCAGAGAGTATAATGCCAAGTGAAATAAGTCAGAGAAAAACAATACCATATGATTTCACTCATATGTGGAATTTAAGAAGCAAAAGAAATGAGCAAAGGAAAAAAAAAAAGAAACAGACTCAACTATAAAGAACAAACTGATGAAGACTAGAGGAGAGATGGAAGGGAGATGGGTGAAATAGGTGATGGGGATTAAAGGGTATACTTATTATTATGAGCACTGAGTGTTGCAGAAAATTGATGAATCACTATATGTCTGAACCTAATATAACACTGTATGTTCATTATACTGGAATTAATAAAAAGAACTCATTACACTCAACACACACACACACACACACACACACACACACACTAATCCAATTAAAAAATGAGCAAGAGGGCCTGAATAGACATTCTTCCAAAGAAGACATACATATAGATGACCAACAAACAGGAAAAGATGCTCAACATCACCAATCATCAGGAAAATGCAAACTAAAACCACAATGAGCTATCACCCCACACTTGTCAGAAAGACTATTTTCAAAAAACATGAAATAACAAGTGTTTCTGAAAACATGGGACAAAGGGAATTTTTGTGCATTGTCAGTGGGAATGTAAATTTGTGTAGCCATTATGGAAAACAGTATGGCAGTCCCTCAAAAAATTAAAAATGGAAATACCATGGGATGCATTAATTCCATTTCCAGGTATTTACCTAAAGAAAAGGAAAACACCAATTCAAAAATATATATTGCACCCCTATGTTTATTGTAGCATTATCTATAATAGCCAAGACATGGAAGCAACCTAAGTGTCCATCAACAAACGAATGAATAAAGATGTGGGGTGTGTGTGTGTGTGTGTGCACGTCTGTGTATAATGGAAGATTACTCAGCCATAAAAAGGAATGAAATATGTGACAACATGGATAAGTGAAATAAGTTAGAGAAAGACAAATACTATATAATTTCATCTATATGTAGAATTAAAAAACAAATGAACATATAAAACAGAAACAGACTCGTACATACAGAGAAAAAACAAACTGGTGGTTACCAGAGGGGAGGAAAAGTAGGGCAATGGGCTAAACAAGTAAAGGGGAATAAGAGATATAAACTTCAAATTATAAAATAAATAAGCTGCAAGGATGTAAAGTACAGCATAAAGAGTATAGTTAATAATATTGTAATAATTTTGTATGGTAAGGGCGCCTGGGTGGCTGTCAGTTAAGTGTTTGACTCTTGATTTCAGCTCAGGTCATGATCTCACAGTTTGTGAATTTAAGCCCTGAGTTGGAGCCCGATTCTCTCTCTCTCCTTTTCTCTCTGCCCCTCCCCTGCTCTTGTACACACTCTCTCTCAAAATAAACTTTAAAAAATAATAATTTTGTATGATAACAGGTGGTAACTACACTTATTGTGGGAGTATTTTGTAAGGTATATAAATGTCAAATTACTATGTTGTACACTTGAGACTATTATAATATTTTGTATCAACTATACTTCAATTTTAAAATAATGAATAGGGGCGCCTGGGTGGCGCAGTCGGTTAAGCGTCCGACTTCAGCCAGGTCACGATCTCACGGTCTGTGAGTTCGAGCCCCGCGTCAGGCTCTGGGCTGATGGCTCGGAGCCTGGAGCCTGTTTCCGATTCTGTGTCTCCCTCTCTCTCTGCCCCTCCCCCGTTCATGCTCTGTCTCTCTCTGTCCCAAAAATAAATAAAAAACGTTGAAAAAAATTTTAAAAAAAATAAAATAAAATAAAATAATGAATAAAAATAAATTTTTTTAGGGGGGCCTGGGTAGCTCAGTTGGTTAAGTGTCTGACTTCGACTCAGGTCATGATCTTGCAGTTCATGATTTTGAGCCCCATGTCGGGCTCTGCACTGACAGCACAGAGCCTAAAGCCTGCTTCAGATTCTGTCTCCCTCTCTCTCTGCCTCTCTCCTGCTTGTGTTCTCTCTCTCTCTCTAAAAAATAAGCCTTAAAAATTTTTTTCAATAAAATTTTTTAAAAGAATATAAGGCATTACAGAAAAGGAAAAACAGTGTTGTTTTCATATGTAAGCTTCAAATTTAAATTCTCAAGGCTAGATTTTCTGAATTGCAAGCTGTGATTTTAAACTGAGATACTTCCCATATAGGCAACTTTATATAGCGTAAACCAGGTGCCAATTTATTTACTTAACCCTGGTTAATTATTTTCCTGATCAGATTACTAATAAGTATATTCCAGCTTTTAAGCACATTAAACTTTTGGAGTATCAAAGTTTTCACTCCTATTAGCACTTCAAAACAGTAATTTGTTCATTTAAGAATATTAAGTTGTCTTTTTTCCCCCTTGTATTAGAAACCTACAATATATCAAAACTTATGGAATACACTGAGTGGCCGAACTATTTAAAGTAAAGAATAATTTTCCATATTCTCAAATTCTGGACCAAAGAAATGACAATGATACCTAAAAGAATAATAAAACGATAACATATGACATATATTAACAACACATAAAGAAGATATTTCCTAATGTGACAAATGCCTACATTACATGTTATCACCTATTTTAAAAATCACTGCTGCAACATTAATTTCAATAAATGAATTCATATAATTCTACAGAATTCAAGCATTTGTAAAAAGCATTATTTAAAATGTGAAATAGTCTGTATAATGAAATATTTTACGGTGTTGAATATGGATACCTTATGACAATCATGTATCCTAGAATCTCAATATCACTTGCCTAGAAACTCAAGGCCTCTATTTAATTAGGGTCCAAGCTATGCAAACAGATTTAAGACCTTAGTTAACAATCTGCAAAAATATATAGAGAAAAACATAAACCTTCAGGTTTTCTATGTCATTTACATTATATTTTGTTATGCTATATTTCATTATATTTATAAAAATACATAAGCATGTGAGTTGCAAGAAATAAAGTATTAATAATCAAGAAGTTTCAAAATCAATATAAAAAGTCAATCATACATAGTATTAATTTTTCTTACCTCTGAACTATAATCATCTGCTGTAGTTGAAATTTCACTTTCTGGCTAAAACAAAAGTAAAAATCGATTAGATTAAGGTCTTTTTTCCCTCCCACTGTACTCTATTAACCCATTACTGTTAGTAACATATGATAGAAAACTCACATAAAAATATTGCTAAAAAAACTAGTAAAAATTATTCAAGCCTTTAAAAAAATTTTTAAAGTATGTGGATTTTATTTTATTCATTTTTTTTTTTTTAAGTAAGCTCTACACCCAAGGTGGGGCTTGAACTTACAACCAACCCCAAGATCAAGAGTCACATGCTCTACTGACTAAGCCAGCCAGGTGCCCCCAAACCTGTAAAATTTTCACTGATTATGAATCACAATGGCTATATAACACATATGCTATTTATCACAAGGCATTTTTCTAAATATAAATGTATCAAGAGGTACTTTCTTTCACACAGAGTCATACATACACTACATACAAATCATTTGTAAGACAAAAGCACCAAATAAGGTATCATCCCTCAAATTCTTACGTCTCTTTTTTTTTTAAAATTTTTTTTTAATGTTTATTTATTTTTGAGACAGAGAGAGACAGAGCATGAACGGGGGAGGGTCAGAGAGAGAGGGAGACACAGAATCTGAAACAGGCTCCAGGCTCTGAGCTGTCAGCACAGAGCCCGACAGGGGGCTCGAACTCACGGACCGCGAGATCATGACCTGAGCCGAAGTCGGCCGCTTAACCGACTGAGCCACCCAGGCACCCCTACGTCTCTTTTAAATAAAAGATATTTATTAAAATGTTAGTCAAAAGGGTTCAATTTTTCCAAAAAGAAAAATCATTGGGGTGCCTGGCTCAGTTGGTAGAGCACATGACTCTTGATCTTGGGGTCATAAGTTTGAGACCCATGTTGGACCTAGAGATTAATTAAAAAAAAAAAAAAAAGGTTAAAAAAACCATCAAATCTTGATGCTAGAAAAGGAATAACAACTTGAAGAAATGTAACAGTCTTGTTGTTATTAACACCTTTGAAGCTTATAAAACACTTTCTAAGACATCCTGTTTCATCCTTACATCCCTGGAATTTGGGTATGAGGTGAATGGCTTTTCCAAGCTTCCCTCAGCTTATAGGTACTAGAAAGAGTCAAGGAGGAAACTTAAATTTTTACTGCTTTTACTGTTCACCCACTCATCTAAGAATCTCATTTTACAAGTGAGAAAAGAGACCTAGATAGTCATTCAACAAAAATAAACCATCATTGACTCCTTTCTCACCTAGACTTTAAGGAAATTTTATTCAGCACTCAATACCAAGTTCTAAGCCTACCTACTCTCTGATGTAGTAATTGATGCCAAGAACAGAAATAAACTTAACCCTATTCTAAAATTCTGTCTCGGTGATTCCTAACTTACGTGACCCTCTTTTAAATCAAAAATACCTTTTTTAGAAAAACATTTAACGTTTATTTATTTTTTTTGAGAGACAGAGACAGAGCATGAGTGGGGGAGGGGCAGAGACAGAGAAAGGGAGACACAGAATCCGAAGCAGGCTCCAGTTGTGAGCACAGAGCCTGACTCAGGGCTTGAACTCACAGACTGTGAGATCATGACCTGAGACAGTCAGACGCTTAACTGACTGAGCCACCCAGGCACCCCAAATCAAAAATACTTTTATGACCGGGGCACCTGGGTGGCTCAGTCAGTTAAGCGCCTGACTTCGGCTCAGGTCATGATCTCGCGGTCCGTGAGTTTGAGCCCCACGTCAGGCTCTGTGCTGACAGCTCAGAGCCTGGAGCCTGTTTCAGATTCTGTGTCTCCCTCTCTCTCTGACCCTCTCCCGTTCATGCTGTCTCCCCCTATCTCAAAAATAAATAAACGTTAAAAAAAAATACTTTTATGACCTAAGCCCTCATGGTTCATGCACTTATGCCCTTTAACCAGCTATAGATTAAATATATATACTGTGTACTAAAAGCTGTGGTACTGAGGATAAAATGGTGAGCAAGACGTTCTTTGCAGTGGAAATGCTAACTCTAGTGAAAAGCCCAGATACTGATATGTTTTGCAGAAAAAATAACAAATACATATGCAAACTATAGCAAACACCAGAGTTGCCATATTCTACTATTTAAAAGGTTCAGATTCAACAATTACAAGATAAAGAAAAAGGAAAGTATGGCCCATACATAAGAAAAACAGCAGTCATTAGAAACAGTCCCTAGCCATTTTAAATATGGTCAAGTGAATAAAATTAAGTGAATAAAATAAAGTCTAAAACACTAAAGAAAACTATAAGGATACTGCCTTACAAAATAGAGAAGATCACTAAAGAGAAATAACTTAGAACCAAAGAGGAGAATCTGGCTTGCTCCATCGGTGAAGCATACGATTCTTGATCTTGGGGTTGTGAGTTCATGTCCCATGCTGGGTGTAGAGATTGGTTTAAAAATTTTTTTTAATAATAAATTAAAAAGGGGGGCACCTGAGTGGCTTAGTCGGTTAAGTGTCCGATTTCGGCTCAGGTCAAGATCTCATGGTTCATGAGTTCAAGCCCTGCGTTGGGTCCTATGCTGACAGCTCAGAGCCTGCAGCCTGCTTCAGATTCTGTCTCCCTCTCTCTCTGTCCTTTCCCCACTTGCCCTCTGTCTCTCTCAACTATAAATAAGCATTTAAAAATTTTTTTTAAATAAATTAATTAATTAAAAGTAAAATAACTGAAATGAAAAATTCATTAGAGGGGCTTAACAGATCTGAGGAAGAAGAAGAAAGAATCCACAAACTTTAATATAGTTCAACTGAAATTAGGCAGTCTGAAGATAAAAACAAGAATGAAGAAAAATGAACAGAGCATCAGATCTGTACAACAATATCAAACATACCAACATGCATAACAGGAGATCCAGAAGAAGGGGACAGAAAGGAGCAGAAAGAATATTTGAAGATACAATGTCGGAAAACTTCCCAAATTTGATGAAAAACACTAATCTACATATCCAAGATGCTCAATAAGTTCTAAGTAGGAAAATCTCAAAAAGATTCATTCTTAGGATGAACAGCAAATCTCTAACATTCCTGACCTCTTGAATAAAGCTCAAATCCTAAATAATATCTAAGTCATTCTGTTTCCACATAAACATAACAGGGCACAATCCAAATTATAATTATTATCTGCCTTTTCCACCACTCTTTCTCCTAAGCATCCCAACCTTCTTTACTCCTGGTCTTAGTTGGTGGCTCATCCCACCCACCATCCCAATCCACTTTTAAATTCTCCCTCTTTGCCGTATTCTGGAAATTACACCATTAATGAGAGGAAGAAAACTAGCCTCTGTTTAGGGCCTTCTCTGGGCCAGGTGCAATCTCCTGCCCCACATCTTTACCACCACTCATCCCCATCATTCTGTGATCGTTTTAAAACTAAACTTCCTGCAGTTTCCAAATCACATCACACACAGTTTCATGTCTTTGTGAATGCTGCTTCTTTACCACAGAGGTTGTCTTGCCTACTTCTTTGCTGATAGCTAACGCCGATTTAGCATTCTCCCAAATCATGGTATTCTAGGGTACCATATGCATTTTTGTTACCACAGCTGTAATCAGAGTACACAGCCTATCTTACATCTACCTTCCCCCCTAGACTGACTTTCCTAAAGGGCAGAGATGGTCATATCTACCTTTGCATCCGTGGTGCTGAATCCTTGATATATCACAGTTGTATTACAAATGTTTGTTGAATCAAGCACACAAAAACTGCACAGGGTGCTAATGAGTACTGTTACTACAACAACTTTCCACTTAGAATTCTAATGTTCAAAATTTAAATGAATACTTACTTCAACAAAGATCTCGTCACGTTTGATTATTGTGGATTCAGGAGTCACAGCTGTCCCTACTCTCTGAGAACTATTTATGTACATTTCATCACTCCGTGACTGCTCAAGATTCAAAGCATGGTATGCTGACACATCTTGTTTACTGCTTGAAGTTTTCTTCTTTTTTTTCTGCTTCTTAGAAGGATTCTGTCCATCAGACTGAGCTTTCCTTTGTCGAAACTGGGCAAGCTACAGAAAAAAAGAAGTTGTCATTATCATTAGATACTTGCTTTTTTCATAGCGGTGATCAAGAAAAAGTATCTGTGGAGTTACTTTCTTTACAAGATCAAATCATCAGTGAAATAATAAAGGACAGCTATTAGAATCCTTAATATAACTACTGAATTGCAAAGAAGTAAGATACTTCTGAATAATGCTATTCAAATACTGAGAACTGAAAACGTCACATCTAAAGAAAAAAAATTAGCCCAGAGATAGGCAGAATAAGGGAAAATAGGCACTCTCAGTCACTGCTTGGTCACAGTGCAATCTCTGGATAAGAGTTCTAAATGCATTTGCTTTGTGAAATTTCTGGGATTTCTAATTTATACTAAATGTAATTAGTCCATGCAAAAGATTTAGTTGTATAAACGATCACTGCAGCCTTGTATCCAATGGGAAAAATTTTGAAATAATTCAAATGTCCAACAACAGTGCTTCCTATCCCCTAACCATCTGCACATCATCAGCAGCACTTCTGCAATGTCCTACTGCCATCTGTACTCATCATTAACTTAACATGTTTTAACTAGCATACTTATCTAAATTTATTTTAAAAGGAAATTTTCTATCCTGGTGTAAATTAAAAGCTAGTATTACTTGTGATTTCCTTAAATAAAACAGTAAACAGAAATGAATGTAATGAAAAATAAAACTACATTAAAATTTTAGTTAGGTATTACTGCTGAAGGTTATAGAGCAACAGGCAAGTGTTAAAGGAATATTAAGGATATATGAGCAAATAGACTTTTGGCTTATTGTAAGCAGATGGGATAAAAAAAAACTAGAAAGGTATTAACTTTCTTACAGTACTATTCACTATTATTTAATACTGAATCAGGATACCACCTAAAATATCTTGTCACCACCTAAAATCAGAAGTATGCATTACATACTTTGGGCAATACTGGATTAACTCAATTAAAGCAATATTAATGTAAATCATCAATAATAATAAAGATGTTTATACAAAAAACATGAAAAAATAACATGTTTATGACAGTAGTATATATAAAATAACATGCAATAGGACCGTTTCTTAATAAAATGAAAATGGTGTCCATCTTTTTCTCTTTTTCAAAGACACAGCCTTCAACAATTCTAACTAGCTTGAATTTTAATAACATTATACACATAGGCATAAATTCTGAAAGAATATAGCCACAACTTTGGTATCTCTCCAGATTGGAGATTACAGGTATTTTTCCTTATACTTATTCAAAATTTGCTTTTTTATGCAACAAATTTTCTAAATTTTATATGAAGCAACAACTAACCACCAATTATTAAATGTAATTTGAGCTATTTGATCATTGAGAGGAAAGAAACAAAAGCATAGGAACAGGTGTAAACCCCTTTGTGTCTTAAAAAGAAGAAATATAGTATCAGTATATTAATTATATAACTACTTAGACCAAGCACATATGATATGAGGTATTAAAGCAATCTTAATAATGATGCTGATATTAACTATCAAAATATGTGACAAATACCAGAACCCAAAGAATAACATACAGCGTATTTTATATTTATTTTGTCTGTTGCTGATGAAGGAAAGTATGACCTATATAAAAGTGATTACTTAATAAATATGTCTAATTCATAAATCGGAAATATCAATCACTGACTTTGTAGAATGTAAAAATAAATCACATTAAAAAAATTTTTTCCCCAGTTATTTAGCAACTAGCCTGTTTTCCTACTTCATGCCTGCTTAAGGAACAGATGCAAGACCAGTTGCCTCTATTTGTACATTAGTAAGCTGCTGGAATGCATTTAAACTACTTTGGAGGATAGCAAATCCTCCATTAAAAATAAACGAACTGAAACACTATTATATATTATCTGTAAATAGAATCAAAGTCTAGGCACATTTTAAAAAGATCCCGCAGAGAGCACAAAACTAAGAAAAATGTTAATAATGACATTTTTAATATTTAAGTTCAACTTCAGAAACTTCTTAAAATTCCATGTTGTGTTAGAAAAAATACCCAGAGGAAGATATAAAGATGAAGAATTTTGTTTGAAATTCCCATTTGTTTTATATATATATACATATACACACACACACACATATATAATTTATAATATTTAAAAAATTTTTAATGTTTCTTTATTTTTGAGTGCGTGCAGGGGAGGGGCAGAGAAAGAGGGAGACACAGAATCCGAAGCAGGCTCCAGGCTCTGAGCTGTCAGCAGAACCCGACGTGGGGCTTGAACCCACAAACTGTGATATCATGACCTGAGCCACCCAGGCACCCTTATATTTAATATTTATTTCTATGTACAAAGGAGAAAACTAAAACTGCATTATAAAAAATTTTATTTTTTAAGAAACACCTCTGAGACAACAGTATCCAATGCTAAATGAACCCAAATGCAAAAGTTATTAATGGACAGATATGGATTAAAAGTAAAATGGATCTTGGGGTGCCTGGCTAGCACAGCTGGAGGAGCACAAGACTCTAGATCTCAGGGTTGAGATTTCGAGCCCCACATGGGGGATAGTGGTTACTTAAAATAAATAAATTTTTTGTTTAAAAAGTAGAATGGTTCTATTATGGTGTTCAGAACAAATCACTTCACTTCTAAGAACATAAAATTACCAAGATACTGTTTTGGGTCTTTTACTGATAATATGAAGTCATACTATATTTTCAGAACAATTAATCAGAAGGTAAACTGCATGAGGGTAAGGACTTTTGTTCTCCTCATAGCTATATATTCAAAGTCTAGAAGAGTACTCAAAAAATACACGTTGAGTGAAAAAAAAGATAATTTATCTTTTACAAAAAGTCAACACTAAACAATCATTTTAAGCACTGATCCACAGAACCAGACAATTAAGATGACATAATAGGCATATCTAATTCTACTATATAAAAAAGTTCCATGGTCTTAGAAATAAAATTAGCAATTAAATGAATTAAAACACAAAATCATCCCTCTTTCCATCTCTTCCTCCATCAGGCAAAAAACAAAACAAGACAAAATTCTCAAAAATAATGCCCACAATAGCTTTTTAGCAAGAGTTCTGTTTCATAAAAATGTATAAAGAACTTATATAACTCAACACCAAAAAAAAATCTGACTAAAAATGAACAGAGGATATGAAGAGACATTTTTCCAAAGAAGACATATACATGGCTAACAGATGCATGAAAATATACTCAACGTCACTAATAATCAGGAAAATGCAAATCAAACAACAATAAGATATCACTTTACTCCTGTCAGAATGGCTAAAATCAAAAACACAAGAAACAACAAGTGTTGGCAAGGATGTGGAGAAAATGAAAACCTTTGTGCACTGCTGCTGAGAATGCATATTGATGCAGCCACTGTGGAAAACAGAATGGAGGTACCTCAAAAAATTAAAAATAGAATTACCGTATGATCCAGTACTCCCACTACTGCATACTTACCTAAAGGAAATAAAAACAGTAATTTGAAAAGATATATACACCCCTATGTTTATTGCAGAATTATTTACAATAGCCAAGATAAGGAAGCAACCTAAGAGTCCACTGATAGACAAATGGATAAGAAAGATGTGGCACATATATACAATGGAATATTACACAGCCATAAAAAATGAGGTTGTGCCATTTGAGACAATGTGGGTGGACCTCCTGGGCACTATATTAAGTGAAATAAGTAAGACTGAGAAAGACAAATACCATAAAATTTCACTCATGTGGAATTAAAAAAAAAAACAAAACAGGGGCACCTGGAGGCTCAGCTGGTTAAGCATCCAACTCTTTATTTCAGGTTCTTTATTTCATGAGTTCAAGCCCCACATTGGGCCCTGCACTTACAGCGCAGAGCCTGCTTGGGCTTGTCTCACTCTTCCTCTCTCTTCCCCTCCCCCCTGCGCACACTCTCTCTCTCAAAATAAACAAACATTTAAAAAATAATAAGAAAACGAACAGAAAAGAGATAGATTGTTAAATACAGAGAAGAAATTGTAGAGGGGAGGTGGCTAGGGAGACAGGTGACTGAGAGTACACTTATCCTGATGAGAGCAGAGAAATATATAAAATTGCTGAATTGTTATATCGTACACCTGACACTAATATAATACTGTATGTTAATTATACTTTGAGTTTTAAAAATAAATAAAACCCACAACTGTTTTTCAGCAAGAGTTCTGTTTCACAAAAATGTGAGAGAGGGAATAAGATCATACCATAAATCTAATTTCTTATAGCTATTTAAGCTATTTTTATTTTAAATCTGTAAAGTGGCAAGCTAGCAGATAAGCAAAAATCAGAAACTCTACTCAATTAGCTAATCATCTGATATTGAAATGATACACTTTAAATTACTGGGAAAACATTTATTCTAAAACATGCTGAAACTTCAGACTACAGCCATCTGTGTTTGTCATTTGGAAGCCAATTATAAAAATGTTAACATATGTAGGCACAGAAATAGTTGCAAGATTTACTGGAAAGATATTATGTCCACATACACTTGTCTTTCAAAACGAATTCAGATCTCAAGCAAGTATCTTACTTTAATTAGAACATGAATAAATGAGTAAACAAAAATGACTGATAATTTATTCCTTAAGTTCAATATTTATAAGTAATCATTCTCAATAAAACAAGAAACTTAAAAAATGTGGTATAAAAACATGTCAAGTTTTTATAATGGCAGTTCAAAAAAACTACTAATTGTAATATTTGTTTATTGAGTATTCATTGAGTGTTTATCATGTGCTAGGCACAGTGCTAGACATGAATCAAAATACATAGTCCTACTAGTATGATCTTTTAGTCAAGGCCAGCCCATTACTTCACTGAGTTGTAAGAAACAAAAGTTTGTGTAAAATTTCATGAACAAAAGTACTCCTATATATACATCTTTAAAGAGATGGTACAGGAGCCTCTCATATCCTGATTTCCTCAAAGAAGGCTTTCTGTAAGAGGTGTGGTTGTGGAATTTTATATCTGTGAACGAAATTACTCAGCGTATGACAGGTATTAAGTAGTTCATTTATTTAAAAAATATTTATTGACTGCCTATCATGTATCCACCACTGTGCTAAAGGCGGAGCAGGTAGTAATGAATCAAACAGATACAAACAGTACTGCTATGAATTCTAATCGAGGTAGGAAGAATATATATAAACACAGAAATATATCATTTCAAGAGATAAAAAGCACTCTGAAAAAAAGTACAGGTACTAAAGAAAGCCTACGATGGAAAGACCTAATATGGTCGCGGATGTAGGGAGAGGTCAGGGAATATCAACTAGAAAAAAAGAATGTGGAAGCTGAGATTTAATGACAAATAGGCATTACTTGCCTAAGATCATAATCAGTTAAGTGGCAAAAGAGAACAAGAACACCTGACTCCAAATCCAGTAGTTTTTCCATGATGCCAATTTATATTCCACGCATTCTGAGTTCCTTTTCCTCCGTCGTTTGTCATTATACTTTAAATCCCAGAATGCCAAATTTAAAGGCATGAATATACGAAACCACCAAACCAACAAACACTTTTTTGACAAGACTGGGAGAAAAACACACCCAAAACAACACACACACACCCAAAAAGAACATTATAAAATATTTTTTGAATGTTATCTAGTCTCTCCAGTTTCCAAAAACAGCTGTAAGTTGAGCCATTTTCTATTTTTGCTGTAGAAAATTTAAGAAATCCTAATTAATTCTAATTACGGTGACTATTGGTACTTGTCAGTTCTGCCTTTAAACCTTTTTAATATTCCTTAATGAATGTTGCACAAGAATGCTGTACAAACTATTACAACAAAACTCCAGGGGCCTAACTATGGAAACAAAAAGAAGATTACAACAGTTGACCCAAAGACAATTTGTATGTAGGGCAACTGAAAAGCAAAGAAGACAAAAGCAACATTTTAAGGATGCTCTGAAGCATATTTTCCAAATAACAGTGCCAAATAGCCCCCAACATATCAGATATGGAAAAGACCTCAGAAATTTATATTTAAGTCCCTAGTCTTATTCATATACTATAATCTCATTCAATGTAGATTTTTTTATTAGTTTTGGAACACCATGTCTGAGAAGAAAACAGATTCTGCAGTCTAAGGAATCACCTTAATTTTGCACATTTTAACACATTTCATTGTATGGCACATAGTAGGCACAAACATTTGTTGAATGAAAGTCATGTTTCAGGGGTGCCTGGGTGGCTCAGTCGGTTAAACATCCGACTCTTGGTTTTGGCTCAGGTCATGATTTCACGGTTTCGTGAGTTCGAGCCTCACAGAGGGCTCTGTGCTGACGGTGTGGAGCCTGCTTGGGATTCATATTCTCTCTCTCTCTCTCTCTCTCTCTCTCTCTCTCTCTCTCTCTTCTCTCTCTCCGACCCTCCCCAGCTCACGCTGTCTCGGTCTCTCTCAAAAACAAATACACTTTAAAATGCATTTCCCTAATGACCAAAAAAAAAAAGTTTCATAAAAGTATATGGATTACATACAATAGAGTACTGGACCACTGTATCTAAAGAGGTTCTAATAAGCTAGCTTTGTGACGCTGGACAAGCCACTTGACCTCAGCAGAACTCAGTACCTTCAACTGCACAATGAAGAGGTAGATTAGAAGGATCTTTTAAGGTTTCTTCTAGTTTTAAGGGCTCTACTGAAGAATTTTTTCAATTGTTCCCTATCATTTTTCCTCTTCCTACTCTCAATTATAAAGGAGGAAAAACTAAAATTTTACATTATAAAAGCTTAAAAAAACACTGAAAAAACAATACAATAGACAGTAACTATTACTAAATGATCCCAAATGAAAAAAGATGATATATACGGAATAAAAAGTAGAATGACCTTAGTGTTTAGAACAAATCTCTTCTAAGTACATAAAATTATCAAAATACTGTTTTAGGCTCATGTTACTGATTATGCGGTCAACTTATTTCTGAACAGGTAACTAGATGATAAGCTCCAGGAAGGCAGGGATTTTTAATCAAAATCAAAGCCCACATAATACTGTAAGTCTAGAAGAGTGCCTTCACATAGGTTCTTTTTGTTTGTTTAGCTTATTTTTTGAGAGAGAGAGAGAGAGAGCAAGAAAACGTGCAAGTGAGCAGGAGGGGCAGAGAGAGGGTGAGAGAGAGAATCCCAAACAGGCACTGCACTATCAGCACAGAGCCCAAAGCAGGGTTTGAATTCATGAACTGTGAAATCATGACCTGAGCTGAAACCAAGAGTCGGCTGCTTAACCAACTGAGCCACCCAGATGCCCCTGCACATAGGTGCTCAATAAGTATTTGTTGAACAAAAAAGAATGATTAAAAAAGAGGCACCACTGGGCACCTGGGTGGCTCAGTCAGTAAGGCGTCCGACTCTTGATTTCTGCTCAGGTCGATCTCATGGTTTATGAGTTTAAGCCCCACACTGGGCTCTGTGCTGACAGTGTGGAGCCTGCCTGGGACTCTCTCTCCCCCTACCCCCTCTCTCTGCCCCTCTCTAGCTCATGCATGCTCTCTCTCAAAATAAATAAATAAACTTAAAAAAAAAAAGAGGTACACTAAGCAACAATTTTAGGCATTATTCCTCTGAACTTCAGAATATCTGCACAGTTCCCTTAAAAAAAAAAAAAGATGGAGTTGGGGTACCTGGGTGGCTCAGTCTGTTGAGCATCTGACTTTGACTCAGGTCATAGTTTCACAGTACGCTGAGTTCGAGCCCTGTGTTGAGCCCGCTTTGGATCCTCTGTCTCCCTCTCTCTCTGCCCCTCCCCCACTTGCACTCATTCTCTCACACATTAAAAAAAAAAAAAAAAATTAAATAAACAGATGGGGTGCCCAACTGGCTCAGTCAGAAGAGCATGCAACTCTTGATCACGGGGTCATGAGTTTGAGCTGAACACTGGGTGCAGAGATTATTTAAAATAAATAAAATTATTAAAAAAAGATTATATATCTGGTCCATGGTTACATTATTGCATAATCATACACTGTAAATTATGTAACTGTCAAAAATGTTTTCAAAAAATTTTTAATGTGAGAAAATGCTCTCAAGATAAAGTCAGGGGAAAAGAAGCCAGAATTGCATAAAGAGTATGATACAAGTTAAGTTTAAAAATATACAAAGAAACCAAGAATCAACAAACTAAGAGTGATTACTTGTGGGTTCAGACTATGGGTGATTGTTTTCTTCTTTGAAAGATCTTTGTCTCCCTCCCCCACAGATCTGTAAAGAATATTCACTAACCGAATTAATACCACCTTTTTTTTTTTTTTAGGGTTTATTTATTTATTTTGAGAGAGACAGCTTGCTCAAGCAGGGGAAGGGCAGAGGGAGAGGGAGAGAGAGAGTCCCAAGCAGGCTCCACACTGTCAGCACAGAGTCTGATGCGGGGCTCAAACTCACCTGAACCAAAACCAAGAGTTCGATGCTTAACAGACAGAGCCACCCAGGCACCCCTAATATCACTTGTTTTTAAAAGGATATAATACAACTATACACCTACCACAAATCTCATCCCAAAAAAGCAGAAAGAAGGCAGAGCTCCAGGAATAAGCTGTCCTGGGACCTAGCCACTTTCATCAGCCTCTCCAGACACTGTTACCACACCTCCTCATAAGCACGACTGACAACACTGACGGGTCATTACACCTTCACTGTTCACTCACCATCTACCTCTGCTTCTTCTCACTATTACCTCAGTTATTAACAATGAACAGTGAGAGAATGGCACTTTGCCCTGATCTTATCTAGTCTCTCTCTATTATGAAGTTTAATCTCTTTTAAAAACAAATGAAAGCAGTATACAGTTTTTACAAAGGAGAATTCTTAAATCAAGGTATACCTGTAACATACTATTTCTCTCAGCAACATAAACACATGCCAGTTTATCACTTGAGGTTTCATTTATAAGCCACAGGTTAGAGGCTACTATTCTGATACATGTATCTTCTTTTTGCAGGAATTATCAATTTGATAATAAAAGAAGAACTAATCTAGTCAACTTAATAATAGAAGAACTGCTACATCTGGTTGGTTCATGGCCCATCCCATCAGGTATCCAGTGTTCATCAACAGCTCTGAAGGACATCTGTCAGAGATCATTTCTGTGATGTAATGAGATATGTAATAAACACAAATATTACAAATATTGCTTTTGGTTTCAGTTCCTCTTCCTGCCACATTCCCCAACACAGTCACTACTCCCCAAGTACTGACAGATCTTGGGATCACAATCTCTGCACACATCAGGGCCCTTGGCACGTGCTGGGCATCAGAAGATGGACAAAAGTTAACACAGCAGCAACAGTAGTTAAAAAAACAAACTGGGAACAACCCAAATGCTCACTGATACTAAGGCAAATTCCTATAATAGAATATCATATGTAGGAAAGAACACTCTCTGTGTTAACACTGAACATAAAGCAAATCACTAAAGACTGCTTGCAACGTGATACCATTAATTTAAAAAACAGAATGAATAAATCGTTTATGTATACATAAGTGACTGAGAAAAGCAAGGCAACAATAAAATTCAGAATTGTGGTTACCTGAGGTGGGACGGGGGTGAGATTAGATTATACGAGGGGGAAGAGTTTCAAATGTATTTGAATGTACATATTTCTTAAGCTGGGTGATGTGTAAGTATAAAAGTAGTTTTTTAAATAATTTATCTTACCTATACATTTTATACTTATTTTTTTGTAGGTGAAACATAATGAATTTAGGTATTTTTAAAGTATGTAGAATTTCCTTCTGAGGAAATTAGCCAGTGCTCATAGCTCCTACCATCTGTGACACTCCTGCCTCTCCTCACACTCTAGTTTGAGGAGAAAAGAGGGAGGTCTATTCTATTCTTCTGGAATTAGGGAACAAGGAGGTAAGAAAGATGTCCAGAAAGGTAACAGAGGGAAGATGCATCTTACATGAAGGATTCTAAAATCAGTGTATGATATGATAATCATATTAATCTATAAATATCCCTGAAATTAACCATAAAGTACAATTTACATGATAAACCTACTAGTAATATTGCAGACTGAAATATTTTTCTCTGTATCCAACACAGCCAGTTCTCCTACGTCCTCAGTTGCACACCAAGGAAAGTAACTGACTTATGAGAGAGGACATGATGTATAATCACTCAGTGTTGCAGATCACACAAAGTGTCAATGCTTCTGGAACTGAAACTTTACTGCATATTGAGGATCTTTAAAAAATAGTAAGTCCTGGCTCCCAGCCTAGATATTCTAATTTGGGGATGGAATGTGACCTAGGATTCAAAACTGTTTGAAGTTTCCCAGGTGCTTCTGTTGTGCAGCAAAGTTTGGGAACCACTAGGCTAGATACTTATTCTATAAAGAAATATGCTTACACTCCTTAATTTTCTCTCCCCTTCTTTTTTTTAAAAGTGTATATAGTGAAAAACAACCTCATTAAATAGAAAGATTTGATGACTCATCCTATAATTTTTGGTCACGTGTAAACTAGTGTACAGGCAAAGGAAGCTGACTTGCAAAAGGAGTATCAGATACCGTGAAAAAGATAAGAGATGATGTAGAGAACAGCACTGGTTCCAAATGCCTTTTCAGTTTCCCATGAAGCCCAACTTTACTTCATTTACCTTCCTTTGAAATCTACCTTTAAAATAACCCTCTACTTTCTCTCCTTCACTTACATAACACCTCAGGTTTTTGAGAATAAAAAAGCCCTACTAGAATTAGGGCATTTACATTTAGCTATGTTAATCAAGTCAATATTTTATATTTTTAAAAAAAATGGTTTTACTGCTCCATCTGTATCACAATAACAGAACTGCCACCTGGTGGCAACACACCTAACTGACTAGGGGATATAGTTTTTGGAAAGGAATAATCTCTTCAGAGCTTAAACATACTACCTATACATTCTTTTAACAGTTTTTGCTACTTTTAGGATAAAACCACACTACTTTAAATAACACGTATGGTGTCTCATTAGCTGGTCCCCGCCTATGTCTTGAATCTAATTTTCTGCTATATAGCTTGACCCTCCATGCTCCAGCATGAAGAGGATGATGATAGCTAAAATACTTCTCAAACACTTTTCATAATTTGACAATACTCTAAGTGCTTTATATATATTAGCTGAAGCCCAAGGCTGGTACTATTCTTTATTCTCACTTTCCAGATGGGAGCAGGGGCATAGAGAAGTTAAGTAACTTGCCTAAATTCACAAAGCTAAAAAATGGCAGAGCCATAATTTGATCCCAGATGGTCTGGTCTAGTCCAAGCTCATAACGACTACAATTATACTGCTTTTCACAGTAAATATATTGAAAAGTTAGTTAGCATATACCACCTGATTCCCATTCATTTCCCAATCTGAATTCTACATTTCCCTTTCTGACCAATTGCTGCTAAAGTTAAAGGTCACTTTTCAAGTCTCCATTACACTTGATTGCTTATTTTTGACTAGTTACTCCTCCTTACTTAAAACTCTGTCTTCTCCATTTCACAGACATCATCAACTCCTAGCTTTGTGAACAGTTCGTGTCTCAGTGTCCTGTGCAGATACTTCTTCACTTGCCTTTTAAACATGGGTGCTTCCACAGGATTCAACTCAGTCTGCATTAGTCTTCTTCCTGAGTGAACCCCTCATTCCCAGAGTGCCAGCGAGTATCTTCAAACCAAATATTTATCTCTAGCATGGGCTTCTGTCTTGAAGCTGCAGACACATTCAATTTTACACTGGACCATTCCTCTAGGATGCCCAATAGGCACCTCCAACTCAACATATCCAAAACAAAACTTACCTTCATCTTACTCAAATAGCTCTTTCCCTCCAAACATGCCCACATTTCCTATCTCTTTATTTCTTTTTGTAATGTTTATTCATTTTTGAGAGAGCGTGAGTGGGGGAGGGGCAGAGAGAGGGGAAGACACAGAATCTGAAGCAGGCTCCAGGCTGTGAACTGTCAGCACAGAGCTCCTTGCGGGACTCAAACTCACAGACAGCAAGATCATGACCTGAGCTCAAGTCAGAGGCTTACCCGACTGAGCCACTCAGGTGCCCCTCTCAGACACCCATTTCACTCAAACTCTCCTATTCTCTCTGCCCTCATGACCTAATCACTTCCCAAAGGCCCCGCCTCCTAATACTACCAACAAGGGGGTAAGGATCTCAACATATGAATTTGGGGAGGTACACAAACATTCAGATGATAGGATCTTCCTTATCCTTCACAACAAACAATTACCAGGACACCTGGGTGGCTCAGTCGGTTAAGTACCCATCTACTGATTTCAGCTCAGGTCATGATCTCACAGGTTTGTGAGATCAAGCCCACATCAGGCTCTGTGCTGATTGCACAGAACCTGCTTGGGATTCTCTCTCCTTCTCTCTGCTGCTCCTCCTGCTCCATGGCTGGCGCGCGCTCTCTCTCTCTCTCTCTCTCTCTCTCAAAATAAATAAACTAACTTAAAAACAAAAAAAAAAGACTTAAAAGCACATGTAAGGTTGAAGTTAAGGACAAAATTTCTTGGGTCAGACAGACTGGGTTTCAATCCTTGCTCTGCCACTATGACTTTGTGCAAATGACTTAACCTCTTGAGTTTTCCCACCCGTAAAATAGGAATAGCAACGTTATCCACAGCTCTTAGAACAGCTGTAAGTATTAAATGAGGTAATAAATATAAAATCCTTAGCATAATGTCTACTAGCATGAGATAGTGCTCAATAATTAGTAGCTATTATTATTACTGAATTTATATTCTTTCTTCCACTGTCAACCTTCCCATTGTCCAAGTGAGAGACAATGAAGAACAGAAGTGGGGATAACACAAGAAATATTTAGAAGGTAAAACCAGCAGAATATGGTGACTATTTGGATCTGAAAGGTAAAGGAGAGTGCCAGGGAAGTGAGGTAAAGTGGGCCTGGTTTTACTGGGTACTGATTGAATGGTATTAGAATGGGAAGAAAAAGGCTAAGTATGAGAAAGATTTTGAATAAAAAATAAAAAACAATAAACAGGATTGGGTTATGAGTTTGCAGGACATAGGAAAATAATCCCAGAATACTTCAGACGATCTTAGTTTTCAACTGATGCTTTCTGAATAGGTATAAACTACTAGGCCTCATAAATATGATGGCACATGAGATACAAAAGAACTCTAGAGCATCGAAAAAGTTTAAATTCTGGGGTGCCTGGGTGGCTCAGTTGGTTGGGCCTCCAACTCTTGATTTCAGCTGAGGTCATGATCTCACAGTTCATGGGACCAAGCCCCCAAGTCAGGCTCTGTGCTGACTGCATGGAGCCTGCTGGGATTCTCTCTCCCTTTCTCTCTACTCCTCCCCTGGTTGCGTACTCTCTCTCTCAAAAATAAATAAACTTAAAAAAAATTTTTTTTAAGTTTAAATTCAAATCCTAAAGGAAAAAAATACTTTATATAGACTCTTCTGTCCTAAGATTAAAATCCTGAGGCCTATTAAAATGACTTATACTGGATTTTTATCCTTCGAATTTTAAAATTATATATTCTTCTTGGGGCGACTGGGTGGCTCAGTCGGTTAAGCGCTGGACTCTTGGTTTCAGCTCAGGTCATGATCTCCCAGTTTCACACGTTCACCCCGCCTCTGACAGTGCAGAGTCTGCTTGAGATTCTCTCTCTGCCCCTCCCCCACTCACATTGTCTCAGTTTCTTTCAAAAAATAAACTTAAAAAAAAAGTTTAATACATGCTCTTCTCAACTAAAAAAACCCACATACATATATATATATATCCTGAATTATTCTCTTCTTTTCAAACTTTATAAGTGCTATTGGTTGAAGTGGAAAAGTGAGCTCTTATTAAAGGGAAGTCACTGAGTAAAAAGGCTTAGAGAAATATTTTCATTACAAAAGGAATTTATGCAAATTAAAATTTAAATATTAATTGGGAAAATGTAAAATCTTTTACCTACAAATATTTCCAGTATTCTTAAGTTGTCTATGAATAGAAAATAGTTTCCATAATATTTAGCCAAAACCCATTATTTCATATGTAAACTTCCAGCAGATATTGCAGTTTTTACACATTTTCTAATACCTTGTCCTTTAGAGTATGTACTCATTTATTTGACTTACGAAATCAACATACATATGCACAGTCAACAGACCATAAATGGTGTGTTAATTAAATGGGACCACTGCCCTAAGTCCATCGCAATCCCCTGCATCTCCTTCACATACTTTCATATGTTAAATTTGATTCTTGATAAATATGGACAACAAATATTTGTACTTATGATTGGTCCCTAACTATATCTTCTTCCCTGGGAAAACAATAAGGCAATATCAACTTGAATAAAAGTGAGACTCCTGAGGAATACATATAGCTTAATCTCAAAGACCACAATAAATGATTCTTAGTGAACAAGGAATTTTGTAGTGTGTTCACTATCCAAAAAAGGGGGGGAAAAGAGAAGGAAAATGATTCTAGATTTTATACCCTGTTTTTCAGAGAACTGTAAATCAGAGAACATATTCAATCAATACAATTTACAAATTCAAATTTTTACAGATTAGGATTTTAAATACTAAAGTTTAGTGTAGTTTTTACTAGTCGAAATAGTAACTTTGGGGCTTTAAGAAATGATCTCTTCAAAGGGGGAAAAAAGAAAAACATTCAGACCACATAAAAGTCTAAGTGAACAGTATATACTACAATAACAATCATAACCCTGATGTCAACTTAAAACAAACATTATACTGTTCATGAACAAAAAGGATAAAGGAATTTCTCATGGTACAAAATAATCTATAGACTTAAATAAATAACCTAAGCAAAAAACAAATAAATAACATATAAAAACTTCTGGAACAATGAATAGAGTCAAATCCATGTGCAAATCAACCTAAACTCTATGCAGCATACAAGATCACATTAAGTACCCTAAGTATATTTTGATGACTACTACCACAAAAACACTAATAGTAAAAGGGAAATATATTAGTGAAATACTGGTACAGATCAAGTGTGTTCACATATGAAAATGACAGACCCTTTTGTTACTAAACAAGATTGGGTTATTTTGTTCCCACAGTAAAAATGGATTGGATTTTTTACGATCAAGCCAAAAACCCAACAGGTGCCCCTTGGACCAATTGCATGCACTTGTAAAACAGCTGGCTGGGGAATGGAATGACTCACTGGCCCACACAGAAATCAAACTTTAGCATCACGCTCTAATCAACTCACCAAGAACCTATTATTCAAAGCAAGCAACAGTTTAATTGCTTTAAAACTTTTTTAAGTTTAAATTTTTTAAGGGCTTAAAAAAAAAAAGCAAGATGGGGACACCAAGGTGTCCAGTTGATTAAGCATCCAACTTTGGCTCAGGTCATGATCTCAAGGTTCAAGGGTTCAAGCCCCACATTGGGCTCCAAGCTGACAGTGTGGAGCCTGCTTGGGATTCTCCCTCTTTCTCTCTCTGTCCCTCCCCTACTCATACTTTCTCTCTCAAAATAAATAAACAAACAAGCAAAAGATGGAAGATGATCCTACTGAAATGTATGTCTCTCTCTGCCCCTCTACTGTCTGCCCAAGCACATGTATTCTCATTCTCTGTACGCAGAAAAAAATGCATACAAATATAATATTATATAACAATTGGCAACAACTTAATTAAAAGATAAGCAAAGGACTTTAGAATAGACATTTCTCCAAAGAAGATAGACAAATGGCCAAAAAGTACATGAAAAGATGCTCAACATCCTCAATCATTAGGAAGAAAATCACAAATCAAAACAAATGAGATACCACCTCCCACCACTAGAATGGCTATAATTAAATAGAGAACAGGGAGGCCTGGCTGGCTTAGTTGGTTAGGTGTCTGACTCTCGATTTCAGCTCATTTCAGGTAACGTTATCACAGTTCCAGAGATTAAGCCTCACATCAGGCTCTGTGCTGACAGGGGGGAGCCTGCGTGGGATTCTCTTTCTCTGCCTCTCCCCCACCCATGTTCTCTCTCCCTCAGAATAAACATTTAAAAAAACAAAACAGAAAACAAACGTTGGTGAGTATATGGAGAAATTAGAACCCTCATACACTGCTGGTGGATATGTAAAATGGTACAGCTGACTTGGAAAACCACTTTGGCAATTCCTTAAAAAAACACAGAATTAATTTATGATCCAGTAATTCCATTCCTAGGTATATACTCAAGAGAAATGAAAACAGGTACTCAAATGCTTATATATGAATGCTCATCACAGTGCTATTCGTAATAGCCAAATGGTGGCAACAACTCAAATGCCCATCAATGGATGAATAAACAACATGTAGTAAATGCTACATAAAATGGAATATTCAGCCATAAAAGGGAACTGAGATACTGATGCATACTACGACACAGATGAACCTTGAAAATATTATACCAAGTGAAAAAAGCCAGACGGTAAGGGTCAAACATTATAGGAGTGCATTTATATGAAATATCTGGAATAGGTACACACAGAAACAGAAAGCAGATTGGTAGTTGCTGAGGACTGGTAAAAGGAGGGAATGAGAGTTTCAGCTTAATGGGTACAAGGTTTTATTCTGGAATGATAAAAATGTTTTGGAACTACATGGAATTGGTGGTTACAAACTGTGTACTTACTAAATACCACTGAATTGTTTTAGGATGGTTAATTTTTGTTATGTGAATTTCATCTCAATTTTAAAAAATCACAGCTTCTTTGTATCTAGCATGAGAACTCAAAAAGTTCTCAATCACTATCTCACTTATTCTTCACAACACCTGTTGAGATTCATGTCCTGCAACAGGATTACTCTCAAAGATCATAAAGTACACAATTTGTGATAATTTAAATAATGCTTGCTAAGTAAAAGTCCATAGTCGCAACTGTAGGCGTTCAAAAATGTCAGCTGAACAAATAAGCAAATAAATGTCTCTAAAGTCCTAGTGCCTTTTCTAGTATGCCAAGTAGCAGTATTATAAATTCTCACACATATAGACCCCAGATGCAAAACAGCCTCTATAAATAAACTTTTTAAAATTCTGAAGCTTTTCCAAATTAAAGTTTTAAAAGAGATGCTAACCAATGAAATGGCTAATTTCAATTTTAGTGGTGTCTTAAAGAAATATAATGTTCCTTATCATATAACGTTTAATAATTTACCATGAGAACTTTTTCTAGTTCCATACTAGAAATTTGTTTACATTTCAGTAATCAGTAGGCCTATAAGAGCTATTTTGCAGACATCGTTTAGCTCTTCCTACAACCTTTATGCATTAAAAGTTTTTGTTTAGTAAAAATAATTTCTGTCCAATCTTGTCTATTGGGCAAGTGGTATTCTAATCACTTGGATATATCCTATCTTTTTCACTTCCTCTCTTCCATGTTCTCATTCAGCTTTCAGTTTCACTGACACGAGGGACCTGCTTGTTAAATCTCTCTTCGTTGGATCTTTCATCTGATCTGATTCCTGACATTTCTTGGATTTGCCTTAGAAACCTTTCTTCAATATACGTTTTAAGAAGCTTATTCTACTCATTCTTTTCTCCGTATTATCCCTCTTAAGGCTCATAACCTAAAAATGATATTTTGTTTTTCAACAAAGCCTGAAGGTCATGAATTAGTTTTTAAGTCACAATGAACAACTGTTACAGTAAATGATGATTCGAGAGAAAGAAAGAAAGAAAGAAAGAAAGAAAGAAAGAAAGAAAAAGAAAAAGAAAATTTTAAAGAAACAAGGATGAAGAGCAACTTTCTTAGTAGTGGAGCAGTGTATCTGAAATATGCAGAGAACAATTTTACACCATAAGTAACTTTGTCTATCAGAGTGGAAGTAGTAACTGAAAAGTCTAGCTGTCAATAACCTAATATACAGCTTGCACAGAGCACTGTCCTTTTTTGCATACAATTGGCACTACTCTTCAAAATGCTCATTAAACAAAAATCACATAATTACTACTGAGTGCAAGAGGCAAAAATTTTAATAATTATTCACCAAATGAGGGTGCCTGGGTGGCTTAGTCGATTAAGGGTCAGACTTTGACTCAGGTCATGATCTCATGGTTCGTGAGTTCAAGCCCTGCGTCAGGCTCCATGCTGACAGCTCAGAGCCTGGAGCCTGCTTCAGATTCTGTGTCTCCCTCTCCCGCTTGCACTGCCCCTCTCCCGCTTGCACTGTCTCTCTCTCTCTCAAAAATAAACATTAAAAAAAAAGCAATAATAATTATTCACCAAATAATGCCAATTACATACAATGCTGAATAGCAAAACTTTGGTTTTACTGTATTCTGCTACATGATAGAATGTCAAGTATACCCAATGTGAATTTACAGGAGTAATAACATTAATAATATTAAATACACAACTATCCTCTAATTTTGTTCACTAACATTACAATACTTTCTTTATATAACAGTGTAAATAATTTCACTTGGAAAAAAAATGAAGTCACTTAAAGTAGTTTAACACAAGGACAGCCTATGTAGTGCCATCCCTGTTAGCAGCCGGTAAACAGGGTTGGTCCAGCTGTGAAAATATTTACTTAATAATGCAGTAATGTCTCACATCTCCATGGGTCCGGCTTCTTGCTACATTAATACCGAGGAAGTAGCTGAGGACCCAAGAGCAACCAAAAAAACCAACAGGTAGTAGAAAAACTGAACTGTCATAAAGCCCACTAACTGGGCTCCATTGATTTTGATTTTTATAAACCATTCTATCACACTCACTTACTGGGTTGTCTAGTCACAGCAAATCTAAACTAGCAAATTAGGGGAAGAAGCAGATCAGATGGAGCAAGGCAAGATGACTGTGACCACAGCAATGAGAATAGACAGCAAGGAAAAAAGAACTACAAAACAGAAAGGGAGTCTGTGCAAGTCTACTATAGGCTCCCAAATATGTAATACAAGCAACAAGAACTAAGGTTGCAGGACTACACCAAACTGAGGGTCCTTTGGAAACCTAGTTTATTCTGTGCATTTTTTTATTCTCTGTAATAACCATACTACAATATAACAAGTTCTTCCTTATACTGTATTTGATAAGCTTTTACTGTATTTAAAAATGGCATTTAAACATGTTTTACTAATCCTAAAAGAAATATATTGTGGACAATTTGGAAAATACTAAGTGTAAAGAAAACAAAATTGCCAATAACCCACCACACAAGAGAGAACCATCATTTATATCTCTGCATTTTTTTCAAGTGTCTTCACATATACATATGTACATACATCTTTTATGGTAACATTTTTATTAACCTGGCATTATTTGTGGACATTTTCCCAACTCAAAGTCTTCGTAGTATTATTTTAATGGCTACATATACCAGAATTTATTCTACCATTGCAGATTTTGGTTATTATAAAATATTTTATAAAGCATACTATACTGCACTCAAGTCATAAAAATAATCATTTATAAAGTCTAGATACAAAAAGGAAATTTTTCAATGACTAGCTTACCAAACACTAAGAAAAAAATGCAGAAATTGTGATTCGTAAAACTACTGTATTATCAAATACAATATTTAAGTCCAATGAATAAACAAGCCATTTAGAAAACCAAGTTTCTAAATAAGTTTTGGGAATAATCATTTTAAGTGATTTCTGAGGCCAGCTATAACAATTTCCAATTAAGGGAATTCTGGATTACTGTTATTAAATTATAACTTGCTAGTAAAGTAGTACTATGAACGACTCATGGTTATTCTGCTCATTCATTCATTAGGCAAATATTTATTGAGAACCTACTATGTAGTAGGCACCATGCCTGGCTGCATCAATATCAAGAACCTTCTTTTGTAAAGTAGTCTTAGACAAGGTAGCAACATTTATCGCACTTTTACAAATGAAAAAATTCATCCAAAATCCTACTGTTCTTCTCTTTCATTGTTCTTACTCAATGTCTGTCTCTCCCACTAAACTGTGAGCAACTTGAGAACAGAGACTGTCACCACCTCTAAATTTCCAACTCTTGGTATAAAACAGGAGTTCAATGTAGGTTTGCTAAATGACTTTACAATACAAAGTTTTTAAGTCCTAATCTAAAAGCACACAAGTTTCTACAAATAAAATAATGTATACACACTAGTTTTGATGATGCTGTTTTCAATCTATTTTCCATATTCTATCAGTCTTCATAATCTTAATGGCTGTATAATATTCCACCAAACTTACATGATATGGCTGAAAAAACAATTTATTCGAATATTCTCTATGAATGTTGTTTCCAGTGTTTCTACATTATACAGCTAACGTTCCAACAAACATATCCTGCCTTATAAATCTGACAGATTTCTGACTAGAAAAATTGGGCTCAACTCTAGAGGCGATAATCTTCTACAATAAAAGGGATTATTAAAAGAAAAAGATTTTTAACCTACACGCAGAGTTTTGAAGGACAAAACACACATACAAATAAACCAGAATTTTTTGGGGTGGGGCCACATCAATTTAAATAAATCCATTATTATACGCATGGCCCAAAGTAAACAATGTTTTGTAAGACTGCTTTATATATATCTTTAGGAAAGATGCTTCTGGGGGCAGGGAATCCAAATTCTGAAGTAACAAACAAAATGTCTAATTAGAATATCTATGCTTTCAAAGGAGGCACACATTTTACCTCCACCTTCTTGGATTCAGAGCTTGCTCAGACCCTCAGGTTGCAGAAATGTAAGCAACTCTGGGCTTCTGAAGATGTCATGATTCCCCCTTTCCTCCATTTACAGACTTTAAAATAATAATTTACCTGGTAACATAAAAGCACTTAAGCTTTGATCTTAGAAGAAACTTATGGGAAAGCCAAATGTATTTCAGAAATATGAAGCTGGTTTATATGCATATTCATTTAAAAAACTTGTGTTGAGCATCTACTATGGCATCCCTCCATGGTATGACCCTTCAATGATTACTGAAATCATAGATCCCCTTTCTTTTATTTTTAGGTTGGAAAGGAGAGGAAGACAGAAAAAAGTTAATATTATAATTTAATTGTGGTCCAAGTATGATTGCTGACAATTATTTCTAATAAGACAGAATATAAACTATAAAAGGTAACGTCGTCATAAGGAGGAAGGGGGCCTTTGAAGCCAGCTAGAAGATATACTCGAATATGTAATTTTTAAAAGAAATATGCTATTTTATTTATATCTTGACTATATTAAATTTTTCACGAAGCCCAGTAAATAGTACCTGTGCATAGTCTTGTATTGTTTGTTTTACGTTTTTTTCTTTCACACAGACATAAAATAGGGATTCCTAGAGACATAGATAACAATTCAATTATTTAAAGAAGGAATTCTATAGGTGTTGCTTATAATATGGAACCTTTCGTCTCCCGCAGTTCCATTCACAGACTGCATTAACATTCCACACAATACAAAAGCGCATGCCATGACAAAGACCTCCAAACACAAATATACAAAGCTACGCTTCTAAAAACACCCCTAAGCGAACTTCACAGCTGGCACTTGTGGCACACTCAAGCCACTGCTAAGGCAGCTGTCACAGGCCAATCACATATGCAAGAGTGCCAGCGTGCCACCAAAGAAAGCTAAGCTGATGATCAGCGTACAAATCCCCCACCAAATAAAGAAAAGCTCTAAATCCCCACCCTGAAAAGCACAATGCCTGCACTACCCAGGGAACTCCCTAAAACTGAAAGGCTGGAGATTTAGAAGCAATAAATACCAGCTTATAGCAATACAGTAAAGGAGGGGACTTAATTTGGGCATTCACAAGAAAGGAGACACACTACCCAATCATCACGGAAGTATCCTCTGCTAGGTAGTAATACCAGGCTTTTTTAATTGGAAAAAGGAAAGAAGAAGGCAAGGGGAAAATTCAGATCCTGCGGCACCTCCCTCCCGGGCAGCGAACCGGGACTGCGATCTCCGCTTCCCAGGCCCTCTCCCACCCCCTTTCCAGCCACCGCCTCCCACCACGGGCCCAGCAGCCTCCGGCTCTCTTACCTTAGCTTTGCCGGCTTCCAGTTTCTTCTGTCTCTCTTCGTCCTCCATGGCCTCTGCAGACAAGGCTGGGGGAACACAGGGAAGGTCGGGGGTAAAAAGGAAAGGTCGATTCCGACAGAGGTGGGACCGCAAGCTCCGCGGTCCCAGGGAGTAGGGCCGGGCCTGGCGCTCCCTCCGCCCAAAGTGGAACCAGTCTACGAGCTCACTGGCTGACCGTGCTCAGCCGCACGGGCAACGCCGTCACCGTCGCCGCCATCTTCGTCTCCACGTAAACACACGGCGAGGCGGGAGGCGGGAGGCGGGAGGCGGGAGGCAGGGGGAAATAGAGGAGGGAAGACGTCGGTCCGCGCAGCCGCCGGGAGCCCCGCCGCGCCGGGCAGGTGCGCCCGCGGCACCGCCCCACGTGCCGCCCCGCCCCCGCCAGATTGGCGAGCCAAGGCCCGGACCGCCCTTGCCAGAACCCTTGCTCGGAGTCCGGCTCCCACAGACAAAAACCACCGCAGGGGTGAGCGCCCTTCCCCGGGGACAAACGCTCCCCTGGTGGCTGCCGGGCTAAGGAGCTGGGAGAGAGGGGGTGTGCCTGGGTCTGGCGGGATCTCCACCCACTGTGCAAGGGACTCAGTGGTCGCTTTTTTAAAACATGGAGATTTTTCAAGTTATAAAAATAATATATGCCTAACGGTGAAGTTGGTGACCGTTGAAAAGCTCCAAAGGAAAAGACTGGGGTAGGGGGAGAAGAAAAGACCCACCGGACGTTATTTTTTCAACCTAGAGCGACTCCTCCAGTCGAAGAACTGGGAGATCGGCCAGCAACTCTCATTACTTCGTTAGCTGAAAGCGCCTCGCTCTTCCCCACACCGGCCTGCCCAATCTCCGGTTTATCCTTCAAGGCCCACCTCACACGCCGCCCCAAATAGATTTTATGATCTCTTTGTTCCCTCCACCACATTTAGAAGTATCCAACCATAGCTTATTCTCCTTCCACTCCTCTTTGGATCTCCCTCTTAGCAATGATGTCCTGAAAGGAACCTCGGCTTTGGAACCTGGTTTGGGAACAAAAGCCAGTATACACTTTCTAGCTTGAATGACCTTGAACAAGTTACTGATTCTCCCTCGGCTTACCTGGAAGTTTTGGAAGGGTTGTTAATATATGTGAGTCAATATCTGTGACTGCCTGTCTTACCCTCAAAGGCATTTCTGAGGTGAGCTACACATGTTAATGTCTCAGCTTGACAACTCAGGCTGATCATGTTTCTCCTTTGTTTTGAGCTAGGGTGGACTCAAATACTAGCAGGCGTGAACTAAAATAAGCTATGAGTTCAACCACAGAAGTGGTGCTAGTGAAAATAGGATTAAAAGTGGAAAGATTAAAGTTTTAAAGTCTACCACAACCTGAAGACTAGTTTTAAATAGCTCTAATTTAGAAATTCTTACATTTAAAAAAGACTTTGTATTCTCAAATTCCACAATGCATACATATATGTGCCAGTTGTAACACCTAAGTGTATACTAACCTGTTGCCTTAACCTGAATTGGGCAATGGATGAGATTAGATATTTTATCATAAGAATAAAAGAACTGAGCCAATAAGAGAAGTAATTTAGTCACCAATCAAAGCTAAGAGTCAACCTGGGACTAGAACCAGGTGTTATAATCGTGCAGTGATTTCATTACTGCCTGGATTGAAGGATTACGTTTGTAGATCCTGATTGCCTAGAAGGTGGAAGCCCTAGGTTATCTGACAAGATATTTGCTTGTTAATAGATACTGCTCTCTCAGTGACTACGGAAGTCAGCTGTTTGCTCCAGTATGTGCTAAATATGTTCAAGAACCTTCTAAAGCAACAAGATTAGTTCAACGTTTCCCTTCACTAACACCGGCCAATCATACACATCTGTTTTATATGTAATAGGTGTTCAATAAATGTTGAAAGGTAATTATGTGTTGACTTCTGTTAGAAGGGCATGTGGCACTAGTGCTCTGATGCCTCCTGATGGCACCTATTCACATCATTCATTCATCCATTCCCTGAGAAGGTATTTGGGCAAAGATTTGAAAGAGATGAGAGAATGAGCCATGGGGATAAGTGAGGATATAGTAAGTCTAAAGGCCCTGAAGCTAGAGCATGGCTGTCATATTAAAGAAAAAGCAGGAAATAAGGGTGGCTAGAGTAGAGTGATCCAAGAGAACAGTAGGAGATGATGTCAGAGAAGTAACAGGAGGCCAGATCCTATAGAGTTCTGAAGGTCATTAGAAGGACTTTGGCTTTTACTCTTAGTGAGACAGAGCCATTGGAGAATGCTGAGATGAGTGACATGATCTGGCACATGTTGTTAAAGTACATATGGCTGTTATAAGGATGGCCTATGGGGGATCAGTTTGAATGCTATTGCAGTAATCCAGACAAGAGATAATGGGAGTTTGGACAGTCGTAGTGATGGTAAATAAGAATCTGGATATATCTTGAACATGCAACTAATAGTGCCATAGGAGTTGTATGTTGAATGTGAAGTTTGAGACAGAGAGGAATCAAGGCTGACTCCAATGTTTTTGGCCTGATCAAACGATGGAATTGCCAGTAAGTGAGATGGGGAAAAGCAAATTTGGAGGAGACCAAGAGTTCAGTTTTGGACATAAGTTATAGACACATATTAGGTATCCAAGAATTGATGTCACAAAGACATCAATTGGGTCTCTAAGTCTGGAGTTCAGGAGACAGGTCTTCTATGCAGATACAAGATTGTATGATATTAAACTGTTATTATAACCTGGTCAAAAATTATTCAGACAAAACTTTCATCTATATTTTTCTGCTAAACCAAATACAGTATCTATGCTGCTGTTTCACCATTTTGTCAATCTTCACAACTTTGCTTCTTCCCTAATTAGAAGACATTACCAGCTACCAATGCCACTAAACATTTCTCACCATCATTTGCCCTTCACATTGCCTAAAACAAAGCTCAAGATCTTCCCTCCAATAGCAACGTTTCCAACTTCTCTATTTCAGTTAATGACCTTCTTCCAGTTTCCTCGAATTAAAATTTTGGAGACATCTTGTATTAGTCTCTACCTCATCCATCATATCTATCAGGAACATGCCCTGTTTTGCCTTCTTTCCCAGATTTTAATTCCTTCTCAACTTTTCCTTTCCCACTGTCAACATGGTAGATTAGACCCTCATTATCTCACACTTTGAAAACTTTGGAAGATTCTAAACTGGTATATCGGCTTCATTCCTCCCCATTACGTACTAATCCCCATAACTGTCAGATTACCTTTCTAAGATACAACATTCACTACATTATAAGATGACTCCCTGGGGCACCTGGGTAGCTCAGTCGGCTGAGCATCTGACTTCAACTCAGTTCATGATCTCACAGTTCCTGGGTTCGAGCCCTGTGTCAGGCTCTGTGCTGGCAGCTCAGAGCCTGGAGCCTGCTTCGGATTCTATGTCTCCCTCTCTCTCTGCCCGTCCCCTGCTTGCGCTCTGTCTCTCTCTCTCAAAAATAAATAAACATTAAAAAAATTTTTTTAAAAAGATGACTCCCTATTGCATGTAAGATGAACTTCCAACTCCTAAATCCATCATTCAGAGCCTTCCATAACTTGTCCCAGTTTTACTATGCCTCATAACTCCAACTCCCCTCTTTCACCAACTCCCCATTCTAGTCGGACAGGTACTCATGGGGCTCCCCATGCATTGATTGCTGAATCACATTTCCTGCAATGCCAGAAATCCATACACAATGTCACAGGCTTCGTCAGACAAATATTTACAGGACATACAATTTAGTTTATTTTGCAGAAGTGACTAGGGCCCTTTGTAATTAAGGTTAAACTGAAAAAAAAGGAGACATTAAATGCTAAAACCAAAAATGGTTATTTTTACTTATTAATAGAAATGAAGTATATATAATAAAGAATATAGGAAGAAGAATAGTGATTTACCTTCCACATTTTGTAGAATAAGAAACAAAGGCCTAAGAGATTAAATAACTTGCCCAAATTCCATGGTTAGGTAGGAAAAGTCCTACCACGTCCTAGTCCCAGATCCCTGATCTAAGTGTTATTCCATTTTGCTAAACCGCTTCTCCAAACAAAATCAGTACGCACTTACAGAATGTACTAAGTAAAACTTAAGACATTTTTGCTTAATATTTTAAGTTTCAAAAGATTATTCATGACTTATGAAATTAGTACTTGTTTAAAGTGGCTTAATAAACCCATGATGAGAAACCTAAGGTGTTACTATCATCAAAATGGAATTATAAACCAGTAATCCAAGACATTGCAATTGATTACTGAATAGACTATATTGTATTTTCAGATCTTCAAGGATTTTATTAAAATTTTTCTTAACATTTATTTATTTTTGAGACAGAGAGAGACAGAGCATGAACGGGGGAGGGGCAGAGAGAGAAGGAGACACAGAATCGGAAGCAGGCTCCAGGCTCTGAGCCATCAGCCCAGAGCCTGACGCGGGGCTCGAACTCACGGACCGCGAGATCGTGACCTGAGCGGAAGTCGGACGCTTAACTGACTGAGCCACCCAGGCGCCCCAGATCTTCAAGGATTTTAATACTGCGAAGCAAAAAATATAAACTATATGAGTTTCCAAAAGAGTTGTATCAAAGTCCATGTAGTTTTTAGAGTCAAGATACATTTAGTTTAAATATGAAAGGAAATTTTAAACAATTAGTATTTCAGTGTCTCTTCTGTTTCAGCCGTGTCTGTGAAATGCTGAATACCCACTATACTTATGATGTCCTCCTTAAGCAAACTGCTCTGAGTTGCTATGACTTGTGTTAGATTTGAGTGAAACCAGCCTATTCATCCTGGGCTACAAATGTTTGAACCTCTGTAAAGACTGGACACAAAGGAGGCTGAACTCCTGTGTTGGTGTGGCATTAAAATTTTAACCAATTTTGGCACTCCATTTTGAATGGTTGTATATGGGCTTACTCACATTCTCTCCCTCTGTAAAGTAAAAATGCCTTATGAACTAAGAGAATATAGGCATGATTCCAATTTTCCATGAGACCTGTCATGCCATACTTTCCAGTCTGGGAAGTTCCTGGAGTAACTGACTCAGGAATATTGTCCTGGGCTACCTTATATCTCAGTAAACCCTTAGTAAACTAAAATTCCATTGCCAAAGGTGATCTGAGTATAACTTTTCTTTCCATTTTTAAGGAACCTAACAAACAGATCTATTAAACAGTATTCTATTTAAACTATAGGCAAAATAATATAAAATATTTGAACTTTTTCTGTATCTCCAGAATTAATATATATTTTCACTACGTATTTTCACATCAATTTCCAGTCTCTCATCATTCATCGAAGAAACCAGGAATAGAGTTCACCTCTGTGAAGGTATGGAAGAAAATTCTGAATGTGTTTATATACTCCTCTGTGTGTGCATGTGTGTGTGTAGTCTATAAAACTTTACTAGAGAGTCTCTTGGAATAAGTTATCAGCCAAAAATCATCACAAAATTCTTTTTCTTTTTTTAAAAGGTTTTATTTTTAAGTAATCTATACATCCAACACTGGGCTTTAACTCACAGCCCCGAAGTCAAGAGTTGCAAGTTCCACCAGCTGAGACAGCCAGGTGCCCCACAAACTCCTTTTTCTAACCTAATGACTAGAATACCAGTTGGAATTCTCTGGCAATCATGTACTAAAAACTATCTAAAGATTTAAAAGAGTTAATGTATTAGAAGGAATTCAATCTGACATCTATATTGATAAACTCAGATATGACAGTACTAATTTTTGAAAGAAAATACCCTAAGTTACTGGTTTAAAATACAGAACTTCAAAGTCTACAGATATAATTGATTTAGAATTATAAAGTTTGCTGATTTTCCTTTACAAGAGTGATTTTAACCTCAAGCTTTAAACATTTCTATAGTAGCTTAAAAATTTTTGTTGATATTTTGTTAATGTCCAGATTTCTTGCCTAGTGTGTCATTCGAAACCATTGTTTCCTTGTTGATTTTCTGCTTAGATGATCTGTGCATTGATGTAAGTGGGCTGTTAAAGTCCTCTACCATTATTGTATTACTATCAATGAGTTACTTTATGTTTGTTATTAATTGTTTTATATATTTGGGTGCTTTCATGTTGGGGATATTTATAATTGTTAGATCTTCTTGTTGGATAGTCCACTTTATTATGATATAGTAGTGCCTTTCTTCATCTCTTGTCACAGTCTTTGATTTAAAATCTAGTTTGTCTAAGTATTGCTATACTGGCTTTCTTTTGACGTCCACATTTGCTGATTTCTACTACTACAGGGGTTCTCAAACTTTAATATGCATATGAATTACATTGAGTGCTTATCAGCAATGTAAATTTCTAGGTCAGAAGGCCTGATTCAGACCTAAGGGACCTAGGAATCTGCACATTTAATAGGCAACCTACTGTGTCAGTGATGCAGGTGGTCTGAGGTGAGTGATGCTATATACTGAATGTTTGTGTCCCCCTCCAAATCCATATATAGAAATTTTACCCGTGTTGTTATGATATTTGAAGGTAGGGCCTTTTATAGGTGATTAGGTCTCAACAGCAGAGCCCTCATGAATAGGATTTGTGCCCCTATAAAAGAGATTCTGGAGAGTCCCCTCCTCGTTTCCTGACATGTGAACATATAATGAGAAGTTGGCAGTCTACAACACAGAAGAGAGTTCTCACCAGAATGCAGCCACCTTGGTACCCTGATCTCAGACTTCAAGCCTCCAGAAGGGCAAGAAATACATTTCTCTTATTTGTAAACCACCTAGTTTATGGTATTCTATTAGCATAACCCAAACAGACTGAGACAGATTCTATTATATAAGCAATGTTAAATACATTACCAACACAGATATGAAATTAGCATTTCTTTTTTACCATTTTAAGTATAGATTTTGCTGTAGAATTTAAATTTGGCAAAGTGTATATATGATATAATTCTAATAAAGGAAGGTAGTCTTTAAATCTATGTTTGAAAAACAGACAAATATATTAACAGTTCACAGAAAAAGTAATGTAAATAGTTCTTTAACATATGGAAAAATGCTGGATCTAGCTCATAATAAAACAAATGTGAATTACAACTATACTCAGACACTATTTCAAACACACCAGGTTGGCAAAACACAAGAGTCCTAATCAGTGAAAATCTAATAAAGATGGTATTCATAGAATATATTTTATAACTCAAAAGGCATTATTTATTTTTCCAACCCTTATATATAAAAACAGTATATTTAGCATGATGATTTAGCATTGGTTGTAAAGCCTTTGATTAAGCATATTGCCAATCAATATTTGATTTTCATTTTATTCATAAGGATACTCATGACCTGAATAACTCTAAAGAAACCTATTAATACAGGATATACAACTCATTTATATAAAAATATTTTTAGGGGCACCTGGGTGGTTCAGTCAGTTGAGCATCGGACTCTTGAATTTGATTGATCCAGGGTTGTGGGATCAAGCCCTGTGTTGGGCTCTGCACTGAGCATGGAACCTGCTTAGGATTCTCTCTCTCTCTCTCTCTCTCTCTCTCACTCTGTCTCTCTCTCTCTTTTTACCCCCGCCCCTGCACACGTGCTCTCTCTAAAATAAAATAAGTATTTTTAAGCATGTTGTGCTTTATCTATTGCTATAAATAATGATTTCACCGAATTTGTCCTCATTTCCAGCATGTACATCTGATTAGTTCTGCGTTCTTATGTAATAGGGAATATTGATTTGTATATCAATGAAATTCAGTCCTACCTAGACAGACCAAGGGAGTCAATTAAAAAATTAAAAAGGCTTAGGTGTGAAGACATAAAATTGGAAACAGATCACACATTCTATGATTGGCATTGCTGTACTTTCCATGATTGGTTTTCTTCCAATTACCTGTTGTTAATGAAAAACATGTACTGGTTTTCAATACTTGTTGTCATAATTTCTGTTCCATATATTTTAATCCAAATTATTGTATCAATCATGTATGAGCCTCTAGTAACTAGAGATGAGAAAGTAGTGGAAACAACAAATCCACAAAGCCTATATGCAATTTTGATTCCCTTTCTTTAATTCCATATGTTTTATCTTTGATAATTTATGGAAGTTGTATCTGCATGATACAACCTAAACAAGAGAATTAATGCAATACTCTAGAACACTTGAGCACAGCAAATGACTGAATCATGCAGTTAATGGCTTTAATTCTCCACTTTTTTTTAAAGATTAGAGACATTTAATTACCTAATTGCTTTTTAAGACATTATTCAGTTAGGAAGGGAGCACTGAGATGGGGAAAAGGAGGTTAAATAGAGAAAAGATTTAAAAGAGGCAAGTACCATTTTCCAAGTATAAAACTAGTAATATTAACAGTGACATGGCAGTATATTCACGTGACTACGTACTTAATGTAGAAACAAGACAGTACGGTTTCCTCAGAGGCCAGTGTGACATCTGCTAGCAATATGACATTGTGAAGACATTCTGCCCACCTCTGCCAGATTAGGTGTTACTATGCACATAGATATAGACAGAATAGAAAGCCCACAAGTGTTGAGTCACACTAAGGCTTGTGATCATAAAGTGGCTACAATAGAATAGGTCCCTTTGAAAAACACCACTGCCCCTGGGGCAGCAGTGCTGTCACAGCAGAGGAGGGTCCTGCAGACACTGGAGGCAATAGCTTGCTCTGTAGGGCACATGCTTCTCCAGTTTAGCAGCTGACAAACCACAGTGGTACTTGCTGGGTGTTTCTAGGTCCCTCATCTTCCTCTAATACCACGAATGCCCCAGAGACCCAAGAGACAATTCACACACAACTCCTCTCTCAGGAAATGCCCACCAGTTCAGTAACTGGAGGGAGCGTGACTCCTGTGTCCAAAGGTTCTTAGCCTCTCCCTCTAAAATACACACACACACACACACACACACACACACACACACCCCAAACACACCCCAACCTCTCCTGGAACCCACAGTGAATGGACAGGAAGAACACACACACACCACACCAGTCCTGCAGTAACACAGCCAGCTAATCACAGTTCTTGTGGAGGAAGTACAGTGCTAAAGGCCACTTCAGACAAACATGGCTAAGGAGCCTGGAGCAAAGTCTGGTTGTCTTGTGTCTCCAAGGCCAGCATTCCCAATGAGGGATCTCTTCTTCTTATTTTAAACTAAAACTTGGTAGAACCTTTCACATATTCTGTAATACAACCCCTATCTTTTGCTTCCTTTCCAACTATTTCTCTTTCATCTCTCAAATCAAACTTTTCCAATGTGCCTTTTGGAACTCACCAAGTATAGTCAGCAAAATCTCAAATATCTGAAACCTCTTCTCTGATCTTTTCCTTTGCTTTTTCATCGGCTGAAACTTACTCTCCCCTACCATACTGCTTTCCCTGCAGTCTTCTTAAGTGGAAGCTGTTTCTTCCCAAGACCTTCGTGCCATTGGGGCTAGAACTGGCGAGCAAGCTTTCATCCCCACAACTCTACCCAAACTGCTTTTGTCAAGGTCACCAATGGCCAACGTGTTGCCAAATCCAATGCTCACATCTATTTCCTCCTTATTTTCCTGACCTCTAAATGCTTCAGTGCCCAAAGTCAGTCCTCAGATCTTTCCTCTATTTCCACTCACTACTTTGGTGATCTCACCTAGTGCCATTGCCTAAAACACCACCTCTATGCTGCCTACATATAATTCCAGCTTGGACTCTCTCTTGAACTCCAACTTTAAATATCTAATCACTTACTTGATAACTCTACTTGAATATGCAATATACATTTAAATATGTCCAAACTTGCTGTTCCAATAGTCTACCCTCTCCCAGTAAATGGTAACTCTACATTAGGGGTTCCTCAGACCAATAATGTTGGAGTCACTCTTGTCCCTTCTCTTTCTCTCATGACTCTTATTCAGTCTAATGTAAATTGTGTTCAAATATATCCATAACCCTGCCACTTATCCTCACTCCCACAAGTACCTCCCTGGTCCAAGCCACCATGATCTCTCACCTTGACTTTTGCTCAGGTCATAACTGGCCTCTCTGTTTCTCCCCTTGCCTCCTCACAGTATATTTTCTACATGGTAGTCAGACTGATCCTTATAAAATATAAGTCCCATATCAATTCCTCCACCCAAAATCCTTCAATTGCATTCCATATCTTTTAGAGTAAAATCCCAAATCCTCATAAAGCATATCAGATTTCATCCCTGAGTTCATCTACCCTCTCTGTCTTACTTACTCTGATCCAGCCACACTGGCCTCATTGGCCTTCTTTCAAAAAGCCAAGTGTTATCTGACTCAGGGTCTTCGGACTTGATATTCCCACTGCCTAGAATGCTCTTTCTGCCAGTGGCCAGACCGCTCACTTTCTAATACCCTTCAGGTCTCCGCACAATTATCATTGTATCAGAGAAGGCCTTTCCTGAATACTCTATAAAAATGTCCTCCTTCATTCCTTGCCTGGTTTCATTTTTTTCATAGCACTTGTCATTACCTGGTGTCATTTGTTTATTATGTCTTCCATCTCATGCCAGAAATGCCCCCCAAACAGTGATTTTGTTTATTTTGTTCATTGCTATACTCCCAAAGTCTGGCACATGATGCGTGCTCAATAAGTACTTACTGAAAAAAAAATTTTACTTCTCTCTTTCTCCCTTCTGGCGCTAATATTCACTTAAATATTAACTAAATCTTTCTGTGGTAAAACCAACCACCATTCTTTGATTAGTTCTCCAAATCTATTAGCTAAATCTTTCTGTAGTAAAATTACCCACCACTCTTTTATAGTTCTCCAAATCAATTAAGATTCTATTCCAATGATGGCAAGTAATTATTATTTGTTATCTTTTCCCTCTTTCTTGAGCAGTGTTGTCCTATAGAACTTTCCACAATGACTGAAGAAATATTCTATATATTTCAGATATTCTATATCTGCATTAACATGGTAGCCACTAGCCACATGCAGTTATTGCATACTTCAAATGAGGCTAGTGAAACTGGTGAACTAAATTTTTATTTTATTTTATTTTATTTTATTTTATTTTATTTTATATTAAATAGGCAAATGCAGCTAGTGGCTATTATATTGGACAGTGCAGTTTTGGACAATATTCTTTAGTATTCCAATTACACATTTCATTATTTTATTTTTTATTTTTCTCTTTTAAACAATTTATATATTGTAATTTAAGAAAATTTTCTTAATTGTGAAGCAAACAGCTTCATTTCTCATTAAAATTTTTTTCACTGGTTTCTTTCCAATTAAAGCTTATATTTACCTTGGAATTTTTTGTGCCTCTCAAACAGTAATATACAAATAAGAGAAACAAGATAACCAGCACTTTTTAATAAAAAGAATGAAACCCCGGCGCCTGGGTGGCTCAGTCAGTTGAGTGTCAGACTCCTGATTTAAGCTCAGGTCATGATCTGACAGCCATGGGATCGAGCTCTGTGTCAGGCTCTTCGCTGAATGTGGAGCCTGCTTGAGATTCTCTCTTTCTCCCTCTCCCCCTCTCCCTGCTTGTGTGTTTACTGGTGCTCTCTCTGTCTCTGTCTCTCTTTCTAAAAATAAAATTTAAAAAACAAGAATGAAACCTAAGTTTCATCATAAAATTTAAAAATTTGAAATTCATTTTAGCAGGTGTTGTTGTTTGGCTACTCAAAAGCCATTCCCAACTTGATCCTCTTTTCTAACCTCCCATGATAGAAGCTAGAAAGACAAATACTTTCCTAGCCTCCCTTGCAACAAGGACTGGCCACGTAACCAGGTATGACCCATGAGATGCAAGTAGACGTTTACTAGGCAAGTATCTTAGAAAGTTTTTGGTATTCTGACTAAAAAGGCACAGGCAATGAAATACTACTCAGCAATAAAAAGTCCAATTTCTTGATATATATAACATAAGAGAATCTCAAAAGTTTTATGTTGAGTGAAAAAACACAGACAAGTGTATGTATTGTGTGGTTTCATTTTTATGAAATTCAAGAAGGCAAAACTAAGCTTTACTGATAGAAATCAGAAGTACAGTGGCTTCGGGTGGGTGAGGTAACTGGCTGAAAAGAAGCACAAGGGAACTTCCAAGGGTGACAGAAATATTCTATGTGTTGATTTATAGATTTGTTAACACTCATGGATTGGTATGTTGAAGATAGTTCATTTTCCTACATATAAATTATAGTACAATAAAAAAAAAAAAAAGGATAAAGAAAGCACCAGAGATGGCTCATGTGTTCTTCAGCCAATACCCTTTCTTCCTGGACACAATTCCTAGAGCTCCCACAGTCATTTTGTCTGTGCTCAAAGACCAAGAAAATTGCAGAGATATTTGCCCTAACTTTGCTAAGCCACTGAAAATTGTTCACCTCCAGAATTCTTAGGTCAGAAAAATAAATTCCGATTTGTTCTAGTTACCATAGTTAGGTTAATCAATGAAATTAAAAATACATTTACTTGGACTTCTGGATGAACCTAGTGATGTAATGATTTCATATTATGTGACTTGTTTACATTCCATATCACCCAATGGGATTCGACAATGGCCCCAAGTGGTTTATCATCATAGAAGCACTGGCATGAGAACAACAGGCATATCAAGGAAATTTACCTCATTATTGGTTAAATATTAGTAATGATAGACTAGAATGTGCATTTACAAAACTGAAGTATTGGTTTTTAAATAAAGAAGAGAACAAGTAAGAATAAAAAACAAGTTGTTACACCACATTTTTTTTGTTTTAGAATTTCAGTTCCTAAAAGGGAACAAAACTACAGTTGCTAAAAAAGGAAGAAATTATGCAGGCTGATACCTATCAGTCATGGTCTAAATGCTTCATTCACATTATCTCAACATAATTCTAACCACTCTATGAAGAACATATTATCTCCACATTGGTATGAGGACAGTGAACTGCAGAGAGATTATGCAACTTTCCCAAGGTCATGGGGCTGATAAAAGGCAGATACAGGAATTGATCTTGGGTCTTTCAGATGGTAAAATTTAGTACCCTTAACCATGACCATGTTTGCTTTCTTCCTGCGGCCAAGGACAATGCATCACGATTTTACTAGGTTTAAAGCAGGACTTTTTTTAAAACATATGAAATATATTTTGTATGAATTTTATAAATATATGAAAAGGACTATGATAATTTCGGATCACCCATAGGGTGTTCTTCAAAACTGGTGTACATTCAAAAACTGGATTTTTCTTAAAAATTAAAAGGCAATCTTACTTTGAAAGAAAGATATTGTGGCTATTAATCATAGTTCTTGTAGACCACACTGCAATTCTGTGGCTTGACACATTCCATAATCTGTCCTCATTTTAACATTTAAATGATGGTAAAACTTTGCATAAGATATTAAAATAATGATCAGTTATAATCTGTTAAGATCATTGTAGTATCTCAAAGAATCTAAATGATAATAACATGTAATGTCTACAGTGAAACTTTTTTTTAGAAGTTTATTTATTTATTTTGAGAGAGACAGAGTGCAAGTGGGGAAGGAGCAGAGAGAGAAAGAGAGAGAGGGAGAATCTCAAACAGGTTCTGCATGATCAGTGCACACACCATGGGACTTGAACTCAGGAAACCATGAAATCATAACCTGAGCCAGAATCAAGAGTTGAAAGCTTAACCAACTGAGCCACTCAGGTGCTCCCACAGTGAAACTTTCTAAAAGTAACTAGAATATTTTCAATTTTGCAATTTCATCTTTGTAATCTTTAAGATACAGTGGTGGCGTAATTGCAAAACCATTAATTAAAACTGGTCAGTCAAAAAGTGGTTTCAAAACACTAAATAACCTTTTTTTCCAAACAAGGAAAAAAATCAAACACCTTTTGAGAAAACATTTAGTAAAATTATACAAATAGAGACTAGCATCTCCCCCTCACACACTCAGTTGATGAAAGTATGGGGGCGGGGGGGAACCTGGGTGGCTCAGTTGGTTGAGCGTCTGACTTCGGCTAGGGTCATGATCTCACGGTCTGTGGGTTCGAGCCCCACGACGGGCTCTGTGTTGACAGCTCAGAGCCTGGAGCCTGCTTCAAAGTCTGTGTCTCCCCCTCTCTCTGCCCCTCTCCCACTCATGCTCTGTCTCTCTCTCTCAAAGAATAAATAAACACTAAAAAAATTTAAATAATAATAAAAAAGAAAGCATCTGGAAAATCCTCATAAAAATAGTTCTTGGTCAAGTCATGAAGCTTTGCTATTGTACTATGCTCTTTCATTCTCAGAAAACAGAAGCAGCATTTACAATCTGCTAACCATTTTCTGCAGGGTTGGAGAATGCAAAGAGATAAAATTAAGAACTGCTGCTGTTGAATTCTGTTGAATTATTTTTAATTTCTTGTATATCTAATATGGATATATATTTAGTGGTCAAGCCTCAATTATCTACCTCATATAAACATCCAAGTTTTTAACTCTCAACCTCATATAAACATCCAAGTTTTTAATTCTTATACTTGTCCACACTGAACCTCCAGAAATTCATCAATTGACTGGTTCCCCCAGCCAGTTCCACCCACAAGTCTCTGATCTAGTCATGACTTCCATGTATTCACCCGTCTCTCTTGGGAGCAGCTATTCGCCCTGTGTCTTCCTCTCTCATGGATCAAAGAAGAGTTGTTGATTTTTCAGCCTGTTCAGCTTTTTACTTATTAGGACAGATTTCCAAGCTCCTTATGTGCCGAGCTGGGTATCAGAAGTCCTATCTAGAAATTTTGAATCAGAGAGGTTCTGAACCTATAAATACCAGGAACAGCTGAGGTTAGGAATAAAGCACTAAACTGATATAAGATTTAGCAAACCTCTCTGCTCCCATTTCTCTTCTTGGCTTCCAGAATTTTGGAGGCTGGACAAATACTCCTATATGGGGTATTGCAAGAATCCTGAGGAAATGGATAACTCCAAGAGAAGATGAGAAAGTAATTGGAGGCCCTCTAACTCAATAGTCATGGTAAATCTCCCTTACAGGAGCCCACTCATCAGTGAGCCCTCCCTATACATATATATTTGCATACAAACAATCAAGAATTACCAGAAACTTGAAGGAAACTTTTAACATTTAAAATGGAAGCCAAAATAAACAAGGAACTTAGAGAAAATGGAGAAAGTGTAGAGAGTGAAAAAAAATTTAAGCACATATAATGTATATCCTCAGAGATCAAGAGAGGGTATTGTTTGTATACATGAGGCAAAAGTAGAAGGCTATAAAAAAAGTAATATTTAGTGGCCAAGAATAAGCTCTTAGAAAATAAAAAGAAGAGTGAAAATGAAAAATTCAATAGAAGAGTTAGAGGCTAATAGTCAGAAAATTTCTCAGATGGTATAACAAAACAAGGAAGAGAAGGAGATACATGAGAAAAAATAAGAAAATTAGAGATCTAACATCCAACTAGTAGGAATTTTAGAAAGTGATAACAGAGAAAGTGGAGGAGATAAATATGAAAGAAATAATATATGAGAATTTCCCAAAACAAAAGAGCATGACATTACACTTTGAAAGAGCCTACAGATTGCCTAGCATAATGAATGGAAGTACTCCACCAAGGCAGTCACTGAGAAATAACAGAACTCTAGGGATAAAGAGATCTTGTATCCTCATCTTCCTTGCTCTTCATCCTTCTTTGCCCTTGCTTGAGAAAACAACAATTTTGGTTAAATCCAGCTCTAACCTCACTCTTTGTACCCAACCCTCCGCAAGAAGACTGCAAAAAACCCATGCTGATTGGTTTCACTTTAAATTAATGACAGTAACCCCTAGTGGGTTCTTAATGCTACATTACTTGTGCTATACTTCCATGTTTCATTCTCTTAGTAACTACCTCATACCTTTTCCTCTCTTATTGAACTCCAACCCTCTTCCACCATCCTCACTTTCAGCTAACAACCTTGTTTTCTTTTGCTGAGAGATAATTGGAAACAATTAAAAGAGATCTTTCACAAACTTTCACCACCACAACATCCTCCTACCCGCATTGTGAGGCCCATGAACTACCTTCTCTCGTCACTTTTGATGAGCTCTTCTGGCAAAGGCAAACTCCTCCTCTTGTGTGTTAGATTTCATCCTTCCTTGCCCATTCAAGGAGATTGCTCCAGCAAGTCTCCCCTTTCTCTCCTGAATCATCGATTTTTCCCTTGCTACAGGATCATTTTTCATTAGAATATAAATATGTTCCCTTTCTTTCTGTTTACTTGTGTGTGTAAAACCAACTTTCTGTTAGCTTAATTTCTCCAGACATTGTTCTATTTTTTTCCTTCTCTTTTCAGCAACTCTCCAGCTGTCTCCAGTTTCTCTCTGCCCATTTCTCTTAGGCCCATTCTAAACATTTTTTCATCTCCATCATGCCATTGAAACTGCTCTACCAGAAGTTTCTGATGATCTCCATGATGCCAAGTCTAAGATCATCTATTGGGCCTCATCTTCCTTGATCTATCAGTAGAATTTGACACACACAATCACTCTCTCCTCCTTGAGAAACTTCTTCACTTTACTTGCAGGGATATATAACTTTTACATAGCTTTCCTCCTAACTTTCTGGCTGTTCCTTTTATGTCTTTTCTACTGACTCCTTTTTATCTCTTCAACCTCCAATTGTTGGAGTGCCTCAGGGTTCAGTCTTTGGACTTTTGAATCTACTACATTCCCTGAGTGATCTAATCCAGGCACATGACTTTAAATACCATCAGTATACTGATGACTCTTACCTTTACATCTCAGCTTCAACTTCTCCCCAGACTCTCTTTTTTTTGTTATCTCCATTTGGTATCTCAAATTTAATATGAACAAAACTGAATTATTGATATATACCCTCCAACCTGTTCCTCCCACAGGCTTCTCTACCTCCCTCAAAGGCAACTCCTTTCTTTTATTTTTGCAGGTCAAAAACCTTGGAGTCATGTTTGACTCCTCTCTTTCTCTCACACTCTGCATCTAGTAAGTCAGAAAAAACTGTTAGCTCTACCTTTAAGATATACCCAGGATTTGACCATTTCTCATATCCTACTACGACCACTGTGGTCCAAGCCACACTACTTCTCATCTGAATTACTGCAATAGCATTCTAAGTGTTTGCCCTACTCTGCCCACAGGTGATTATTTACCCAGCCAACAAAAGTCAAAGCAGTCACATTTCTGCTCAGAACTCTCCAACAGCACCTAATTTTTTTAGAACAAAAAGCTTTTTAAAAAATATTTTATTTTTGGGGCGCCTGGGTGGCTCAGTTGGTTAAGCGTCCGACTTCGGTTCAGGTCATGATCTTGCGGTTCGTGAGTTCAAGGCCCGCGTCAGGCTCTGTGCTGACAGCTCAGAGCCTGGAGCCTGTTTCAGATTCTGTGTCTCCCTCTCTCTCTCTGACCCTCCCCTGTTCATGCTCTGTCTCTCTCTGTCTCAAAAATAAATAAACGTTAAAAAAAATATTTTATTTTTAAGTAATCTCTACATACAACATGGGATTTGAATCTACAACCCCAAGATCAAAAGTAGCATGCTCTACCAACTGAGCCAGCCAGGCACCCTATGAATAAAGAGCTAAGTTCTTGTGTTAATACCTATTCTTCTCAAACTATTCCAAAAAATAGAAAAGGAAGGAAATCTTCCAAATTCATTCTCTGAGCTCAGCATTACCCCCATACCAAAACCACATAAAAACACCACTAAAAAAGAGAACTATAGGCCAATATCCTTGAGGAACATAGATGCAAAAATTTTCAACAAAATACTAGCACACTGAATCCAACAATACATTAAAAAAACATTCACCACTATTAAGTGGGAATTATTCCTTGGTTGCCAGAGTGGTTCAATATTCACAAATCAGTCAACATGATACATTGCATTAATAAAAGAAAGGATAAGAACCACATAATTATTTCAATAGACACAGAAAAAGCACTTGACAAAATACAACATTTGTTCATGATAAAAACCCTCAAAAAAGTAGACTTAGAGGAAACATACCTCAACATAATAAAGGCCATATATGAAAACCCCACAGCTAAGATTATCCTCAATGGGGAAAAACTGAGAGCTTTTCCTCTATGGTCAGGACCAAGACAAGAATGTCCATTCTAACCATTTTTACTCAACATAGTACTGGAAGTCCCCACCACAGCAATCAGACAACAAAAAGAAACAAAAGGCATCCAGGGCGCCTGGGAGGCCCAATAGATTAAGCATCTGATTTCGGCTAGGTCATGATCTCATGGTTCATGGGTTAGAGCCCCACGTCAGGCTCTGCGCTAACAGCTCAGAGCCTGGAACCTGCTTCAGATATGTGTCTCCCTCTCTCTGTCTCTGCCCCTCCCCTGTTTGTGTTCTCTCTCTCTCTCTCTCTCTCTCTCTCTCTCTCTCATAAAAATAAATAAATAAATATTTTTTAAAAAGAAATAAAAGGCATCCAACTCAGCAAGGAAGAAGTAAAACTTTCACTATCTGCAGATGACATGATACTATATACAGAAAACCTGAAAGACTCTACCAAAAAACTGCTAGAACTGCCACATGAATTCAGTAAAGTCATAGGATACAAAATCAACATAGAGAAATCTGTTGCATTTCTCTACATCAATAATGAAGCAGTAGAAAGAGAAATTAAGGATTCAATCCCATTTACAATTGTACCAAAAACAGTAAGATACCTGGGAATAAACCTAACCAAATGGGTGAAGGACCTGTATTCTGAAAACTATAAAACACTGATGAAGGAAATTGAAGATGACACAAAGAAATGGAAAGATATTCTATGCTCATGAACTGGAAAAACAGGTATTGTTAAAATGTGCATAATACCCAAATCATTCTACCCATTTAATGCACTCCCTATTAAAATACCAATAGCATTTTTCACAGAGCTTGAACAAACAACCCTAAAATATGTATAGAACCACAAAAGACCCCGAATAGCCAAAGCAGCCTTGAAAAAGAAAAATGAAAGCTGAAGACATCACAATTCTGGACTTCAAGTTATATTACAAAGCTGTAGTAATCAAGTCAGTATAGTACTGGCACAAAAATAGACACATTGATCAATGGACAGAATAGAAAAACCCAGAAATGAACCCACAGTATATGGTGAATTAATCTTTGACAAAGCAGGAAAGAACATCCAATGGGTAAAAGAATGTTTCTTCAACAAATGGTGCTGGGAAAATTGGACAGAAACATGCAAAAAAAGGAAAGTGGACCACTTTCTTACACCATACACAAAAATAAATTCAAAATGCATTAAAGACCTAAATGTGAGAGTGGAAACCATAAAAATCCAAGAGAACACAGGCAGTAACTTCTCTGACATCAGCTGTAGCAGCTTCTTTCTAGACATATCTTCTGACGCAAGGGACACAAAAGCAAAAATAAACTATCAGGACTTCATCAAAATAAAAAGCTTCTGCACAGCAAATAAAATAATCAACAAAGCTAAAAGGCAACCTATGGAATGGGAGAAGATACTTGCAAATGACATATCTGATAAAGGGTTAGTATGCAAAATACGTAAGGAACTTATAAAACTCAACACCCAAAAGATGAATAATCCAATTTAATAATGGGCAGAAGACATGGATAGACATTTTACCAATGAAGACATACAGATGGTCAACAGACACATGTAGAGATGCTCAACATCACTGATCATCAGGAAAATGCAAATCAAAACTACAATGTGATATTACCTCATACCTGTCAGAATGGCTAAAATCAAACACAAGAAACAACAGGTGTTGGTGAGGATGTGGAGAACAGAAAAAGTCTCTTATATTGTTGGTGGGAATGCAACGTGGTGCAGCCGCTGTGGAAAACAGTATGGAGTTTCCTTGAAAAGTTAAAAATAGGGGCACCTGGGTGGCTCAGTTGGCTAAGCATCTGACTCTTGGTTTTGACTCAGGTCATGATCTCATGGTCATAAGATTGAGCCCTGCATTGGGCTGCATGCTGACAGCACAGAGCCTGCTTGGGATTCTCTCTTTCCCTCTCTTTCTGCCCCTCTCCTGCTTCTGCTCTCTCTTCTCTCTCTCTCAAAATAAATAAATAAACTTTAAAAAATGTAGAACTACCCTATGATTCAGCAATTGTACTACTAGGTATTTACTCTAACAATATGAAAATGTTGATTCAAAGGGATATATACATGTACCCCAATGTTTATAGCAGCATTATCTACAATAGCCAAATTATGGAAACAGCCCAAGTGTCCACTAATTGATGAATGGATAAAGAAGATGTGGTATACATATACAAAGGACTATTACTCAGCCGTAAAAAAGAATGAAATCTTGGGAAACCTGGGTGGCTCAGTTAAGCATCTGACTCTTGATTTCAGCTTAGGTCATGATCTTGCAGTTCGTGAGTTTGAGCCCTCATCAGGCTGAGAGCTGACAAGTGCAGAGCTTGCTTGGGATTCTCTTTCTTCTCTCTCTGCCCCTCCCCCCCCCCCCTTATGCCCTCAAAATAAATAAATAAACTTTAAAAAAAAGAATGAAATATTTCCATTTTCAATGACACGAATGGAGCTAGAAAGTATTATGCTAAGTGAAATCACTCAGAGAAAGACAAATACCATATGATTCTACTCATATGTGGAATTTAAGAAACAAAACAAATGAGCAAGGGGGAAGAGAGAGAGAGAGAGGGAGAGAGAGAGAGAGGAGGCAAACCAAGAAACAGACCCTTAACTACAGAGAACAAACTGATGGTCACCAGGTGGCAGGTGGGTGGAAGATGGGTTAAGTAGGTTATGGGGATTAAGAAGTACAGTTGTTGTGATGAGCGCTGGGTGACGTATGGAAGTGTTGAATCACTATATTGTACACCTGAAACTAATATTACACTGTGTGTTAACTGGATTTAAATAACTAAAAAATTAAGCCAAATTCTTGTAAGATCCGACTCCATCTGACCTCATTGCCTTTTACCTTGTTCATTTTGCTTCAGTCATGCTGCCTTCTTAATTGCTCCTTAAACAATGGTCTTATGACCTGTGCACTTAGTGTTCTCTCTGTCCAGAATGGTCATCCCCTGGATATGGGGGCTTTCTCTTTCACTTCCTTCAAGTTTTTCCTCAAACTTCCCTTCTAAGGGATCCAGATTTCCACCTCTTACACTTCATATTCTCCTCTGCTGCTCAAATACTTATAACTATCTAATATATTACATATTTTACTTATTTATCTTGTTTATTATTTGTGGGCCTTCCCCCACTAGAATGTAAGCTTCACAAAAATGGGGATATATGCCTTTGTTTTCTTGATGCTATAGTTCCTAGCTTCTAATCAGAACCTGGCACAGTAAATGGCTGCTAAATAAATGTTTGTGAATAAAGGAATGTATGTTTATAAAAGCTCCCATAGAGGGGAAAAAAACCCCACCCCAGATCCAAGGATCCTGATGGCACAATGCTTCTCAACAGCAATACTGGAAACTGGAAGACAAGAGACCAACAACATAAAAAATGTAGGGGAAAATGATTTATATAGTCTCCAGATTACGAGACAAACTGCTAAGGAGAGTAAATTAAAGACACTTTCAGTTTTGCAAGATTTAAAAAATACTGTTCTCATGAACTCTTTAAGAAGTTATTGATGATAGACTTCATTAAAATGAGATTTTAAAAAAAACAAACAAGAAATAGGAAGACATAGGCTCCAGGAAACAAGAGATTCAACACAAGGGGAGACACAAAGGGAAAACTTGGGATAATACTTAGTATCCAAAACTAGGATAATACTTAGTAAAATTCTAGGCTGTTGCCATGCAGAACATCTGGAGAGTGATCAATCCAGACAGAGGCAGGAGGCGCTGGACCCCAGGAGGAATGTCTCTGAGAAGAAAACCAGAACTGAGAGCTCACCTGATATGTTTGCTCATAAGGACTTCTGCACTGTTGAAGAGTTCATGAAACAATTATGACAGATAAATAGAAACAACACTGTGTGGCTTAGTTATGAATAATATTTAATAGTAATTATGTAAAATAATGGTCAAATGATTTGACCAAAAGTTGGAAGGTGAGTAAAAAGGAATGTGGGGGAAGGGCGCTGGGCTGACTCGGTGAGTAAAGCATGCAACTCTTGATCTCGGGATTGTGAGTAATCTCCATACATTGGGTATAGAGATTACTTAAAAATAAAATTTTAAAAAATAAAAAGGAATGTGGAGAAGTTAGATAGAGGAACTGAATCCAGATTTTTCATAGTAAAAAGGAGATATATACACATCCAAAATGGAATAATAAACAGAATAGTATAAGCATATTATTTAGAATTATGAATATAAATAAAGAAAGAGATAAAAGAGTTGAAAGAAAGAAGCTGCCTCTGGAGTCTGAGTGTGAGAGACAGAAATAGACAGGACCCTCAAAGTCTACTATTCTTATTTAAGCTTTGTAGTACTATTTGACTTTTTAGGTTATATAAACGTTATTTCAATAAAAGTAAAGAATTAAAATTTAAGAAGTTGACATGAAATGAAGAAACAGCATTATGAAAATGTCATTTAGAGTTATGGAAGAAATAAAAGGAACCAAATATAGATGGGTAAAAGACAGGAGCACCTGGCTGGCTCAGTCGGTAGAGTATGCACCTCTTGATCTGGGGGTTGTAAGTCTGAACCCCATATTGGGTGCAGAGATTACTTAAAAAAATCTTAAAAAAAAAAAAGTAAAAGACAATGGTGACCACTGAAAGGTGGGATTAGGGGCTGATTTTTTATGACCATAGGCTTGATAGCTTTTACAATTAAAAATAAAACCAGGGTCAGGGCGCCTGGGTGGCTCAGGTGTTAAGCATCAACTTCGCTCAGGCCATGATCTCACGGTGCGTGAGTTCGAGCCCCGCATCAGGCTCTGTGCTAACAGCTCAGAGCCTGGAGCCTGCTTCGGATTCTATGTCTCCCTCTCTCTCTGCCCCTCCCCTGCTTGCGCTCTGTCTCCCTCTCTCTCAAAAATAAATAAACATTAAAAAATTAAAAATAAATAAATAAATAAAATAAAACCAGGGGCACCTGACTGGCTCATGTCAGTAGAGTGGGTGACTCTTGATCTTGGGGCTGTGAGTTTGAGCCCCATCTTGGGTCAGGAGATTACTTAAAATCTTAAAGGGGAGCCTGGGTGGCTCAATCGGTTAAGCTTCCAACTTCGGCTCAGGTCATTATCTCACAGTTTGTGGGTTCAAGCCCCGCATAGGGCTCTCTACTGACAGCTCAGAGCCTGGAACCTACTTTGGATTCTGTGTCTCCCTCTCTCACTGCCCCTCCCCAGCTTGCACTCTCTCTCTCAAAAAAAAAAAAATAAATAAAAATAAAATAAATTAAAAAAATAAAATTAATAAAACCAAACCACAGTATGTGTTGGCCTATTAGGTATCTGTGAGAATGGGATAATACTGAAGCAATTGTGCATTGGTCTACTTTCCTTTAAGTCAGTTGTGCTAACAAAAAGAAACCACTACTATTTTGAGAAAATGGATATGTTTGCACTTTAATGTGATGATATTACAATGGTTTGTCATTCTAAACACTCAATCTAGTATCTTAATATCAAGGAAAGGTATGTGTTGGTTTAATAGGAGTTACCCAAATACTGAAATTCAAATTCAAAATTGTCCACTTGAATTGAAATGACCTTCCTAGAAGAATTAATCCTCTTGGGATTTTGTTCTAATCTTATTTTAGCAACAGATTTTCTCTAATACCAAGTGGAGTCATTTGAGTTCTGACACAGAAATAGCAAAGAAACAGTAATGATAGGTTAAGTATTTGGTCAGAACTTCTATGTGTGCCATGAGGGGCTGCATGGAACCCACACATTAATTACATTTACTCAGGGGAAAATATCTGTTTTTATTTTTTAAGATACTTAGACAAAAATTTCACAATACCTCTCAATAACTCATTTGTTTTAAAATTTTCTTTTAAAATGTTTTTGTTTTTTTGTTTGTTTGTTTGTTTGTTGTTGTTGTTGTTGTTGTTGTTTTACAGCGGCACCTGGCTCAGTCAGTTAAGTGTCTGACTCTTGGTTTCAGCTCGGGTCATTATTTCATGATTCGTTGGTTTAAGCACCGTGTTCGGCTGTGTGCTGACAGTGCAGGGCCTGCTTGGGATTCTCTGTCTCTGCCCTTCTCACCCCCTGCTGTCAAAAATAAATAAACATTAAAAAATTAAATTAAAATGTTTTATTACATACTTCAATACATACTGAAAATATAATCCATACATAAGGGATAAAATATTGTAATATAAGGAGCACCAGGGAAGCCACCACTCAATAGAACTGGGACACTACCAATGCTATAGTAATAACCCCTGGATGCTTCTTTCCTCATCCCATCCTCACTGTTAAAATAGCTTTCTCTATACCTTTGATACTTCCTGTTATGATTTAATTTCCTCTGGCTCTATTCTCTGGAGACGAATATCTATGAAACGTCTCTGCTTTCACTTACAAATAAGTGAGCCTGGTATTCAGAGTTGATAGATCTGGTTCCAAGTCCAGCTCTGCCACAACCTCACTAACTGTGTAACTGTAGCCGAGTTATCTAACTCTCCTGAGCCACACTCTCCTCACTTGTAACGCAAGGACAATACTTTCTAATTTCTAGGATTGGTGTAAGACATAAGTGAGCTAATAAAAGTAAAGCATTCATTACCTATAGCTATTTTTATAGAAAATAAATCGTTGTGATCTTATGTTAGAGTCTTTTTAAGACTCTAAGTGCAAAGTGTGAAAGGAAGTAATTACATGTCTGGCTAATTTCTTCATTTGGTAATCTTTGCTTCAGGAACAAATATAATTTAAAAAGAAATACTTCATCCTGTTTTTTCTGGATTTAATAATTGAATCCAGTCAACCAGTATGGATGATTTTTGGTTGGCTATGTAGATACTGCTTGTCAGGGTGCCTAAATGTCCTGTTTATTAATGAATTCAATGCCTTTCCAAAGGCATAAGGATGAAGAAAACAGTAGAAAACACACATCAGAAATTCAGTTGGATATTAAGTAAGTCTAGATCTTGTGTTTAGCTGGGACAGCATGATAAATAAATAGAAAAAGTGACAACGATTTGAAAAACATTTCATTTTAGTCACTTATTTTTTAAAATCATTTTTCTGCTTTAAGATAACATAACCAGTTGTTATAATAAAGCAGTCCAGAATGTTACCAGTTAGTCTGTCACCATGGTAGCAGAATCTGGGGAACATGTAAGACACATTATTCTAGAAATCCTGAGATTGACGCCTACGTTTGTACCAGGAGACCTGTTTATCTGAAGAGATAACAAATCAATTCTCTTTATCCTTCTGAATTGCATGAAATGTTATCCTCTTGAGAGAGAAGATACTAGTGTGTAAAATACCAGGACATCTTAATGATGGCCAACATCAAATAGCTGCAGAAATGAGATCAGTGCCAAAAAGACAAGAGGATAAAGAGAATTGAGCCTTTAAGCTTAGAACTACTTAGTTTTTTGGTACCATATATGATGCAGATGTTAGAAATGGGAATGGGAATGATGATGATGATGAAAATGCAACTGTGAGTGAATCAGGCCAGAAGATTTAATATTAGTGTTAAACACAATCATTTTAGTAGATTTTGCCCATTCTTCTTGAAGAGCAGCACTGCTTCACTGTCATGGGCTGTGCATCCTTCATTGTAGTCTTAATTGTTGACTAATACGTTGTATTGAAATATGTGACAGTTATATAATTAGGTTAATTTAAAGGACTATTGTGAAGAAGTGTTTTTCCCACCTTTTTTGCTGTCACCTGAGGATAGGGCTACAATTACAGCATGACAAATGTTTGAGTGAAATATGAAAAATCCAGACAAGTGACAGTTTGCCCATTACTTGATGTCAAAAGACTGGTTTGACTGATTTTATGTTTCATTCATTGACTTGACGAGTTGTTTTACCAAATTGTTTTCTTTGGTATTTTTTAGACACAATTTAAATGTGATAACCAGCTATGTGGAACTCTGTCTTTAAAACTGCTTGTTCAGTCATTTCTATAATCAGAGTTTCAATAATGAGGTTTCCCACTGAACTATCGGTCCAATCCCTGTAATATTATGAGAAAAATACACACAGTGGTATTAACTTTCAGTGAAGCATAAATTTTGAATGACAAAATAAATTTTGGATGACAAAAGGATGGTTGAGAATTATTGAGAATCTTTTCTTAATAAAGGGGACTTTAATTTTGTTTCTGATTGTTACAAAATTTTATAGAACAGATTGCTCTGATCTTAATTTATCATTTCTTTTTTTCTTTTAATTTTAAGTAGGCTCCACACCTACGCCAACATGGGGTTTGAACTCATGACCTTGAGATTGAGAGTCACAAGCTCTACTGACTAAGCCAGCCAGGTGCCTCCATCAATGGTTCATAAAATTACATTTTTATCTATTTACATCACAAAAATCTAGAAGTGACAATCTGAGCTGGTGTCAATACATACCTATTGTCCTTTTTATGGAACAATCACCCGGTACTCATAGAAATCTTACCAAAGGCAGAACTATCTGTTTTTATATTCATATTGCTTAAGACTCTTACCTCCAAAACTATGCACTTAGATTTTTCTATACCATTTCTGCTATTTTTATAAATCTATAAAGCTTTTTTCACTTTATGAATAACATAGTATCTGGTCTTCTGGTCAAGAATTTTTATAGCTCAACTAAATATACGTACAAGGGCTTTTTTCTCCAAAATTATTTTAAGATGTACTTCCAGAATAGCTATTAGTAATTTGAGGGTTAGAGTCTTGGAACATTATGATTCCTATTATTGCAATACATATTTCTAAAAAGTCACAGTCCAATTATATATTTGTTTTATGTATCATGACAATTTTGAATACTCTACTCAATATCTCTTTTGTTATTATTGGCAATGACTCTTTATTACTTTTAATAATAGCATTATCAATAGAAATAGAAAGATTTAATAGTTTTCATAATTTGAGAAAATATATTTCAAAATTCTCTCTTGTAACATGGTAATTTTCTTGCTTATCAACAAATGGAATGGTTACTACATTCTGTCAGCTTTCTATCTCTTTATATTTTCCATTTTTCAAATGCTAGAGTTTCCTGACATTTATAACATGTAAGAAAATACACTGGTGCTTTGATTCCTTTTGGAGTACAAATATGAAGTGGGCGCTAGTCAAAAACATTGCTGCCTTCTCATAAATTACTGCCAGAGTGAAAACTGGCACAGTGTTCATGGACGGCAACTTGGTTCCATTTGTCAAAATTTAAAATGTTCATACGCTTTCACCCAGTACTTTCAACTCCTATGTTTTTATTCTATAATCTTGCATATGTACAACAGAAAATATGTGCAAAGGAAATATTTTTTGTGGCCCCTTTGTAATAGCAAAAATGGGAAACATTAGTAAATGCTTGCTACTAAGAAACTGTCTAGATGAATTATGGTATACTTGTACAGTGGATTCCTTACTATACAGACAACAGCTTGAATAATGACTTTTGTATGTACTTATTTGGAACAATATTCAAGAATGAAAACTCAAGGAACAGAGAAAAGGGAATGGTATACTACCTTTAGAATGAAGGAAGAGAAAGAGAAAGAAAGAAATTATACACGTATGTTGGCAAATGTATGGATTATCATTGGAAGAATCTCTAAGAGACTGGGCACAGTGTTTGCCTCCAGAGAGGGGAACTGGGTAATTGAGGAAAAGGAGAGAGATTTAAATTTATATTATATATACTTTTGTATCTTTATATCATGTATGTACATTTTTCTTCACATACACATATAAGTACATACAAATATTTCTCTAACCTAAAAGAAATATAACCTCATGTCTCTGAAGAAATACTGTCTGATATTGCTATTCATTTCCTCCTTCCCTTTCCATCACTTGAAGAGGACTGAAAGTCTTTTGATAGTTGACAAAGAGCAGACATTTCTCCTTTTACAAGGAGCCTGTGCAATCATTGCCAAGAAATTAGAGAAGAGTTGAACCTCTTACTCTTAACATTTTATTTACATTTTTTAAAGTTTATTTCTTTTGAAAGAGAGAGCGAGCGAGCAGGGGAGGGGCAGAGAGAGAGAGAGGGAGAGAATTCCAAGAAGGCTCTGGACTGTTAGCTCAAACCCAATGTGAGGCCTGAACCCATGAACTGTGAGATCCTGACCTGAGCCACAATCGAGAGTCGGACACTTAACCATCTGAGCCACCCATTTTGCCCCTACCCTTAACATTTTAAAAGTGTTTGGCTTTGTAAATATGCCAATGTAGTTGGGTCTCTGCACTCTAAAGAGAAGTGGAGATCTGATAGTTATAAAAGTTGAGAAGAATCCCTCTGGAACTGTTTGTGGTCTGAACTCAGTAACTGCCAAATTGCTTCAGTGTACTATGTACACAATCTCGGAACAATATTTTAGCATCAAACTATAATTAAATCTCTGAATATGGTTGGTTTTGCACCAAATAGAATATGTTCGATGTTATAAAATGTGTACTACATATGTAAAACATATTTAGAGATTAATTGAGGTAGGTTTGAAAACATATTTGTTTTAAAAGGAGTTTTTAAATTTTAAAACAATAAAATACATACACAAGAAAAAAAGTTTAAAATTTCAATACAGAAAAAGAATTACAAAGATTATATAACATTTTGTAAAATACTACCCTGCTTATAGGTAAAGATAGCCTCAAATCTTATATTTTGTGGTCATCCCACTGACTGTTAAAGAGAAACAAGAAAAGTAATTTCCTTAAAAGAAATCTCAAGGACATTGGGAAAAAAATCACATTGTCACATGCATTCTCACAACTAAGTACAAATACATGCAGATCAGATCAGTGCCAGCTGACTAATGTTTTCCCTTCAGCATCCCCAGGAATTCATAATCTGTTTCTCCTCTAAAGATATTTAAATGACTATATAATCATACATATGGACTGGCACTTGATCTCCTAGAATGACTATAATAATACATACCCCCAGGAGAAAGATGTCTTTGTTTCCTGGATCTTGGAGTTGTACAACATATGGTCTGACAGATTTTAAGCTCCAAGTATCTATTTTTAGACATGATAGTTCTTTACCCTTATCTTTTAATAAAAGAGAAAGTATTTGTTGAGCTGAGACTTGCTTTCACAATAGCACTTTAGCTAGCTTTGTCAGCTTAGAAAGTTTAATGAGATGAATAATTTAGTATGTAGGAGTAATATGTCTAGAGAAGAAATTTAAGTAGGGGTTAGATAATGCAGGTAATTAATTAAATGATCTTAGGATAGCTGATTCACAATGACTAATTTAAATATGTACTAAAAATACATAAAGATCATAAATCATGATTGTGATATTCTCAAGAGCAATACAGAACACATACTTCACTATATAACAGAAAAAAATTTTGTTTCATGTGCTTTAAAACATTTGAAAATTCTCTCTCACCCTCTTTTTTTTTTTTTTTTTTTTTGTCTTTTGCTAATGTTCACAGAGAATAACAGTACCTGGTCAAAATAGAGAAAAAAAAAAATCAAACTAAAGTTTATATTTAATGTGAAAAAATTAATATGTTTTAGAATGTATCTTTAATTAGACTAATGTTTGATTTTTAAAAGCACTCGTCTGAGAATAGTTGTAGACATTATAATTAGGGATCAATTCTTCAGATTGTCATGGAATTAAATGGGTACATGTAGTACTATGTCACCATACTTTCCTTGGAGTTAAGAAAATCAAATATATAGTAGAGTCCCCTGGGCAAAAGAAGAGAGTAACTCCTTCCATCTCACAGATGGCTGGGAAGTCATCAGTCTTATCAACAGAAGCAGATGCCATTAAAATCTGTGCTCATATTAATTCCTCTCCTTTGGCAAACCTTAAGAACAGTTCCTGTGACCTTAGAAAGCAAACTTCTTAGTTAAGGGAGTGTAGTCTTCAATTTACAGATGAACTGGGTTCCAAAGCTTTGGTACCCAAAGTAGAATTTTAGATTAAGACAGTGTTATAGGTGGTGCTAATCTGTGGTTTCGGCCCCTTCATCTGTGGTTTCGCTTTCTGTGGTTTCAATTTGCTGTAAACCGCAGTCGGGAAGCAGATGATTCTCCTTCTGACGAATCAGCAGAAAGTCAATAGTATCCAAATGTTATGTCACAATGCCTACATCACTCACCTCACTTCATCTCATCATGTATGCATTTTATCATCTCACACCATCACAAGAAGAGTGAGTACATTACAGTAAGATATTTTGAGAGACGGAGAGAGACAACATTCATGTAACTTTTATTACAGTATATTGTCATAATTGCTTTTATTATTATTGTTGATCTCTTATTGTGCCCAGTTTATAAATTGAACTTTATCATAGATAAGTATGTACAGGAAAAAACAATGGTATATACAGGGTTCAGTGCTATCCACGGTTGCAGGCATCCAATGGAGGTCTTGGAACGTGTCCTTTGAGAGTAAGGGGGTGGGGAATACTCTAATCTATAAAATAAAGTGCTATAATAAATAATAGTAGAAAAAATAGTTGGCCAACCGACACGTGAAAAAATGCTCAACATCACTTATCATCAGGGAAATACAAAATAAAACCACAAGGAGATACCACCTCACACCTGTCAGAATGGCTACCATTAACAACTCAGGCAACAACAGATGTTGGCAAGGATGCGTAGAAAGAGGATCTCTTTTGCATTGCTGGTGGGAATGCAAGCTGGTGCAGCCACTATGGAAAACAGTCTGGAGGCTCCTCAAAAAATTAAAAATAGAACTACCCTACAACCCAGCAATTGCACTACTAGGTATTTATCCAAGGGATACAGGTGTGCTGTTTCAAAGGGGCACATGCACCACAATGTTTATAGCAGTGCTAGCCACAATAGCCAAAGTATGGAAAGAGTCCATCAACTGATGAATGGATAAAGAAGATGTGGTGTATATATACAATGGAGAATTACTCGGCAATCAAAAAGAATGAAATCTTGCCATTTGCAACTACGTGGATGGAACTGGACAGTATTATGCTGAGTGAAATTAGTCAGAGAAAGACAAAAATCATATGACTTCACTCATATGACGACTTTAAGAGACAAAACAGATGAACATAAGAGAAGGGAAGCAAAAATAATATAAAAACAGGGAGGGGGACAAACCATAAGAGACTCTTAAATATGGAGAACAAACAGAGGGTTACTGGAGGGGTTGTGGAAGGGGGGATGGGCTAAATGGGTAAGGGGCATTAAGGAATCTACTACTGAAATCATTGTTGCACCATATGCTAAGTAATTTGGATGTAAATTAAATATATATATATATATATATATATATATATATAATATATATATATGGAAATTAACAGCTCAATAAAACAGTAAAAACCAAAACTGTGTAAAATAAGTATCAAAGCAGAAAACAACAAACTGATTAAAAATAATATTTAAGTTGAATGCTGGTTCCTGAATAAAAGGTTTTATTAGAGGACAATAAAGAGAATATAGATTTTTGTGGGAATTGTGAAGAGTTTTATTAGCACTTTCATGGACTCTAGAGGTTTTCTTTTCACATCAAAACTGCACTTTCAAAAATGTTACCTCCCTTTGTTCTGGTTTAAAGACACTGCTGGTATTAGTCTTATGCTTAGGCATGATCACAGTTATGTCGAGGGAGGTTTGTAGAAATGGATTAAGAGATAGGAGAAGATTCTGGATTTAGCTAAATACAAGTTTAAAAGAGGGAGAAAAAAAGGAAAGGAGATTAAAGATGAAATATCTTAGGGAAAGAGATTATTCAGGTATCACTAACAGAAGTGTGTGTACTGAAATAAAGAAAAACATCTGGCAAGTTGACATATGTGTGGCTGAGAGATGTGAGGTTAGATAATTTCCTGTCTATGGCTGTCACCAAGTGACACTCTTTATTCAGGATAATACTCTTTATTGTTACCGAGGTTTAAGCAGGGAATGGCAGAAGGGGCAGAAGGAGCATGAGGGCATTAGAGTAAACACCTGCTTAACTCTAGCTTTGCCTCCCCAGCAACCGTTTCACCTTCTTTTACTCCCCCATGTTCCTTTGGGGTAGGAGGTTAATCACAAGGAATAACAACAGTCTTTAATTGCTGGAACTGGGAGTCTAGGCCACAGCGGGATTAAGCCCTGAGCTGCTGAGCTGCTAGCTAAGGTTCTTTGAATTTTTACCGGCTGCAAACAGAATTGGTCCCAGAATCCAGAGAGTGGCCTTAACCAGCTGGGGAAAATTAAGCTATTTGTGGCTAAGGTATAGTAGTTCTCAATTCTGGCTATACATTAGAATCATCTGCTGAGGATTAAGAAGAAAACAAAACAACCCCCCCCCCCCCCTCAAAACTAGAGCTGTATCTGGGCCTCATGTTAAACCAATTAAATCAGAATCCCTAGAGGTGGAGAGCTGGGCATCAGTATGTGTGAGGTGGAGAGCTGGGTGTCAGTATGTGTAAAAAGCTCCCTGGGTGATGTGCAACTAGGACTGAGAATAGCAGGATACAAGAGAAACAGAGTGGAAAGGTCAAGATCATGGGTAAAGGTGAAGAGAGATACTCTATGGGCAGCTCTGGAGTAGGGAACACTTCATAATCAGTTGGCTTGCCTTGTGTCAAAATGGGGTTTGGAGGACTCAAAGGGAAGCAGAAGGACACCAGCCATCTGAACCCATAGTGGAGTTAGGAGTACAGTGAGGAAGGCTGGATGGCAGTAGGCAAGGGTTCCTGTTCTTTGCTATTTGGTTTAGGGGCAGCCTTAAATTCTGTCCTCAGTGATCCTTTGACAAGCACTCTCATCTCTCCTTCCCAATGTCTAGACAAGGACAGTAATCTACCACCAGAGCAAACTTCCTATTCAACAGAATCACAAAATTTTAGAGCTGGAAGGGACCTTCAATATTATCTGGTTTAACACTTCTCTTTTGGACTGTGAATATCTCCACAGACCTGTTAAAGGCAGGGAGGGTTTCTTATGCTTCATTGTTTCTCTAGTGCCCACGGAGTAGATGCATAAATATTAAATGACCAACTGAATGAATGAATTTTCAGATAAGGGAGCTGAGTTGCATAGTCAGTAAATTAGTCAGTTCGTTCATTCAGTTAATACCAGAACAAACAGAAAGCTTTAGATATCCATCGTACAGCATTAGTGACTATAGTTAATAATATTGTACATTTGAAATTTTCTAACAATAGGCCTAAAGTGTTCTTACCACAGTATAAAATAATAGTAACTATGTGAGGCGATGGATGTTAATTTGTTTGATTATGGTAATCATTTTACAATGGATAGATATATCAAATCATCATGCTGTACATTTTAAATATTATATAACTTTCATTTGCCAATTATATCTCAATAAAGCTGAGAAAAATAAAACTACCAAAAAGTTGCAATATACTCATAATTTTTGCTTTAGTTTAACAGAATTTGTTTTTTCCTACAATGGATATTTGGTATTTCATAAACAAAAATAAATTTTTACTTCTGGGAAAAAAAGAAACATAAGAAACTAGGATATTTCTGATGATCTTAGAAATATAAGTAAATTTAATCCAACCAATATTTGGAGTACTTACCAGGAAAGGCATTGTATTAGGTGCTATAGAGGTTAGTAGAGTTTAATTATTAAGGGCCCAGACTCTGGGTTCAAATTTCCTGGGTTTGATTTTGATTTCTGATTCTTACTTTCTGGCTGTGTAAGGTTTATTTATTTATTTATTTATTTACCCTTTTCCTGTTTCCCTTTTTTTAACTGTAAAATGGAAATAACATATGCCTTGCAGGGATGCCTGTACATTATACATAGTAAATAACAAATGTTAACTATTATAAGCATGATTTAATATTATCTGTTTTGAAACCCCACTATTGGGAAGAGTGAGACCTGTTACCTAGACAGGACTTTATTTTATGGAGCCTAATGCTGGGTTTAGATGTGCCAGTGTACAGATAGGGCTGGAGCACCTCTGAATTTAGGCAAAAAATTGGGGAAAGGAGTTTGAAGTCTGGAGGATGATCCAGGAAGAAGAAAATGTGAGCCAGTGAGGATCTGAGAGTTGATTTTATTTCTTTTTTTCCTTCCTTTCCTTTTTTTTTTTTTTTTTTTGAAGAGAGAGGGTGCAAGTGAGCATGGGCGGAGATGGAGAGAGAGACAGAGAGAGAGAGAGAAAGAAACAGGTCTCACCCAAAGTGGAGCTCATGCTCACTCGATGTGGCACTCAAACTCATGAACTGCGAGGTCATGACCTGAGCTGAAGTCGGATGCTTATCCGACTGAGCCACCCAGGTGCCCTGAGAGTTGATATTCTGTGTAATGTGTTATGTAACTTCCTTGACAAAGCCTGCAGTGGAGTCTGCTTTGCTCAGTGATGTTTTCAGGTGATATGGTTTACTCTGGCAGAACTTTAAGTGGTTTTGGGTTCTAGACTTCTGGGTCTAGAAAGGAGGATAGGATGTACAGCTGGCAGAACCAGATGATGAGAGGACAGCTGGCACCTGGATTCCACAAAGATGAATGAGAGTCTGTGCCCTTAAGAAATTGCGATATAACAGAGATTGATATGAATGCACCATATTAATTTAAATACAAGGTAGAATAAATTTGGTGTTAACAATGATTACACAAAGTGCTACAGAAATACAGAAATGGGAAAGATGTATTCTGAATGGGGTCTGGAAAGGCTTCAGGGAGAGATGGTATTATCTTTTCTAGGTTAAGTTACCATTATGGACTCAATGTTTGTGTTTCCCCCAAAATTCATATGTTGAAATCCTAATATCCAATGTGATGATGTTAGGCAGTAGGGCCTTCCTTTGGGAAGTCATTAGGTTATGAGGTTGAAGCTTTTATGAATGGGATTAGTGCCCTCATGAAAGAGACCACAAAGGGCTTTCTTACTCCCTTCTGCTGTGTAAAGACACAGTGAGAAAGACAGTCAACTACCAGTAAGTGGGACTTCACCAAACACCAAATCTGTCACCACCTGGATCTGGAACTGTGACAAATAAATGTCTGTTGTTTAAACAACCTAGTCTATGGCATTTGTGTTATAATAGCCCTAACAAACTGAGACTAAGAGAGTACCTGACAAGTGGAGATGGTGAACAGAGGAGTGGGCAAAGGATCAGAGGCAAGGAAGTACAGTGTTGTGCTTGGGAAACTGTGAAGCTACCTGATATAAAACAATGCCAAAACCCACTCTTATCTCTAGACCTTTTGCTGTGTAAATTACCACTGTTACTTGGAGCTAAATACAATCTTGCTAGAGTGCTCAGTAAATATGTGTTAAATGAATTAATGCAGGAATGAGAAGGGGATTGAGATAGGAGATCAAAGATCTCAAGTTCAATTCTGGCTCTCCAACTATAGTAATAGAGTTTTTGTCTGCCCAACTTACCTTTCTTCATTCTAGCAACAATAACACCCATCACATTATACGCCGCTTGCCTCACACTTCCCCTGAAATAATGGGGGTGGTCACATGACTCCAGGAAAGCGAATAAGAATCCTTATTTTGGATTTTATGTTCAAGATTAAGAGAATTTCTCTCTTCTGTCTTGAGCTTCTAGTTAAAAGGATGTAGCCTTAGAGATGCTTGCAACCAGTATTTTGTCCCACAGACGAGACTGAAAGAATGAGGGATACATACAGAGGGAAGCATCCCTCTGTATCTGAGATGAGATGCAGAGAGAGCTATGGACCTAATTTAATTCTTGGATTTAGTAATGCCTGAGGAAATCTCTGCCCCTTTTCCTCTCATGTTATAAGATAAAAAAATTTCCCCCATTTTTTACTTGAATTAGTTGAGTTGTATTTGAGTTGTATTTGCTTGCATTTGAAAGAAGTCTATGTAGTATATAGACACTATTATTTATTAGAAAAGTAATCTTTTACCACATTGGGTCTATTTCCTTATGTATAAATTTGGGGGTTGGACAAGATAATCATCAATATTCCTTCAAGCTGAGTTTCCACTTTTCATACTTGTATAAGAGTTGTAGAGTTGGAGCGAAATATGCTCATCTGAATTCTTGGTATTTATTTTTTTTAAGGGATAAATCATCCATAAAGAAAAATTCTCATAACACCAGGCTGAAATCTACTTTCCTTTCTTCATATCAACCCTTAAGTTAGATAATCACAACAAAACTTTGAGAAATCTCTTCCAAAAATGGAATGCAGTCATTCAAAATTGATTACTTTGTAATTTAGTATATGATAAAGATGCATTTCAAAGCAGTGGGCAAAGAAAGTACACATTAAATGATGTTGTAACAATTGACTACCATCTTGGAAAAAAAACAGAACTGAATCTCTACCTTGCTTCTTATTACAAAATAAAATACAGATGACTTGGGGCACCAGGGTGGCTCAGTCAGTTAAGCATCCAACTCTTGATTTCAGCTCAAGTCATGATCTCATGGTTTGGCAGTTTGAGCCCTATGTTGGGCTTTGTGCTGACAGCATGGAGCCTGCTTGAGATTCTCTCTCCCTATCTCTCTGCTCCTCCCCTGCTCATGTGCACATGCACTCTCTCTCAAAATAAATAACCATTAAAAAAAATACAGATGACTCAAAGATTTAAAGGAAAAACAAGAAAAATAATTAAGTACTGGAAGAAAATATGAGTGACTTTTTTAAAATATGATAAGGAAAAGGTCTTGTTAAATGTGACAAGTAAGCATAAACTCAAGAACAGTCTAGGCCAGGGGTTAAGAGCACAGGTTCTGGAAGCAACAACCTCAGTTGAAATCCTAGTTCCACACACATATTACCTTTATGATCTTGAAAAAGTCACTTAATCCATCTAAGCTTCAGTTTCCTCATGTATAAATTATACCTACCTCGTAGGCTGAATAAAGAGAAGAATTTTATGTTTAGGAGTATTCTGGAAGAATATAAACAAAATGTAAATAGTGATTATTTCTAGGTGACAGAATTATGGGTGAATTTTTTTGCCCTCTTTTTCTATTTTCTATAGAAAAATATTTCTATTTTTATAGTTTCTACAGTGGATTAAAATATTGTTTCTCTGGGTGTCAGCATAGCATTGCAGTTACAATTACACACTCTGGAGTGGACTTCTTAGGTTCTACTTACTTATTAGCTGTGTGAGCTTAGGCAACTTAGCCTCTATCTCAGTTTCCTCATGCATAAAATGGAGATAATATTATTTCCATCACAGATTTAAATGGAGTAATACAGGTGAAATGATTAGAATAGTATCTGGCAGATAGTGTTATATGATGTTTTTAAATACTATTAACATAGTTTAATGTAGGTGTCAGCAGATTATGACCAGTGGCCAGGTACCCTTTGAGCTAACAGTTTTTACATTTTTTAAATGGCTGTGAAAAAAGAAAGAAAAAAGAAGAATGTGCAAAAAAGCTGGTATATGATCCATAAAACCTAAAATATTTACTATCTGGCCCTTTATAGAAAAAGCTTGTTGACTATTGGCTTAATTTATTTACACTTTCAAATATGTTTAGGATTTAGGGGCACCTGGGTGGCTCAGGCAGTTGAATATCTTACTCTTAATTTTGGCTCAGGTCATGATCCCAGGTCATGGGATTGAGTCCTGCATTGGGCTCTGTGCTGAGTGTGGAGCCGGATTGCAATTCTCTCTCTCTCTCTCTCTCTCTCTCTCTCTGCTCCTTTCCCCCATCCCCCACTCAAATGTGCATGCTCTCTCTCTCTCTCTCAAATAAATAAAAATTAAATTTAGAACATATGTTTAGCATTTAAAATCACCATGCTACAAATACCAAGGAATAAATTTCTAAAGGTGGAATTTCAAGAAATACTGTAAAGAGGAAGTGAGACAGTTTTGGACAAGGAAGATCTTATTCTATTTTGTGAATATTTACTCCCTTCCTCTGTGGTAAGATCACTATTTTCCACCAGTGATTAAGAATCGAAATTGAATTGAAAGCATGGTACTATAAGATCAGACAACCACAAGGTACTTAAACTCACCAGGCTGAATGGAATTGAGGCTGAATGGGATCTCAAATTATTACTGTGTTTCACTTGGCCGACTCTGTCCTGCTGATGGTGACACTCTAACTACTGTGGGAATCCAGGATCATATTGTGTCTGGAATCAGCAAATTTGCCAGGCTAAGTATCCAGTTCCTTGCGACATACCCTTGTGGTAATGAGTGTGGGAGTAGGAAGGCTGACTCAAGACGTCTCTCTAGACCCCAGTTAGACACATTTCAGAGAAAGTAAGTTGCCAACAGTCAAATCTTTAGATTTCAAAAGAAATCCAAGATTGTTAAAAAGCAACTGTTTTGAAAAAGGGGTGGGGGGATCAAACTAAGTTTTTTGTTTTGTTTTTGTTTATGTTTTTTTTTTTATTTTGGTTGCTTACAAACAGAAAGAGTGTTAACCTGTGATTATCAGGGTAACTTTACCTACTGCTTTACTCAGCAGTAAGCAATCTGTAGCCTTTTCATGTGTTTTCATAAGCATACAAAATGACCTCTGGCAAGAGAATGGAAGAAGAGACTTGATGTTCCTCTGAGGGCCTTCAAACTACACTGGTAGGAAGCTGGTAGGTCTGTCTAGGAAGCTGTTGTGGGGTGGGGATGGCATTTGTCTACTAAATCTAGGAGTCTGGGTATTGCTGTAGTGGGTGGAGGGTGGAGCACTGAAGGGCTACATCTGTTCTGACCTTAACTGGGTCTTGCTGAGATTCAAACATGAGTGGTCAACCAAGGGGCTGTGTTTGCGGAAAGTCTATTTGCATGAAAAACTAAGGACACTGCCTGGGCAGAGCAGGGCATACAGGCACTTTGGTCACAATAACAAAAAAATCTTTAGTTATAAAAGGGCAGAGGTGCTTCTGAATACAGCAAGATTCTGTATCCAGACTTGACTTTGAGCTCATCCCGTGTGTCTTAAGTCCCATTCTGGGAGGGAGGGCTCCAGAGTCTAGCTTTCCCCTGCAACAGGCTTTTGGATGAAAAAAAAGGGAGAGGAGATGCTCCAATACAGACTTGGCAACTTCTTCTTTTCTCAAGTAAAGTCATTTAAAAACACATATACCATCTAATATTACCATAGTTTAAGAGAAGGAAATTTTAAAAGAAATATGTAACAAAACAAATTTAACTTAAAACTTGAATTACTTTAGACTATAAAAAACTCTGAAAGATGATAACTGTAGAACAGCTTATAGTAAGACAGAGTAGGGACTGACTTGGGCTCCTCACCCCTGACCATGAAATCTAGCTTTCCTTGATATCTGACACTCTGTTTCTTGAGTAGCATATCTGGGAGGATTGTGGAAGCAGAATGATTATGTAAAGGAGAGGCCGAACTATAAACACTGGGGAAGATGGAACCAAACTAGTCTGGCCCATGTGGACCTTACTTCTGACTTTTCACCAAATTACCCCCTCGTTATAATACTAAAAATCATTCTAATGATTTAACATGGGTGGAGATTTAACATGCTAATTAGACGTGCAACACATGAAGAAGCAAAATCTTTAAGTGTGCAAGCGCCAAGAAATCCCTGGCTTTACATGCTTCAATGTCACTCCTTTCCCTCCTTTGTCTCTTTAAAAAGTTTCCCTGGCCTATGTTAGGGGAATCAGCCTGAAAGACTCTTTCCTTTGTGTTGTCTCCCTTGTGCTCCAGAATAAGCCTCAAAAAAAGCTTTGCCTGGAGCTCCCCTTTGGCCTCTAGTTAATTTCTACTGTTTAGAGAGCCCATGGACCCCAAGTGGGTGACACTAGGAAAAACTCCCCTCCACCATGTTGCAACTACTTATCCCTTTTATTCTGTTTCTTCATCACTGCTTACTCCCTGCCTCTGGTTTTCTACCACACAGAGAGGCCACCAGTGTTTACAACCACCCTTTCTTCTTAATTACATCAACATAGTAGGACATGGATCAGCTATGGTCTTGGGGGGTGGGGAAGTGGGGGAAGTATGTAGAGCTTCAGACACTCAGTCTGAGAGTGAGGCCCAGGAGGGCAGGGGTTTTGTCTTGTTTTCCACTATATGCCACCCCCATCCTGAAAACAAGGCCTGAAATGTACAGGTGTTCAGTTAATGTTTACTGAACCAATGAATGAAATACAGGCAAGGTATATACAGGTTATACTGTAATACACCACTAATGACAATGAGGTAGTAGTCACTGCTCTTACTGGAGGTACTGACAACATTTCACAAATCATTAAATATTAAACCTCTTTGCAGAAATCTGAGAGGGGGAAAAATTGATAATACACCATCCTAACCCAACAATCATTATACTTTTGTTCCTACTCTTCTTAGTGCTTTACAATATGCATTTAAAATATATTTGTAATCAGAAAGCTTTGGATAGGAAATATGGCACTTATTTTTCAAAAGAACCAATCTCCTTTACCTACAGACATCACTTAAAACAAACATAAGTGATTGCCTAAGTAAGTATGAAATAACCTTTGGTAGTATATTAAGTGCATGTAGTATAAGTCATAGAATACTTACTGGTTAAGGAGGTATAACACATGTATTCTCTTGCTCGCTTCTACTGTGTTTCAATATCTCATATCTGCAAATTGAGAGGATTAATGAGAGATTCATAATTTCAAGTCTTCTTAAAGTCTGAAGTTTAAAGATTTCTAAAAAAGATGTTATTGTTTTACATTGATTGTAAGGTAGCTTAAAAATACAATATTTATGCATATAACTATATACTTATATATAACAGTAAATATTAACTCAAATATGAGAGCTCCTTCCATTTAGAAATAGATTTTAGAAACTCACATAGACTATTTCTTTTTTTTAAAAAAATATAATTTATTGTCAAATTGGTTTCCATACAACACCCAGTGCTCATCCCAACAAGTGCCCTCCTCCCTGCCCATCACCCACTTTCCCCTCTCCCCCACCCCCCATCTACCCTTAGTTTGTTGTCCTTAATAAGGAGTGTTAAAGAGACTATTTCTAACATTTCAGGACTACTTTATATCTGGAGGGACAGCGGTAAGTAATTTCACTTAACTAGAAAGATTGATTATTGGTAAAGTCCCAGAGGTAAATCTTTACCCTTATAAACCAATAAAACAAAATTAATTAAAAAAAATTGACAACATACCAAATAAGAGTAATCCAAGGGATAGCAGTGAGGATAAAACATTAATTAGCGCAGAAATGGGATAAAGAAAAATCTATCATATGCTCCTACATAGAGTAGGGTAAAGCAGCAAATTCTTCCATGCAGTAGAATTCAGGATCAACCCTCTCCCCCACTTTCTGTTTTTCTAAAGACCAAATCACTTCCTCGGGAAGATATAACTTAGTGGCTGGATGATTATTTCATTAAGCTAGGTCTTTTGGAGGCAACAGAATTGCTTTGAATTGAAGTTTAATCTCCAATGCTACTATCCCCAGGCAAGTGGGATTGACAGGACTAGGAAGGTTTAAGGCGATGCCTTCAAAAATGGCAAAAATCCATCTGCTGTGGAGATTAAGCTTCTGTTGAAACTTTATTATTATTATTATTATTATTATTATTATTATTATTATTTCTGTTGAAATAATAGCCTAAATTAGTCACAATTTCAGAAGAAGCATAGGTAACTCGTGCTGCATAGAAGTATATGAAAACTGCTTCCTAGCCTGAAAGCCTAAACTGAATTCGGACTAGAAGACACAATCCAGGATTTCCAAGGTACCTCAAGAAAGAATGAGCACCTGAGACTCTTTAGGAGCCCCGGATCGCACAAGTCTTCTGGCATCAAACGCCGAGATATTGACCCGCACTTGTTAATCATGTTAATAAGCGTAATCACCCTATCACGCTGCAGTTCATCTACATGATAGCGACTTTCCCACCGCAAGTCGCTGGCAGGCAATACATCCCTGCAGCCAGCTTGGCCTCTGGCAGGGACGTCGGGGAAGTCTCGGGTTCCGCCTCCCAAACCAGCCAGAAGGCTTGTCCCCAGCACTCACCACGGTCTCGTGCTGCCCCCTGCCGGGCTCTTCGCGTTGGGTTTACGCCACGCGGCCGCCGGGGGGCGCAAGGAAAGCGACGTCACCTGTGCGCGACCGGAAGTTAGCCTGTTCATTTCCGCTCTTTAGTTCCCTCCCCAGACCCGGAAGTAAAGGCATCTGGCAAGTACGGTCCAGTTTGAGGTCTGTGGCTAGCTGGGCCTGTACCTTTTCTTTTTAGAAGCGGGGTTGGGTGATACTGATGTACGGTGGAGTCTTTATTCCTCCCCACCCCTGGGGGAGTTGATTTTGGGGAGGCAGAGGGGAAGAATGCATGGAATGGAACCCGTGGAATTATATTAGCTTCATTTAGCTAATAAGAACTTGTGAGAGAGCTTGGCCTTTTCCCGATTTTTAAATTTTAGGAATAATGCCTTTTAAGTTGTGGGGTTGAAGACAGACCATGTACGTGAAGCCCTTAGCTTTGGTTTTACAAATCATATTCGTGATTACGCAGCTTTCTCGCATTAATACTCAGGCGTGTCCTCGCCGTTTTCTTCTCACATCTCTGAGAGAGATGCCTAGTAGGTAAGAGGTTACTCATTTCACAAGAACGTTATGCAGTGTTAGCTGGGATCGATTTTCTGTATTACGAAGTGCTGACAATATTTTGTCTCCCCCCCCCCCCCCCCCACTTATTTATTTGCCATTTTTAGGGACAGCTGTTTTCTAGACCTGGAGAAATGCAAAGTCCTCTCTCTTTAAGACAAATGAGGTGAGAAATGGATACCTGTAAAGATCTCCAAACTTCCTTTATTTCATCAAAAGAAGACCATCTAGAATTAGTACCTTGGGGGCATTGATTAACCATCTCCATTAAAAGTGCCTTTGTCAAGCGAATTGTGGAGCAGAGGAGAACGGATATCCTCTTTTATTTCTTAGGCTTTACAAGTTATGAGTACAGAGGTTTTCAGTGTATTTGTTAATTTTGGACTTTAGCCCTTGGAATAATGGTTTTGGTTAATTAAAGACAGCAAATTGAGAGACGTTGCAATTAATTATGGAATATCAAGTTGTTTTTAATTTATCTGGTTGCACATTTGTTTTTAATAACTGGTTGCAAAATAACATTTATTAAATAATATCACAGAATTTCAGAAACAGTACATAGACCCCTTTAAACTCTCAGAGATAACAGTCATCTACCTCCCCCCCCCCCCGTATGTATTAATGTCTTCTGCCTTTATATAAGTGATATTTTTTATCCATACAGTTATGCAGTTTGCCCCTTAGAATATCTTGGATATCCTTCTATTGTGTTAGTTATGCCTTTTTTTTTTTTTTTTTTTTAAGAAAACTGGGTTGTGTAGTATTATGTTACATAGATATATCACTATTAACCATTCTACTGTTGGTGGCCATTTGGGCTTCTTTTTTGCTATAGCAAACAATGTTAGGATGGTCATCTTTTTTAATAACAAATGTGTTTTGTCCTTTCCTTTGGATAATCTTAAAGAAGTGAAAATACTGGGTTAAAGGATATGGTGGATGGTGCCAAATTCCTTTCTAGCAGTGGTATTTGCAGAGAATTTCCTGCATTTCCTCACATGCTCACCAGCAGTTGATAATAGGTGTCATTGTTTTCAGGCTTAGCTGAGACCACTCATACCATTTTTTCAGTCAATATATTATATTTGTAGTATTGTAATCAAATCCAAATTTTAGTTGTCAGTTCTAAGTCCAGTTCGGTTCTTTTTTAAAATTTATAAATAGAATATTATTTGTAGATTCTTTAGTAATAAGTTATTAGAAAACAAATGATTCACTTAAGCAGTAAGTTTTTGTTTAACAAGTTAAAGATTTGTGGGAGCTAGTATTTGAATGAAACCTTATACTATGGATAGATATTAGAACGGACCTTTCTTTTTTTTCTATTTTTTAAAATTTTATTTTATTTTTTAAATTTATATCCAAGTTAGTTAGCATACAGTGCAACGATTTCACGAGTAGATTCCTTAATACCCCTTACCCATTTAGCCCATCCCCCTTCCCACAGCCCCTCCAGTAACCCTCTGTTTGTTCTCCTTATTGAAGAGGCTCTTGTGTTTTGTCCCCCTCCCTGTTTTTATATTATTTTTGCATCCTTTCCCTTGTGTTCATCTGTTCTGTGTCTTAAAGTCCTCATATGAGTGAAGTCATATGATAGTTGCTTTTCTGTGACTAATTTCGCTTAGCATAATACCCTCTAGTTCTATCCATGTAGTTGCACATGGCAGGATTTCACTCTTTTTGATTGCTGAGTAATACTCCATCTTCTTTATCCATTCATCCGTCGAGGGACATTTCTTTCCATACTTTGGCTATTGTTGATAGTGTTGCTATAAACATTGGGGTGCATGTGCCCCTTTGAAACAGCATACCTGTATCCCTTGGATAAATACCTAGTAGTGCAATTGCTGGGTCATAGGGTAGTTCTATTTTTAATTTTTTGAGGAACCTCCATGCTGTTTTCCAGAGTGGCTGCACCAGTTTGCATTCCCACCAGCAGTGCAGAAGAGATCCTCTTTCTCCACATCCTTGCCAACATCTGTTGTTGCCTGAGTTGTTAATGTTAGCCAGAGAATGGGCCTTTCTGAAAGAAAAGCTTCCACAAAGGCAGGGAGACAAGAATGGGGAAGAATGTTTAGGATTTGAAGTTTGAGAGGCGATAGTGCCTGTTGTGGGGTTGTAGAATAGAACAGACAGCTAGAAAGGTAGTTGCAACTCTGTGGTGAGGTTTTTATTATTTTTTTAAATTTTTATTAATTTTTGAGAGAGAGAACATGGGGGAAGGGCAGAGAGAGAGAGGGAGACAGGATCTAAAGTGGCCTCTGCGCTGAATGCAGAGAGTCCAATGCAGGGCTTGAACTCACCAATTGTGAGATCATGACCTGAGCCTAAGTCATATGCTCAACCAAGTGAGCTACTCAGACGCCCTGTGCGGTGAGAGTTTTGAAGGTCAGTCTGAAGAGTTGTGCTCTCTAGGAGAGAACTGTAGAGGTCTTTAATCAGGGAATAGGGTACTTTTTTGTTTGACAAGTATACTATGGTGGGATTTTTGCATGACTGATGTTCGAGAAGCAAGTTATGTGGCTGTTATAGTCTGGGTGGGAAAGAATAGCAAAGTGTAGAGATACTAAAGATTCAGCTGAGGAAGCTGAATCTACATGATTCAGTGACTGGGGGTTGAGGAAGAGGAAGAAAGCAATCACTTTTAGATTTTTATCACGAGTGACAGGATAGTGGTAGTGATTTCATTAATCAGAAGAGGGCTACTTTGGGGGCTAGAAAGATGTTCAGTTTAGTTTTAGACATGTTAATTCCTGTGAAAGACATTTCTGTGGAGAGCGAATTATACACAAGATGTAAAATTCACCTTCACAGATTCAGTAGAAACCTTGGATTTGTGACTCCTTTGTTAAGAAATTTGGCATATATTTTCACTGTTAGTTTTTCATTAGTACAGTTACTCGTGAACTTTCTGTGGCTTGCTCAGCCTGTTTGTCATGGTGCTAATCATTTCAAGAGTTTATTGTTTAGATGGTCGTCTTCAGATTTTTGGTTGTATACACTCTCAGTAAAAAAGGTTTATACATGTGTACTTCCAATGTATGTATATTTACTAATTATACACATTTTACCATACTGTTATATATATAATATATATATATATATATATATATATATATATATATATAGTGGAATTTTTTAAAGGCAAAGCCAAATATAAATTGGAGTTTTACTCTTTTCTTCCTGTATCCCATTTGATCATCTTGACCCCTCATTCCAAAACACAGATCTTATCTACTACTGTCAGTGTTCGGAACCATTATCCAGTGGAGGGCACCCTTAAGCATCTGAAAGAGAGAACAGATTGTTGAACTGTGCGAGTAGAGCCTTCATTCTTTAGTTAGAAGGAGGATCTTGTTTTTGAGTTTCTAAATTCATGCATTTTTGGAAGAGTCTGTAGTTAAAGAGTAGTATGTGGTATTATGGAGAAGAAAAGAATAGTGAACTCAAAGCATAGGGCAATCTAAAATATGCTGTTGTTGGGGCACCTGGGTGGCTTAGTTGGTTAAGCATCTGACTCTTGATTTTGGCTCAGGTCATGATCTCACAGTTTGTGAGTTCAAGCCCCATGTCAGGCTCCTTGCTGACAGTGTCGGGCCTGCTTGGGATTCTCTGTCTCTGTCTCTCTTTTTCTCTCAAAAATAAATAAATAAATATTCACATTGTTTGATGTTTATTATATGAGTGTCCTTCATTTTTGTTTGAATGTTATTTGCTTCTATAGTTTGGGAATCTTTTTCTAATTCTTTGAGCATCTGTAGAATCTTGTGAATACAGGAGTGTTCCCTGCCTGTAGACATAATCTTAAATTCTTGTTAAATTGGTATCATTAAAAGGGTAGACACAGAAAAGGTTTTTTAAAAACATTTTTAAATGTTTATTTAATATTTTTGAGAGAGAGAGAGACAGAGGACAAGCAGGGGAGGGGCAGGGAGAGAGGGAGACACAGAACCTGAAGCAGGCTCCAGGCTCTGAACTGTCAGCAGACACCGACGCAGGGCTTGAACCCATGAACCATGAGATCATGACCTGAGTTGAAGTTGGACGCTCCACCAACTGAGCCACCCAGGTGCCCCGAGGCTTTCTTTGATACTGACTTTGAAAGCAGTATCTCTGAAGCCCAGAGATATTAGTGGTGAGTTGGAACCATCTGTCTCTTTTTTATTTTATGTTTAATTAGGAGAGGTAAGAAAGGAAATACCTCCTTTAAGTGATAAGAGCCCATTGTTACTAATTAGAAATTAAGAATTGAGTTTGTCACAGCTATACAGTCTAAAAAGGAAAAAGTAGGCATGCCTGGGTGGCTCAGTTGGTTAAACGTCTGAGTCTCGATTTCGGCTCAGCTTGTGCTCATGGTTTGTGAGATTGAGCCCTGTATCAGGCTCTGCGCTGACAGTGCAGATCCTGCTTGGGATTCTCTCTCTCCTTCTCTCTATGCCCCTCCCCTACTCTTGCTCTCTCTCTCTCTCTCTCAAAATAAATAAACTAAATTAAGAGAAAGTACAATTTAAAAAATATGTTATGACTCAGACCATGATTAACTTAAGAACATAAGTCATCTGACAAATTGAATAACAGAAGAAAAATTTTCTGTTGCTTTCCTGATAAAATATTTCCTATAAATGGAAATACTCATTTTAGTATGGACCTATGGTTATTATATATAAATTCGTAATTTTGTGCCTCATTTCTAAATGATTAGGAAAGTTTTGGTCATTCGCCTGAAGTTATGTGTTGTGAAACAGATGCAGAGAGACCTGGGTTCATCTTTTATAACGTAGGGTGGGGGAAGATGGTAAGAGTAACTTTTCAATGTTTATGTGCTCTCAGCACAGTTCCACATACGGTGGACTATGTGGATTAAATAGCCCAAGTAGATCGTTTTGAAGATAAAAATTGGTTTGGAGTAGTTGGGTTACAACCAAGGGGGCAATAGGGTAAACTGAAGGAGATTGAGATTGGGAACTGTTGACCAGAGGTTCATATAAAGCTAAGAATTAAGACTAATGATAGCATGGGTTTAAAGAGAACCCTGAATCTAGAAAAAGATGTTTAAGGTGGAAATTAGTCTGAAGAGTGGGTTTTCAGGGCTATATTTAGAGTTTGTGGAGCCAGGAAGAGAGAACAGGGGCAAAGAAGTCTGGTATCTATGGGCAGAGGCAAGCCAAAAATCTGGGAAGTTGAAAGACAAGGCAGAATTGAAAGCGTTGGTTAGTAGGAATAAACCAAAGTTTGAAAACCAGGATAAAGCAGAGGTAGAGAGGGGCAACTGTTTTTGGGTAGCAAACGTAGACAAGGCCAAATATAAAGAGCAAGACAAAGGCAGGAATAATTCTGGGGCAATGATGATATTATACTTCTTTTCTTCACATTAAGAACGGAAACAGTTCCAGGCCCACAGATAATCAGAAGCAGTGACCTAGAGAGTGGGAATGCAGAGGCTGAACAACACCAGGAAAGCTGGAGCTACAGATATTTTTTAGAGAAAAGACCATGGTGCTTATAGGATCATAATATGGGTTTTAAGCTGGTTAACACATGCATTTGCATAATATTATGTATGTTGTTTTATACAGCATTCCAAAAGGTTTGGGATATCTGACCATTATGGCACCAAGAAACTTCTTGTGTATGAGAGGTAACTTTCTCTTTGGTTCAAGATGTTGGATGATCCGGTTTCCTGCAGAAATCCTCCTTAAATTAGTTTCGTTTAGGCTTTACAGCGTGAAGTGTGGTAATACAGACAATGAGTCTTCAGAGAATGAAGAACTACTGAATAACCTACTTAAAATGGGAGTAGATGTTGACATGGCGAAAAAACGACAGCCTGGAGTTTTTAATAGGATAGGAACTAAAGAGCAAGACCTGAAGATGTTCCTTCTATCCAAAGGAGCTAGCAAAGAAGTGATTGCTAGCATTATATCAAGATATCCACGAGCCATTACACGCACACCTGAAAGTCTTTCAGAACGGTGGGATCTGTGGAGAAGAATTACGACATCAGACCTTGAAATTATAAACATCTTGGAACGTTCTCCTGAATCTTTTTTTCGGTCCAGAAACAACCTAAACTTAGAAAATAATATCAAGTTCCTCTACTCAGTTGGATTGACCCATAAATGCCTTTGTCGATTGTTGACCAATGCCCCACGTACCTTCTCCAATAGTCTAGATCTGAATAAACAGATGATTGAACTTTTGCAAGAAGTCTGTTTGTCATTGGGTCACAATGAGCCCAGAGATTTTGTTGGGAAGATAATTTTTAAAAACCCTTTCATTTTAATTCAGAGTACCAAACGGGTGAAAACTAACATTGAGTTTTTACAGTCAACTTTCAACTTGAACAATGAGCAGCTGCTCATTCTGCTATGTGGTCCAGGAGCTAAAATTCTAGACCTTTCCAATGACTATGTCAGCAGAAACTACACAAATATCAAGGAGAAGCTGTTTTCTCTTGGGTGTACTGAAGAAGAGGTGCACAGGTTTATCTTAAGCTATCCAGATGTGGTCTTCTTGGGAGAGAAAAAGTTTAATGATAAAATAGACTGCCTCCTAGAAGAAAAAATTAGCGTATCACAAATAATTGAAAATCCTCGGATTTTGGATTCAAGCATAAGTACTTTAAAAAGTCGAATCAAAGAATTGGTAAATGCTGGCTATAATTTCAGTACATCAAACATCACTCTTTTATCTTGGAGTCAAAAAAGATATAAAGCTAAATTGAAAAAGTTAAACACTGAACAGAACATTGTTCTAGGGAATTAAAAAGTATCTTATAATGTAATGATACCTCATTTTGAATTTGGGCCTTTCAAAAAGGAGAGGTTTGGTTTCTTAACTGTATATACTGTATAACCTGCAAAAATTGCTGCTAATGATCCTTTGGATATTTTACTGTAAAGGCTTGTAAAAACTCATGGTCAGGATGCTCTAGTATAGTTTTTCCAGTTATCTTTTCTCTAGTTTGAATTAATACAACATCCAATTATATGATACAGGCTGTGACTGTCCTATGAATGGTAGTTTCCTGAGTGTAGGACAGAACAATATGTGGAAAGATAAAAAGTACAAAATAAGCTTTTGGTTCCTATTCAGATTAAAAAATCAACAGAGTCATTTGGATAGTTCTATTTCCTCTCAGGGTTTTGAATGGCAACTGATTTCTCCTGTTCCCACATATCTAATTGTGGCTCATCTTCAAAATAAAATGCCAGTAAAAATCTGACAAACCAGAAAGGAGGGGTTTTTATCTCAAGTTCTACATTCTCCAATTAAACCATTAGTATGTTCCCCCTACCCCCCCCCCCCCCAACTTAGGCTCAATTTACTATGGGTATATCCTGATTTTCTTTGAAGAAAATGGCAACTATGATGGGCAGAAAAATGGCCACCCAAAGATGTCAGTGTCATAATTCCCAGAATCTGAATGTGTTATGTTACACTGGAAAAGGACTTTGCAGATGCAATTAAATTACAGACCTTAAGACAGGGAGATTATCCCAGATTATCTGTGTGGGCCCAATGTAATCATATGGGTCCTTCAAAATGGAAGAGGGATGTAACAGAGGAGGTCAGAGTAATATGATGTAAGGACTTGACCCTATTTACTGGCTTTGAAGGAGGAAGGGACCATGAGCCAAGGAATGCAGGTGGCCTCAAAGAAAATGGAAAAGGCAAGGAAATGTTCTCCCCTAGTGCTACTAGAAAGGGACACAGCCCTGCTGGGACCTTAAATTTAGCACTCTGAGACATGTGTCAAACTTCTGACATTCAGAACTATAATATAATCATTTTGTGTTTTAAGCCACTGAGTGTGTGTCTGTTGTTACAGCATCGAATAGACGAATATAGGAACTAAATGATAATTAGTTGCATTATAGGTGAAGAAGTCACAAAATATGGTTCTTTTAGCATATCTGTGTTTCTTTCTCTTGTAATTAACTTTTTTTTAATCCACATACCTTTTTGGAATGATGACTAAGTTACTGTTTGTGAAGACCTCTAAATGTATAAAAAACTAAATGTAAGTAATAAAGTCTAAATAAAGAAATATTTTTACCTGATAATGTAGTTTAAAGAAATGGTTATAGTTTCTATATATTTATGTTTTATGGGAATTTCATCTAATATAAATAAAGAACAAGAGATTTTTAGATGCACTGACTTAAAAAATGACAAACCAGGTAATGACTTGAAGACATTTGCAGTCTAGCTCTGATTTGAACTGAAAGAGAAGGGACAAATTATATGACCTTAGTTACTTTCCACTGTTTTCCAGAGGCATTTGTTTTCTAGATATGGATTTTGAATTAAATAACAATGGTGCTAAACCTCTTAAACCTTATTTCCTATCAGTGATACCTCCAAAAAACCGTTCATGACAAGGATAGAAACATAATGCCTGTGGCCTTTTTCAAGGCCATTTTATGTCAATGATAGTCTTATAATTATTTCCAATGCACTATTTGATGGCAAGTATGGCATGGTTAAGAAAACATAGGCTTTAGAGAGATACTTATTTAGAGTGATATATCTGGGCATCATTCCTGACCGGCTCTGCACCTTTGTGTAAATATTTTAACTTCACTGAACTTGTTTTCTCAGCTGTAAGATTAAAAATTGGCCTCACAGATGGCAAATATCAGATGATATGGAGTCTCTAAATCTTTTTGCAGATGGTAACTGTCCAATGATAGCTGTAATACAGTTATAATATTTTTAAAAATAGATTTATGGATAAATAATTCACATAACTCACCAACTTAAATTATACAGTTCAATATTTTTTATACTCCTAGAGCTGTATAATCATCACAATCTAATTTTAGGATATGTTTATGCCCCCTAAAAGAAACCCTTTGCCTATTAGCAGTAAATTCCCATTGTCCCCTCCCTTCCCTGGCCCTAAACAACCAATGATCTACTCTCTGTCTCTCTAAATTTGTTTATTCTGTGATTTCATATAAATGGAATTATCCAATATGTGGTCTTTTGTGACTGGCTTCTTTCACTTAGCATCATGTTTTCAAGTTTGGTCCATGTAGCACATATCAGTATTTTATTACTTTTTATTCCCAAATAATATTCCATTGTATAGGTATAATAGTATTATTGGGAGTAAATATTATTGTTAACAAAGCATTGGTTCCCTACATCTTCTGAATTTTATGAAGTATTTTCTGAGGCATTGCTTTGGAATTTAGCAATAAGGAACCTGAGGGACGTGGGTGGCAGAAGAGATAAAACATTATTGGCATCAAAACTGGACGGCTCCATGCAAAAGAATGAAACTGGGCCACTTTCTTACACCATGTACAAAAATAAACTCAAAATGGGTTAAAGACCTAAATGTGAGACCTAAAACCATAACTCTTGGAAGAAAACATAGGCAGTAATCTCTTGGGCATCAGCCTCAACAATATATTTATGGATATATCTCCTCAGGCAAGGAAGACAAAAGCAAAAATAAGCTATTGGGACTACACCTGAATAAAAAGGTTTTGTACAGCAAATGAAACCTGCAAGAAAACAAAAAGGCAACCTAGTGAATGGGAGAGATATTTGCAAATGATACATCTGATAAGGCATTAATATCCAAAATATATAAAGAACTTATACAACTTAACAACAACAACAAAAAAATCAAACAATCTGATTAAAAAATAGGCAGACTGGGGCGCCTGGGTGGCTCAGTCAGTTAAGCGTCTGACTGGATTTAATCTCAGGTTATGATCTCATGGTTTGTGAGATCAAGCCCCATGTCGGGCTGTGCTCTGACAGCCTGGAGCCTCCTTGGGATTTTCCCTCTCCCTCTCTTTGCCCTCCCCCTTCTCTCTCTCTCTCTCTCTCTCTCTCTCTCTCTCTAAATAAATAAATAAATAAAAAAAATGGGCAAACTATCTGAATAGACATTTTTCCAGAGAAGACATACAGATGGCCAACAGATACATGAAGATACTCAACATTACTAACAAGGAAATACAAATTAAAACAATGAGATATCCCCTCACGCCAGTCAGAATGGCTACTAGCGTCCATGTGTTGGTGAGGATATGGAGAAAAGGGAGCCATTAATGCACTGTTGGTGGGAATATAAATTGGTGTGGCCACTGTAGAAAACAGTATGGAGGTTCCCCAGAAAATTAAACATAGAAATACCATATGATCCAGTAATTCCACTACTAGGATCAGCATATATGAAATAAATGATACCTGCATGTTGAGTTGGTGTGGGTGGGGGAAGCAAGCATAATTTTAAGTGTTAAGCTTTATATCCAAAAATTATTAAAAATCCCTTCTCCAGTATTTGCTGTATTCTCTTTATGGCTAATGTAAATGAAATATAAAGGAGCATTTAAAAAAAGGAGGGGAAAGAGACTGTTAAAAACTGAGAACAAACTGAGGGTTGATGGGGGGTGGGAGGGAGGGCAGGGTGGGTGATGGGTATTGAGGAGGGCACCTTTTGGGATGAGCACTGGGTGTTGTATGGAAACCAATTTGACAGTAAATTTCATATATTAAAAAATTAAAAAAAAAAAAAAGGAGGGGATCCTAGGCCTATATAGAGAGGATATATATATCATATATGTTGATCCTCAACTGGCCATGATGATTATACCTGGGATGGCAATGGGTGATATAACAGCAACAGTTTTGGCCAGGGAGAAATGCGGGATGCGCAGCAGTACAACACAGCACATCTCTGGGAAGCTGGGAGGGACAACCTCTTTGTAGCAACAAATGGATAATGCCTGTCCGGCAAGAGTAGGATGTCATACTTTATGTATGTATACCTTCTTTTAGAGACTTCTAAATTATAAAAATTATGCTTTTTAAAATTATAAAATTTTACATTTTAAACAAAATTTTAATATATTTTCATGAGTAAAAATAAAATCTATGTTTATAATGGGAAAAATGGAAAATAAATGGAATACAAAAAAGAAAAACTATAGTTTTACTTTTCAGAGATAATTGATTAGCATTTGGGGACTTCTGCTTTTTTTGTTTTTTGTTTTTTGCAGAATATATCGTACATGGGTGTAATATGAGTAGGTATGTGGCATATATATTTAAATTGAGATCAAACTGTGTATTTGATAAGTTGCTTTTTAAAAAACCTGATAGATCCTGAACATACTATTTTTTTAGTAATCATTTAATTACAGAATCAATTAAGTATTCACCTGTAACACAATTTTTAACATTTGCATGAAATTCTGTCATTTGGATGAGGCAGAATTTCTCTAGTCAGTCCCCCTCTATTAAACAGAGTGAGTAAATTTTAGTACATTACTAATTTTTTGAAAAATCCTACCTACATTAGTTCGGTATTCCATAGTGTTATACATAATATCATTTTTTCACCATTGGTATACTTTATAAGTTGAAATTTCACTCTAGAAAATGTGAACATTAAAAATGCTGCATTTTGCTGTTCTCCAAATGTCAGATGTATCTGCAAAAACTTAATTTTTTAAATGGAAATTATCAGTACATCTTAAATGGCATAAACTTGAGGACTTTCAAATAACTGCAAGAATTAGGACAATATCAAAGATTAAAGAAAAAATTAGTTTCTTCATCATGAACTTAGCAGGAAGGAATGAAAGAATGAGTAGCATTTATAAGAGTTTATTGGGTTATTAAACCAATCATTTCTCTCCTTACATCATATAATTTCTAAGGCCTGGGTAGGTACATGGTCTGTGACTAAAGATCCAATAAACTTGACTATTGGCTCCTTCCCTGTGGACTGTAATACTCTACACATTACACTGGAAGTATGATTTAGTGGAGATCTCTTGATGGCAGAACTCTAGCCACAGACTTTAATAATAGGCAGTTATCCAATGCAGGAAGAGCTTGGCATAATCAAGGTAGGATAGCAGGACTGTTATTAGAGAGATTTTGGGAAGAGATCATAGCATAAGCCTGGTTGCCCAACATTGGGGAGGTTGAGCTGTGACTTATAGTCATTGTGGTCCTCTAGGGATCATCTCTGGAGGTCTTGGGTTTGATTGGCTACCTGGTACTTGAGAGATGGGTACTCTAAATTAGCCAAGAAGTTCCTAGACTGAGGCCATTCATTCACTCCTTAGTTTATTTCCTGTTGACTCAGGAACTTGGGACAAGGCAGAGTTGCAGTAGGATCATTTTGGGGGAACTGAGAAAGGCACTCATGGTGAATGTTATGACCGGCTCTCTGTATCTTCTTGCTCATTTTCATGTCTCTGGTATTCCCCCTCATGACAGTCTTGCATCTTCACTTTCTTCTGGTCTTTTCAAGATAGTTGATGTTTACCTTTTTGGTTTCACATGTTTTGTTTGTTTTTTTTTTTTTTTCTCAATTCACAAAGATTTTAAATAAAAAGAAAAAAAACCAAATTATGTATAGAATTTCTTTTTTAGCCTTTTGACTAATTTCTTTTTTTAAGTTTATTTATTTATTTGAGAGACAGAGAGAGAGAGCAGGAGAGGAACAGAAAGAGAAGAAGAGACACAATCCTAAGCAGGCTCCATGCTGTCAGTGCAGAGCCTGGTGCTGGGCTTGAACTCACCAACAACAAGATCATGACCTGAACTGAAATCAAGAGTTGGACACTTAACTGACTGAGCCACCCAGGCTCTTCCTTTTGATTGATTTCTGAGTGGAATTTGGTAGAGAGATAAAGGCATACTGATAAAATCCCATTTTCTGTCTCAGTTTCACTATTAATCAGATGGATATTTGGAATTTGTTTTTCCTTAATAGCAATATTGTGTGAAAATTAATGAGCTTATGCACAGGAACAGCTTTGTGTTAATTGTGAAAAATTTTAATAGTATTATGAGAGTTCTTCCATCTCCATTTTGAATGTCCCAATGCCACCTTCACAGCTGTCAGGGTACCTTCAATTTATGCCTACAATCATTATCTTTCTTCTTTTTATTTTACAATGGAAATGAATTTATTCTCTGAGAATACAGAATCATTATAAAAACCTTCAAACAGTACACAGAAACAAAGTTCCAGCTAGCTTATTTATCATGCAGTTGGGGAAATATTCTTTTATTCTTAGTTCACAAAGAGGTTTGTCTATTTTTTAAAATCAGGGATAAATGATAATTTTTGAAAAAAAATTAAGAAATCATCTCTTCAGTTCATTAATGAATGACATTAATTGATTTCTTGATATCATCCTTTGTTTTATGGAACTACAACCTATGCCATATTCAATTTACTGATATTTGGCTTAGGAGTTTTCATTAGTATTTACAAGGGGAAGTGATCTATAGGTTTCCTCTCCATCTCACCTTGTTATTATGGAAGTTTCAGTGCATAGTTTCTTTGTGTTTTAGGGGGAGGGAGGTTAACATTTTGTCAGGTTTTTGGATCAGGATTGTGTCAGTCTCATAAATTAATTGGAAGCTTATTACTATTTTTTGGTTATGCTTTGGAACCATTTGAAAATGGTGGATACTATCTATTCCCTTAAAGATTGGCAGAACTTGCCTGTAAAATCAGCTAGGACTGGTATGTTGTTCACGACAGATCCTTGCTAACAATGGAAAGTTGTTGTGAAGGCTTATCTAGAGGCTTTTTTAAAAATTGTTTTTAATGTTTACTTTATTTTGGGGGGGGGAGGGGCAGAGAGAGAGGGAGACCCAGAATCCGAAGCAGGCTCCAGGCTCTGAGCTGTCAGCACAGAGCCCAATGAGGGGCTTGAACCCACGAACTGTGAGATTATGACCTGAGCTAAACTTGTTGCTTAACCAACTGAGCCACCCAGGTGGCTCTAGAGGCTTTTTTTTTTTTTTTCTAATGTTTATATTTGAGACAGAGAGAGACAGAACATGAGCAGGGAAGGGGCAGAGAGAGGGAGACACAGAATGTGAAGCAGGCTCCAGGCTCTGAGCTGTCAGCACAGAGCCTGACACGGGGCTCGAACTCATTAACTGTGAGATCATGACCTGAGCTGAAGTCAGACACTCAACCAACTGAGCCACCTAGGCACCCTGGCCCTAGAGGCTTGTGACCAATATCTTTTTAGTAGATAACAGTATAATGTTCTCTCTTATCCTAGTTAATGCATTTTGCTTTGAATTCTACATTGATATTAACATTGCCTGCTTTATATCTATGCAAAGACTTTGTACATACATGTTCATAACCAAAATCTGGAAGCAGCCCAATATCCATCAACAAGTGAATGAAAAAATAAATTGGGATATATTAATGCAATGGCATACTATTCAGCAACACAAAAGAATGAATTATTAATATATGCAACAACCTGGGTGAATCTCAAAGCAATTATGCTGAATGAAAGAAGCTAGACACACACACAAAACGTATAATCTGTATGATTACATTTATGTAAAATTGTAGAAAATGCTCACTAATCTGCAGTAACAGAAAGTAGATCATTTGTTGTGTGGGATGGAAGTAGGGTGGAGTGAGGAAGACCATGAAGGTGGGATTACCAAGGGGCACAGACTTTAGGGGGGGTGATGTATATATTCATTATTTTATTATGGTGATGGTTTTGTAAATATATACATATGTCAAAATGTATCAAATTTTATATTTTAAGTGTGTGCACTTTAGTATACTTCAATTATACCTCAGTAAAGTTGAATAATTTATACATTCAAAATTGACTTGAAGTGAAATCTTCATCTGAGACTAAATTTTCGTGTGTGTGTGTGTGTGTGTGTGTGTGTGTGTGTTTAGATACTCTTCATTTCTATTGAACAAATGTATATGACTTTATATTTCCACACTGATATCAAGAATCAAGGGTCGGGGTGCCTGGGTGGCTCAGTCGGTTAAGCGGCCGACTTCGGCTCAGGTCATGATCTCACGGTCTGTGAGTTCGAGCCCCGCGTCGGACTCTGTGCTGACAGCTCAGAGCCTGGAGCCTGCTTCGGATTCTGTGTCTTGCTCTCTCTCTGCCCCTCCCCCACTCATGCTCTGTCTCTCTCTCTCTGTCAAAAATAAACATTTAAAAAATTTTAAAAGAATCAAGGGTCTATCTACAGCAAAATTAGTGCACTTAGATCAGCATTATCCCACTCTGCATATATAAATGTGTATCTCTCAGACTTGCTCACCTTCTTCAGAATGCCTGTTTATCCTGACCAAAGCTATATGACTGCGTTTCTTATAGGACAGTACACATGGCTGCAGCTTATTGATTTAGCTAAATGTGATAAGTTATTCACAGAATTAAAATTTAACGTAGTGTGTATGATGAATAACTGATAAACAATTAAAGTTGTATACATTACACATTTAATTAATAATTCAAAGCAATCATAACTGGTAAAAGAATTAAAATTTGGTCCTAATCACTCTGTGCTGACTTGCACACAGAACTTCATGAACTGCAGGGGGAACTGCAGGCAGAGGTTTTGCTATACAGTTTTCTAAAGTCAGCTAGTTGTACGTCTAGCTGATAATTTAAACTAAATAAAAACATCCTTTAAAAACCAGAAAAGAATTGGTGGGGTACCACATTATCTGTAGGTTCTGTCAGCCTCAAGCTGGAATAAACAGATACTCTTGTCTACAGTTGTGTTTTTCTCCCCCTGGTAGTTTAATGTCTTTTAAAAGAATGCAAGAGTGGTTTTTCTTGAATGGTTATTCATTCCTTTAAAAATTTTTTTAATGTTTTTTTAAAAATTTATTTTTGAAGGAGAGAGAGCATGAATGGGGGAGGAACAGAGAGACAGGGAGGCACAGAATTCGAAGCAGGCTCTAGGCTCTAAGCTGTCAGCACAGAGCCCGATGTGGGGCTCAAACTCACGAACTGTGAGATCATGGCCTGAGCTGAAGTTGGACACTTAACCAACTGAGCCACCCAGGTGCCCCGGTTATTCATTCCTTTTAAAAAAATGCCACTGTTTAATTGTCTTAGACACTTCTGAAATGATATAATTAGGGTACATTTGGCATTTTTACTTAGGTTTGAAGCTCTCTTCTTATCTGTTAGAAATCTTAGTGCTTTGCAATATTATGTAGTAACATCTTTGCATTTGTTCAGTTACTACTGCCAGATCCTCTCCTTTATTTAATTTTTATCTTTAAAGCTGGTGGTGTTTGTTGTGTGTCTGTACACAAAACCCAGCATCAGATAGTACTGTCTCCCCATCACTGCAGTTAATCCAATTACTTTGTTAACTTTATATTTGCTTGGGAGCTTGAGGAGGATTTTTTTTTTAAATTAAGATCTTAATGATGTCATCTGAAGTGAGGAAATCAGAGTTTGATGTGAAAATAGTTATATATCAAATAAACACATTATAAACTGTCCTTGGTTTCTTGATTGTTTAGAAGACACTGCAAGTATGAATGCATGTGCTCTTGAGTCTCCCATGGCATCTAATATAGCAGCTTTAATAACCTTGCTCACTTAACTATGATTGGGTGAACAATTCTAGATCTGAGAATCAATATGTAAGGGAGGATGATAGAATTGGGAATAAATGTAAACTATCTTCAGTACAAAGCACCATATGCACAATGCATGCACCAGAAGTCATGGTAGGCACAAAAGAGATTGAAACTTCTGCAGTTACAGGATGTCTTGTCATGTCTTTACGGTCTGCATCATGCCTTCATCAAGTTGAATTCCGGTTCACATTCTGTCTGACATCTGAAAACTTGAGAACAAACTAGAACAAAATTATCATCAGATAGAGAAGTTTCCTTCTCCTCCTCCTGCCTCTCTGCCCATCCTTCCAACCTGAAATTAGTACCCACGTAGATAAGTTTTGCTTTGCACTCCTTGACTTTCTTCCATAGAGTCAGTGAACAAATGAGTCACCTTGGCAATGGCTTGACCAACTGGATCCTTCAGAAAACCTAAGTTCACCCCTTTCTCCTTTCATTTTCCAATCAAAATGATATTTATATAACTACCATAGTTTGATCACTGCTAAAATTAGATCATAGGGAGCCTAGAGGAATAGTTTTGATAGTTTATTGTTTTTTAAATAAAAATAACAGTTTTTCCTGGTTGCAAAATCATATAACTTCACAACATTGGAAAATACAGAAAAAACACACATACAAAAAGTACCTATGATCCCAATACCCCAGAAACAGCACTTGTTAATATATTGGTATATAACTTTTTAGTCTTTATTATGCATATATATCATGTGTGAAAAATGTAGTATCTTTTCTAGCTAAAATTAATAATTTGTTCAATACATATTTACTGAATACCAACTATGCACTATTGTGTTTGACACTGGATTATTACATAGTAACTATTTTAGCCCCATTTTTATAAATATGCTATGAGTATTTTCTCACATCATGTATAATTTATTACCTGTTTTTAGATAAATTTGAGGCTTGACAACACTATGATTAAGGGAACGTGCCATTTGAGAACTGTAGGGAAAAGAACTGCCCTCCCAAAGGGCTTATCAAGTCACCATGGGGTATTGTGCTCCGAGCTTGGTCAGGGGATCCTATCTTGTTTCCAGTCAGCATTATAGAAGTTTCTGGAATGGTTATCAAGGACAAGAAAGCAGGAGGAGTACTTGGGGAGGTGTAACTTTAAACTCATCTCCAAATCATACATTGAATTAACATTCTGATAAAAAGACTGGATCTCTTGGCCAATGTTGGCCCATTTAGAAACAAAAGATATTAGAATGTTTCTGGATCACATATTTTAACCCAATGTTCACAAAGATAATCCAGATTTAAAGCTTTTTTTCTAATACCAATTAACTTCAATTTTGACCTATTCTTTTCTGGCAATTCCTGGATCTATGAGATTTTTTTTAACCTCTAAACAATCCCTACTCTTGAATATTCTATGCGGGGCCCTTAAAGTAATTTTCTTGACCAAAACTGGGTCTATACTGGTAGGCTGATCAGGCCTGGTCCCTTTTATCATAGCACTTACAGTCCAGCAGAGGAAGGGAGACAAACAGTTAAACATACAAATAAATATGTCACTATAAACTGAGAAAAGTGTTTCAAGGAAACAGAGTTTCTAGGATGGAGAGTAAAGGGCACAAGCCCTTAGATTGGTTGATCAGGGAAGACCTCTTAGGGAACTAATTATAAGTTAAGACTTGAAGGATGAGAAGGAGATAGCCAAAGAGCTTACACAGAACATTCCAGACATAGGCCCAGGTGGGTGTAAGCTTAGAGTGTCTTAGGAACTGAAGGATGTCACATGCTGCTGGAGAATAGTGAGTGCTGTTAAGTGGCTTTTGAAGAGGTGATAGTGATGGAAAGGAGTGTAGGTGCTGGAATCATATCATATGTAGGCCCTCAAAATGCATGATAGCAAGCTTGGACCTTAACGAAAATGAAAAACCCATTGAGAGATATTAAGCAAATAAGAAATATGAGATTTACATTTAAAAAAGATTTCTGTAATTTGTGAGGAGAATCAATTAAATGGGACAATTGAGAAGCATGAAGATAAATAATGAGGCCATTGCAGTAGTCCAGGCCAGAAATGATAGTAACTTGAGTTAAGGAGATGACAGTAGATTTGGGAGATGCTGATGGATACACTATAGCAGGACTGTCCAATAGAAATATAATGTGAGCCACAAATGCAAGCCAAATATATATTTAAAATTTCTTTCATAACTGAAGATATTTGCAAATGATATATTCAATAAGTGGTTAGTATCCAAATATATAAAGGACATATACAACTCAACACCAAAAAAAAAAAATCCAATTTAAAATGGGCAGAAGACATGAACAGATATTTCTCCCAAGAAGACATCCAGATGACAAACAGACCCATGAGAAGATGCTTATCATCACTGATCATCAGAGAAATGCAAGTCAAAACCAAAATGAGATATCACCTCACACCTGTCAGAATGGCTAAAATCAAAAACACAAGAAACAATAAATGTTGGTGAGAATGTAGAGATAAAGGAACCCTCATGCACTCTTGGTTGGAATGCAAACTGGTACAGCCACTGTGGAAAACAGTATGGAGGTTCCAAAAAAAAAAAAAAATAGAAATATCATATGATCCAGTAATTTCGCTGCTGGGTATTTACCCAAAGAACACAAAAACATTAATTTGAAAATATATATGAACCTCTATGTTTATTGTAGCATTATTTACAATAGCCAAATTATGAAAACAGCCCAAGTGTACACTGATAGATGAATGAGTAAAGAAGTACACACATACACACACACACACACACACACACACACACACACACACACACTGGAATATTAGCCATAAAAAATGAGATCTTGCCATTTGCAACAACATGGATGGACCTAGAGTATATAATGTTAAGTGAAATAAGTCAGTCAGAGAAAGACAAATACCATATGATTTCACTCATATATGGAATTTAAGAAATAAATGAACAAAAGAAAAAAGAGAGAAACCGAAAAACTGACTCCTAACTATAGAGAACAAATTGATAGTTACCAGAGGGGAGATAGGAAGGGGGATGGATGGAATAGGTGAATGAGATTAAGAGCACACTTATCACAATGAGAACTGAATAATAAATATATAGAATTGTCAAATCATTGTATTGTATACCTGAAACTAATATAACACTGTATGTTAACTGTACAGGAATTATAAAAAAATTGTTTCCAAGACCAATGACATTGAGCTTTTTCCCTATGGTTTCTTGTAGGAGTTTTATGGTTTCAGGTGTTATATTTAAGTTTTTAATCCCTTTTAGTTAATTTTTGTGAGTTGTATAAGACAGGGGCCCATTTTCATTCTTATTATGTGATTATCCAGATTTTCTAACACTAGTTATTAAAGAGCCTTACCTTTTCTCCATTGAGTATTCGTGGCTCCCTTGTCAAATATCAGTTCACCATGTTTGTGTAGGTTTATTTCTGGGCTCTTTATTCTGTCACTCTATGAGTCTCTTTTAATGCTAGTACTGTACTCTTTTGATTACTATAGCTTTGCAATACAGTTTTAAATCACAAAGTGTGATGTTTCCAGCTTTGTTCTTGCTCAGGATTGCTTTGGCTATTTGGAGTCTTTTGTGATTTCATACAAATTCTAGGATTTTTTTTCTATTTCTGTGAAAAATGCCATTGGCATTTGGATAGGGATTGCATTGAATTCATAGATGGCTTTGGGTAATATGGACGTTTTGATAGTATTAGTTCTTCTGATTTGTGAACATAGAATATCTTTCCATTTATTGTGTTTTTTTTCAGTTTCTTTCACCAAAGTTTTATACAGGCATGCCTTGGAGACATTGTGGATTTGGTTCCAGACCACCATGATAAAGTGAATATCATAATAAAACAAGGCAAATGAATTTTTGGTTTCCCAGTGCATATAAAAGTTACGTTTACACTATACTGTAGTCTATTAAGTGTGCAACAGCATTATGTCTAAAAAATAATGTATATACCTTAATTTAAAAATACTTTATTGCTAAGAAATGCTAACCAGCATCTGAGCTTATAGTGAGTCATGATCTCTGATCCCAGAGAAACATAATGAATATAATAATGAAAAATATTGCCAGAATGACCAAAATGTGACCCAGAGACATGAAATGAATAAGTGGTATGAGAAAAATGGCACCAATAGACACGCTTAATGCCAGGTTGCCATAAACCTACCATTTGTAAAAAAACACAGTATCTGCAAAGCACAATAAAGTGAAGCATAATAAAATGAGGTATGCCTGTGATTTTCATTGTATAGATCTTTCACCTCCTTGGTTAAATTTATTCCAAAGTATTTTGTTTTGTGATGCTATTGTTAATGATATTATTTTCCTTGTTTCTTTTTCAGACACTTTGTTATTAGTTTATAGAAGTGCAACTGATTCTTGCTTGTTGATTTTGTATCCTGCAACTTTACTGACTTTGTTGATTAGTTCTCACAGTTTTTGGTGGGGGTGTTTAGGATTTTTATATATAAGATCATATCATCTATTAGCAGAGACAATTTTACTCCTTCCTTTTTAACTTGGATGCTTTTTCTTTTTTTTCTTTCTTTTCTTTTCTTTTTTTTCCCCCCAAATTTCTCTGGCAAGACTTCCAGTATTATATTGAACAGGAGTGGTGAGGGTGCACACCCTTGTTTTATTCCTGATCTTAGAAGGAAAACTTTCAACTGTTCACCATTGAGTGTGAGGCTAGTTGTGACTTGTCATATATGGTCTTTATTTTGTTGAGGTATGTTCCTTCTACACCCAATTTGTTGAAAGTTGGTTTTTATTTTTTTAACCATGAAAGGATGTTATATTTTGTCAAATGTTTTTTCTGCATCTATTAGAAGATCACATGATTTTTACCTCATTCTATTAATATAGTATATCACACTTATTGATTTGCTTTGTTGAACCATCCTTGCATCCCAGAGATAAATCCCACTTGATCCTGGTGTGTGAGTCTTCTAATGTGCTGTTGAATATGGTTTGCTGATAATTTATTGAGAACTTTTGCATCCATGTTCATCAGGGAAATTGGCATGTAATTTTTTTTTTCTTGTATTGTCCTTATCTGGCTTTGGTATCAGTGTAATGCTGGCCTCATAGAATGAATTTGGGAGCGTTCCCTCTTCAGTTTTTTGGAGGAATTTGAGAAAGATTGGCATTAATTCTTCTTTAAATGTTCAGTAGAATTCACCTGTGAAATCATCTGTTTCTGAGCTTTTTTTGTTGTTGAGAGCTTTTAGACTACTGATTCAATCTTTCTCATTATTGGTCTATTCAGATTTTCTATTCTTCATGATTCAGTCTTGATAGTCTTGGTAGGTTATATATGTTTTTAGGCATTTCTTCACTTTCTAGGTCATCCGGTTTGTTGGTGTGTAAATTGTTCACAGCAGTTTCTTATGATCCCTTTTTTTTTTCTTAAAATTTTTTTAAATGTTTATTTATTTTTGAGAGAGAGAGAGAGAGAGAGCGCAGAGGAGGGGCAGAGAGAGGACACAAAATCTGAAGCAGGCTCCAGGCTCTGAGTTGTCAGCATAGAGCCCAATGTGGGGCTTGCACCCATGAGCCATGAGATCATGATCTGAGCTAAAGTCAGATGCTTAACTGACTAAACTACTCAGGTGCCTTGATCTATTTTATTTCTGTGCTCAGCAACGTGTTGTTGAATTTTCACATATTGTGAATTTTCCAGTTTTCCTCCATTATGATTTGTTTCATACTATTTTGGTCAGAAAAGATATCGTTAATTTTCTTAAGTTTGGTGTGATTTGTTTTGTGACTATTATTGTATTTGTTGTGTATTTCTCCCATCAGATCTGTTTGTATTGCTTAATATATTTAGGTGCTCTGATGTTGGGTGCATATGAATTTCTTTTTTTATTAAAATTTTTTTAATGTTTATTAATTTTGAGAGAGACAGAGCACAAGTGATGGAGAGAGACACAGAATCTGAGGCAGGCTTCAGGCTCTAAGCTGTCAGCACAGAGCCCAATGCCGGGCTTGAATTCATGAACTGTGAGATCATGACCTGAGCCAAAGTTGGACACTTAACCGACTGAGCCACCCAGGTGCCCCATGGTACATATATATATTTCTGATTGTTATAGTCTCTTGAGGAGTTGATCCTTTTAGCATTATATAATGATTTTTGTCTCTTATTACAGCTTTTGAGTTAAAGTCCATTTTGTCTGATATACATATAGCTACTTCTGCTTTTTCATGTTTTTCATTTTCATGGAATATCTTTTTCCATCCCTTCACTTTGAGCTATTTGTGTTGTTAAAGCCAAAGTGAATCTGTTGTAGGCAGCATATAGTAGGATCTTGTTTTTAATCTATCCAGCCACTCTATGCCTTTGGACTGGATATTTTTTTTTTTTTTAACATTTCAAATAATTATTGATAGTTAAGGACTTACTAAAGCCATCTTATTGTTTTCTGTCTGTTTTGTATCTCCCTTATTCTTTTCTTCCTCTCTTGCTGTCTATCTTTGTGAACTGCTTATTTTCCATAGTGGCATGCTTTAATTCCCCTCTCTTTATCTTTTGTGCATCCACTGTAGCTTTTTACTTTTTGGCTACCATAAGGCTTACATAACACATCTTATAACATTCTATCTTATGATACAAGAACTTAATTCTAGTTGCAGTATTAATTAACAAATTGTTGTAATTGTAGTTTCAAAAATATTTTGTCTTTTAACATTTTTCCTAGAGAGTTAAGTTGTTACCACACATACCTTTACCAGTGTATTGTATATTTTCATGTGTTTTCATGTTTCTAATTAGCATCATTTCACTTTGACTTGAAAAACTTCTTTCAGCATTTCTTATAAGGCAAGTGTAAGTGGTGATGAACTGCGTAAGGTTTTATTGTCTGGGAAAGTATTTCTTCTTCATTTTTGAAGGACAACTTTGCTGGATAGAGTATTCTTAGTTTGCAGTGTTTTTCTTTCCACATTGAATATACCATCCTGCTCTCTCCTGGATTGTAAGGTTTCTGCTGAGAAATCCACTCATAGCCTTATGGGGCTTCCCTTGCAAGTTACAAGTTTTCCTTTTGCAATTCTCCTTGTGTTTGTTTTTTGACAGTTTTTTTAAAGTTTATTTATTTTGAGAAAGAGAGAAAGAGCGAGTGAGCATGCAAGTGGGGGAGGGGGAGACGGAGAGGGAGAGAGAGAATCCCAAGGGCTCTGATAGTGCAGAGCCTGATGAGGGGCTCAATCTCACAAACTGCAAGATCATGACCTGAGCCAAAATCAAGAGTTGGATGCTTAACTGACTGAGTGACCAGGCACCCCTTGACAATTATTTTAATGTGCCTTGGAGAAGATCTTTTTAAGTTGAGTTTGTTTAGGAATCTGTGAGTTTCATGAACTTAGATGCTCAAATATTCCCAGATTCGAGAAGTTCTCAGAAATTATTTCTTTAAATAAATTTTCTGCCCCCTTTCTCTGTCTTCTTCTGGGGTTCCAAAAATTCATAGATTGTTTCTTTGAAGGTATCCTACAGATCACATGGGGTTTCTTCACTCTTTTTCATTATTATTATTTTTTTTTCTGTGTTCTCCTCTGGGTAATTTCAAAGGTCCTGGTCTTCTAACTCACAGATTCTCTTTTTTCTGTTTGGTCCACGCAGGTATTGGTGCTCTCTATTGCATTTTTCATTTCATTTAATGTATTCTCCAGGTTCAGAACTTCTTTTTAATTATTATTCTATCTCTCTTTTAAACTTCTCATTTTATTTGTATATTGTTTTCTGGCTGAGGAAGCTGGATGCTCACTCACACATTCTGATTTTTCTCCCATAGGTGAAATCATGGGCCTCTTGGCACTGAACTGTGCTGCCTTGGAGAGGGGTGATGTGAGTAAAGTCAAACTCTCCAATGCATCTGAGCCAGTATTATCATTATCATCATTATTATTATTATTATTATTATTACCCTAATTGTGTGGTAAAACTTCTTTGCTGGACTCCTTGGCTTCTACAAAGGCTCCTCATATGTGAGTGATTGTTTAAGACAGTGTCCTCCATGGACTTCCAGACCATAACTGGCAGGGGCTGGAGCCAGTATACAGGCCACTATAGGGTCCATAGCCTGGACCAACTTCTATATGTCTGTTACCTATGCACAGGTGGGAAAGAATCCTCCTGGGTTCCTTGGTTTAAAGTGCCAGACCCAACAGCCCCTACAAAGGCACATTTTGTCTGTGAACAGACACCAAATTGTTGTTCTTGAGGCATGAGGCATGTTCTTGAGGTATGAACAAGGGATGTCTCATTGAGTCATCATGCTGATGTCACTCCTGAGGGAGAATTTTGATATAGAAGTATAAATCTTGGGGTCAGTGTCATACAGATGATATTTGAAACCTTCAGAATGTGTTAGAGGAGGAGCAGAGAAGAGGGCCTAGGTCCTGGCCTGAGGGTCTTCAACATTTGGGGGCTGGGTGGAAAAAAACTGGGGAGGTATGGAGTCATGGAACCTAGGAGAAGAGAATATTTTGAGAAGGAGGTGGTGGTCATCTATGATGATGCTGTGATGAGAGGCTGAATAGAAGTTCTTCAGAGGTTTCACTGTGTCCCTCTGATGAGATGCAAGATGCAGACCTTCAAAGTCTTCTGCCTGCTGCTTCTCATCCTTACCTTCTCCTACATTTTTATTTATATATTTTTTATTTCTCTAAGCCTGGATTTTGTGATTTTTCCCCATCTCTAGTGTGAATATTGAATTTTTAATATTTGTAACCCCAATCCTTCCCTCAGATTGTTTTATATATATATATATATATATATATATATATATATATATATATATATATATAGTTATAATATAGTTAATATATAGGGTTATATATATATATATATATATATATATATATATATGAATAACCAATGTGCCTTGGAGAAAGGAATAACCAGCATGTGTTTTGCTATATGGTACACATCTGTTATACTTATTTGGATACCTATAATGATCATATTTTTTATGTCCAAGGGAAAAATTTTTAATTTATGACATATTTATTCTATATACACTTAGTGTTTAGTATAATACTTCTATTCACATCTAGATATCAAATATTCATGTCAATTCATACAGTGTATTAATAATAAATAAATTAATAATAACAAGGGTTGACAAAATTAGGGTAGCATCTTAGTGGCAATGCTATTCTTTAGACCAGTGCTACTCAATAGAACTTTCTGCAACAATGGAAATCTCTATTCTGTTCTTTTTTAAAAATATTTTTTCAATGTTTATTTATTTTTGAGAGACAGAGAAAGACAGAGCATGAGCAGGGAAGGGGCAGAGAGAGAGGGAGACACAGAATAAGAAGCAGGCTCCAGGCTCTGAGCTGTCAGCGCAGAGCCCAATGGGGGGATTGAACTCATGAACCATGAGATCATGACCTGAGCCAAAGTCGGATGCTTAACCAACTGAGCCACCCAGGCACCTCTCTATTCTGTTCTATCCAATAGGTAGACACTAGCCTCTGGCTATCGAGTATTTAAAATATGACTAGTGAGACTGAGGAACTGAACTTTAATTAAAATGTTTTTAATTGATTACATTTTCAATTTAAATAGCCACACATGGTTAGTGGCTACCATATTGGAGAGTACAGCTTTAAACCATACATTCTGATAATAAGCCCTCACTATTATTTCAATTTGGGCATAATATTCTCATGTTAAAGCCTGGTAACCAGCTGCAGACAACATAAGCAGGCCAATTTTTAAAAGTATTTACAGCCTCATGTATTTCTTTTTCTTTAAATAGTCTTTTTATGCCTGTTGCCCAACTCCCCCACCCAACCCTGCCCTGCCATTCAACCGTTTGTCTTTTTGCAGGAGCTGTTCATATATATTTTTTTTAATTTTTTAATGTTTATTTATTTTTGAGACAGAGAGAGACAGAGCATGAATGGGGGAGGGTCAGAGAGAGAGGGAGACACAGAATCCGAAACAGGCTCCAGGCTCTGAGCTGTCAGCACAGAGTCGGACGCGGGGCTCGAACCCACGGACAGTGAGATCGTGACCTGAGCCGAAGTCGGCCGCCCAACCGACTGAGCCACCCAGGTGCCCCTAGGAGCTGTTCATATATTAAAGAAGTTAACCCTTAGGCTGCACTAAAGCTATAATTTTTAATTTAAATTTGAACTTTTTTTTTTTGGCCATTTAAAATATTTTAACTTGTATGTGCTTGGACCTATTTATTTATTTTTAAAGTTTAATTTATTTTGAGAGAAACAGAGAGGGAGCAGAGGTCAGGGCGGGACAGAGAGAGGAAGAGACAGAATCCCAAACAGGCTCTGTGCTGTCAGTGCAGAGACCAATTGGGCCTTGAACTCATGAACTGTGAGATCATGACATGAGCAAGATCAAGAGTTGGACACTTAACCAACTGAGCCACACAGGTGCCCCTGGATTTATTTATTTATTCTTTCACAGTTTAGAGAGGTTTTCCCATTCTAATATTATAATTTTTCTATGTTTTCTTCTAATAGTTTTATGATTAAAAAATTTGATTCATCTCAACACTATTTATGGAATAATCCTTTCCTTCTCTACTGAGAAATATTTGTTTCATTTCTTTACTATTATCTGTGATATCACATTGTTTCTATTTATTCAAGTCTTCTCTATGCGTGTATGTGACCTGCAGTAACAATTTAAGGTTTTTCTTTATATAGCTTTGACATATTTCTTGTTAATTTTATTACTATCTTATTATTGCTCTTATAAATGGGATCTATTATTTCATTATATTTCTAACTGATTGTTGTTTGTATACAGGAAGGTTATTTATTCATTCATTTATTTTATCTTAATTTTTCACCCATTCCTTTAATTATTGTGTCAGCTGATACTTCTATAACGAGGTTAAATAATCATGCTAACTGATATTCTTTTTCTTAACTTTAATAGAAATGTGTTTCTCGGTTAAGCATGATGTATGATTTTATAAAATTGTGCGTGTAAAATTGTGTGAAGCAAGAACCTATATATCCCCATTTTATTAAGAATTCTTTAATTAAAATGAAGAATGGATGTGAATATGATTAAATGCAACTTTTTATCTATGGAGATGATTATGTAATTTTCCTTTCATCTTAATTAATATGATGTATTACATTAATACATTTCCTAATAATGAGTATCTTACCATCCTCGGTATTAACTAAGCTGACCAGAGTGTATTACTTTGTTTATTTGTATTTAAGTTTTTATTTAAATTCTAGTTAGTTAACATACAGTATAATATTAGTTTCAGGTATACAATATAGTGATTCAACACTTCCATACAACACCCGTTGTTTATCACCAGTGCCCTCCTTAATCCCCATCACCTATTTTACCCATCCCCCCAACCCAGAATGTATTAGTTTTTTAAATGTGCTGTTAAATTCCACTTTTTAATGATTTAATTATGATTTGTGAGTAGATATTTATAATTGATCTATAGTTTTTTGTATGCAACAAATGTTGGGTTTTGGTGTCAGTGTTTTACTGGCATTAAAACAAAAAGAAAAAAATGTGTGCATGATTTCCTTATTTTCCTATTTCCTGAGACAGTTTATTTTTTAAGTTTATTTATTTATTGAGAGAGAGAGAGAGAGAGAGAGAGAGAGAGATAGAATATCCCAAGCAGGCTCCACGCTGTCAGTGCACAGCCTTGATGCAGAGCTCAAACTCATGAACTGTGCAGTCATGACCTCAGTTGCAATCAAGAGTTGGATACTTAACCAACTGACCCACCTAGGTGCCCTGCCTGAGATAGTTTAAATAGTATTGGGGAAAGTTTTTATTGTGGAAAATGTTAAACATATATGAAAGTAGTTAGAATAGTGTAAAGTAACCCCATGTATCACCTAACTTCAGCAATTATAAATTAATGATCATGCTTATTTCATCTACTCCCCCCACCCTGTCTATTTCTCCTTTAATATTATTTTGTTTCCATATTATTTTGAAGCAAATCTTAGACAATAATAATGGTCTATTTAAACTTTCTGTCTTTTCTGAAGTCAATTTGATAATGTTATGGTTTTCTGAAGAATCATACATTTTCAGATTTTTGTTCATGAATTTGATCAAAGGAGTCTATTGTTCTTTTAATATCCTCTAATTCTAATTCTGTGGTTATTTCTAAGTTTTATTTCTTTCAAAAGTATAACTGTGATTTCTTCACTTTTTTTCTTAGAATCATGAATGTTTTATTTAGCATACTTTTCTTAAAGAACTGACATTTAAAAAATGTTCTGCCTTTTTTCCCATTTTCTGTTTAATATTTTTCTTGCTGTCATCTTCCTTTTGCTTTTTTAAGGCTCATTTTGTTGTCTTTTTAAAAGTTCTTGAGTGAATACTTAATTTTTATTCTTTTTATCATTAATATCAGTTATAAGACTATCCATACTCTTCTGAGCACTGCTTTATCTGCATCTCTTAGGTTCTGGTATGCATTATTTTTATCACTTTTATTTTCTGGGTACTTGTCAAGAATGGTGAAAGATCTGAGATTTTATCCTATATGCAAGGTAACAAGTTAGCCTGCCACAGTTTCATGGATGCTGGCATAAGACATGAGACCCCCTAATAAGAGGCAAAGACTGTTTGTTACTTATAGCAATAACAGCAGTCTAAGAATTGGTATTTGTGCTAGTTCCCTGAGCCTCACCATATGAGTGAAATCATATGGTATTTGTATTTCTCTGACTGACTTATTTCACTTAGGATTATGCCCTCTGGGTCCATCCCTATTGTTGCAAATGGCAATAACTCATTTTTTTAATGGCTGAGTAATATTCGTGTGTGTGTGTGTGTGTGTGTGTGTGTGTATTCATGCACACAAAACCCTCATGCTTCTTTATCCATTTTTCTAAATTTTTGTAACAGCCAGTAAGCTTGATTGTCTTTTTCCTTTCCTTTCTCTTCTCTTCTTTTCTTTTCTTTTTGAAAGAGAGGGGGAGACAGAGAGAGAGAGAGAGTGAGAGAGAGTGGGGGAGAGTAGAGGAGAGAGTTGGGGGGCAGAGGGAGAGAAAGAGAGAGAATCCAAGCAGCCTCCATTCCCAGTGCGGAGCCTGACACAGCGCTCGATCCCACAACCCTGGGATCATGACCCAAGCCAAATCAAGAGTCAGAAGCTCAACCAACTGAGCCACCCAGGCACCCTAGCTTGATTGACTTTTGAAGCTCCAAAGGGAGATATTATCTGTATATTCCAAGATCTGTTCCAAGGTCTTTCCAAACCTGCTCCCTATACAAACATCCTTGAAAAGATAGTCCAGAACAAAGGAAATTACTGCCTTAGCTTAAAAGATGTGCACAAATGCGAGAGACCCATGAAAAATAGTTTTCCAACAATAGCCATTCTTTGTTTCTACACCATCTTGGCTTCTAGAGATTATCCCCAAGAATATGCCACTCTATTGGCCACTCTGATTAATCTGAACAGAACCAAATCCATTCACTTTGTCTCATACAAACACATGCATCTCAACAGGACTTTAAGCTGCAGTTTAGACAAACTGCAGTATAGACCTCAACCATGCCCCCCATGTTTCTAGATTCAATAGCTGAAAAACTCCCATAAACTCATCAGGTCTATCTTAGAAAAACTTGATGGCTTTACTAGTCATTAGAGAAATGCAAATCAAAACCACAATGAAATATCACCCCACACCTATTCAGATGGCTACTATCAAAAAACCAGAAAAAAGCAAGTGTTGGTGAGGATATGGAGAAAGTGGAACATGTGTACTGTTGGTGGGAATGTAAAATGGTGCCAGTATTATGGAAAACAGTATGATGATTCCTCAAAAAATTAAAAACAAATTACTATATGATACAGCAATTCCACTTCTAGATGTATGTCCAAAAGAATTGAAAGCAGGACCTTGAAGAGATATTTGCACACCCACATTTATAGCAGTGTTATTCATAGTAGCCAAGAGAGGGAAGCGACCCAAATGTCTGTTGATGGAGGCATGAATAAACAAAATGTGGCATATATATACACAATGGAATATTATTCAGCTTTAAAAAGGAAGAATATCCTATCATATACTACAACATGGATGAATCTTTAGAACATTATGTTAAGTGAAATAAGCCAGTTACAAAAGACAAATAGTATATGATTCCACTTATATGAAATATTAAAGTAGTCAAGTTTATAGAAACAGAAAGTAGAAATGGTTGTTTCCAGGGGCAGTAGGGGAGGGAGAAATGGGGAACTGTTTAATGGGTATAGAGTTTCAGTTTGTAGGATGAAAAATTTCTAGAGATCTACTGCACAACAATGTAAATATACCTACCATTATTTAACTGTACACTTAAAAATGGTTAAGATGGTAAAAAAAATAGGTGTGTGTGTGCATGTATTTGTGTTTTACTGCAATTAAAAGGAACTCAAACCAGGTGGATTTCTCCTTCAATTTAGTTTCTATACTGCACCCATCACCCAACTTTTAACAATTATCAATTCATGATAAGATTAACAATTTATTCTTGTTTAATCTATATACCTATCTACTCCTGTATCCTTCATTATTTCAACATCATATAATTTTACCCATAAATCTGAGTATATATGTGCAAAAGATAAATATTTCTAAAAACTTTTATTATAATTTTATCTGTCAGCACAAAACCATCATCACATCTAAAAAAATTAATGATTTCTGGTTGCTGTGCCTAAGTATGGTCTTTTCTTTACATTACTTAAAATTTATATTGATTCTGTATCTTGATATATTTCTTTAGTCTTGGAAAATAATCAGACATTATCTCTTCAAGTTTTCTTTCTGCCCTATTCACTCTCTCCTTTCTTGTGCAACCCTAATTACAAGATTCTTAGAACTTCTCTCTGTATCATTTATGTCCCTTGCAAATCTTTTATGAAAAAAAAAAACCCAGAGAAACCTGAGTCTGAGAGTTCCTCTAAAATATATTTGGGAGGATAATGGACATAATTTAAAAATTTTTCCCACCATCTCCAGAAGCTGTTATGTTCTGATTCTGGGCTTTCCATCTTCAGGGTGTCATAAAGAGCCTTTATACGGAAGGCCTGAAAAAAGAACATGGATGAAAATGGGAGTTTTTTGACACCTGGAACAAAATCTCACCACTCAAGTTTTTGTTTTTGGAGACAGATGTAGGAGGAGAATGGCAGTACGGGCATGAAGGTGGCAGGAGGTTGGTGAAGAGGGCAGAGGATACAAACTGACAAGAAGGTGGGTTAGTTTTCAGAGACTGGAGTGGGGTGCCAATCTAGGCGACAGCTTTATGAGTACTGGGAGCCTGTCCCCCTTGTCCTCATAGTGAGGTTTTCTGATGGGGAGTTGAAGTGGGGCATGTTGATGCTATGAATAGCAAGCATTTATGACTATCTTAAATGCTGACTTATGGGGTACCTGGCTGGCTCAGTCAGTGGATTATGCAACTCTTGATTATGAGTTTGAGCCCTATGTTTGGTGTAGAACTCAATAATAATTTTAAAAAGTTAACTTAAGAGATCTCTGGTATAGAAGAATGGTGTGGCCCATCTTTGGATGGACTAGGAGACTTAAGCAATAAGCATTTCATGTGTGGCCGAGATGGCCTGACGATCAGGAGAGATTTACCCTATTCTCAGGGCACCACCCTGGAGGAAAAGGCAGTCTCCCAAATGTGAGCTGGAATATACTGATACCTCTGGCTGGTGGGGGCTGAGCAATACTTTTTCCAAGTGGAGCATACCCACTAACGTGATCTATCTTGCTCTTGGATGTTATAGAACAAATTCATACCTTGTTTTGTTATCCAGAACCTACTGTTATCATCCAGGTGTACTATTGTCTTTCTCAACTTAATCTACTTTTTTTTTTTAAAGATATAGAAAGTAAATTTAGGAGTGCTCTTTTATCCCTTGACTTCCTTTGTTAGCAGCTATACTAATCTTTAGGAAACTTCAAAAGGATGTATAGGAACAAAGGGAAAAAAAAATCAAGACTCCTATTCTGAAGTGCAGTAGACCAGAAGGAAGAAAGAAACCTTGACAGAAGCAACAGGTAGTAGCAATCAAAGGTGAATTAGACAGAATAATCCTCAGGGCAAAAGAAAGGAATGATGTTGCATAGGCTAGATCAAAGAGTGGGGCCTGAGGTGTATGCTGGCAAGAGACTTTCATCTATTCTTTACCAATTAGACTATCCCACACATTTACCCATCACCCCCAGTCTCTGTCTTCACCTCCTGTCTGTGATTCATCTATTATGCTAGAACCCTGACCCCAAATAACAGTGGCCATTGCTGGTGGCTTGTATTTAGGGCAAGAAAGTCTAACTCCTATTGCCCAACAGGGAGGGAGGTCTGCAAGAAGAATTAAAGAGGGTGTTACTGAAGCTGTGTCAAAGGCATGAAAACGCAGAACTCTCAGTGAATTTTCTCATTGAAATATTGTGCATAGTTTTATAGTATTATTTAGTACAGGTGTCTTATGATACTGTTAAACTGTTAACACAACTATAAGATGTGTAAAACAGGCTTTTATGGCCTATTCTAAGCATCTAACCACTGAGTATACCATTGTTTCTTTTTAAAAAATTTTTTTATTTATTTTTGAGAGAGAGAGATAGAGCACAAGTGGGGGAGGGGCAGAGAGGGATGGAGACACAGAATCTGAAGCAGTCTCCAGGCTCTGAGATGTTAGCACAGAGCCCAACGTGGGGCTCAAACCCACAAACAGTGAGATCATGACCTGAGCCGGAAGTCAGATGCTTAATCTACAGAGCTACCCAGGTGCCCCTATACCATTGTTTCTATGGTATTTTAGAATTCTATGGTATTCTATGGAATATTGAAAATGCTTTCAAAATCCCACAACATACTGAAAAAGAACCTTTGGAAACAATCTGTTTGCAAATTGGATTGGCCTGCCTGGGTTAAAGAGGCTCACCCTGCTTCTCAGCTTTAATGTCTATCCCAGTACAAAGAAGACAATGTCTTATAGTGACAGACAAGCCACCTACTCTGAGTTTAAATAAAGATAAAGATTGGTTCCTTGTAGCAGAGCCTGTCTGATTTAAGACAGGCCATATTTAATGAAATATGGCATTAAATGGGCCTGCTTTAAAAGAAAGTTTGTACAAAGTTCTGTAATATTATCAAACCATCTGTATTTACTTTTGTCTGAAAGCAAAAGTTTCATTCTTAGTTTGGGTCAAAAATAGCATTGCTCATTGTGAAAAAGGGTGTGACTATCACCAAGTAAAAAGTAAATAAAAATGGGGTTTTATTCTTTTACTGGTTGCCTTTTCAATGGAGAATAAATTAAATATGTAGAGTCAAAAGTGAGGTAAAGAAGCGGTGGTTGATAGTTTAGTCCTGGTTTATGTAACACTTGTTTTTCTTTTACATGAACACATTATACCATCTATCAGGACAAATTAATATGTCTTGGGCCTTTAAAAACTAAAAAAAAATAATTTTAATGGTTCCAATAACAGCTCCAGATGAATGCTGGAAAACAGATACTCCAAACTGTCGAATAGCATATGTATTACTTGGCTCTGTTATAACTGAAAGTAAATGCTGCTTTTGTGTGAAGTCTCCTTGACTGCCAGAGGAAGAACTGTAACACATTTATTGAGAACAAAATTGGAATGGGAATGAGACATGTTATAACAGAATGGTACCTAATTCCCTCTTGCTACTTGGACTGAATTAAAATAATAAATCATTAGGACAATAAAGGGTTCTTGGTTAAAAGAAGGAATAATTTAATTAAAGAGAGTATTTTTAAATGGCAAGTTCATACATATATCAACTGTGGTATGAGGATCTTATTTGAAAAATAAGATTTTTTCTTATCATGTGTGGAAATAGATTTAGATCCCATATAACTGTGTGTGTTAAATGGAATAAATATCAAACAAACTTCAGAGACCAATTTAACTGTGGCATGCATTTACATGAAAGGGCAGTTCCTACTTGCTGTTTACTGCAGGTGAGGGGCTTCAGGATGCAGTCCTGTGTTTGAAAAGGATGAATCATGCCATTATCTATTGCAATTAATTGCTAATGTTTGTGAAAACCACAGCATGTTGCAAAGCAGGACTGAGTAATCCTTGATGACCTTTTGTGCTATCAAAGCTTTATCAATTAGAAGCCCTTGATTGTAAATTCAGAGAACACTCAGTGAGTGCCATCAAAGAAAAACTATACTTGGCTTCTTATGCAATCTATTTTGCAGGGTGGGGGGTGTTCCTTTTCCTCTAAACTGAATCCTCTCTAGGGTACTGTTTCCAAATCCACAAAGTGAAGCATATTCAAAATGTTTTCCAACTTCAAGGAGTATTGTGGTTTTTATAAGCAATAGTGAGAATTATAGAAAAATAGTGGTTATATTTTCCTGATAAATGCCTTTCTTCTTGAGGCCCCCGCACTGGCTGCCTAACTTCCTCCTTACTCTTTCCCCCATCTATTATATTTTGTTTATTCTGGGCTTGTATGACCTTTCAAAAACGTTGTTAAATGCTTCTAAATCGTTAATTAAAGCCCTTATTTTACTAATACTTTTCACTGTGAGTTAGTCTTAAAATAGTTGTTCGTTCTCATTCACTGATCTCCAGATAGGATTTTTCAGTTCTTACTCTCCCTCATGCTACTGCGGTTTTGGACATTGTTTAATTCCTCCTTTTTGAAATTCTCTGCTCTTGTGTCTTCTATGACCACATTGTCCTGGCTCTTCTTCTGTTTACTTTGTCCTTTTTCTTCTTTTTAAAGCTGACTTATCTTTTTTATATTCTCCAGTTTGATCATTCCCAAAGGCTAAGGCCTCAGCTTTTTTTTCCTCCTCTACTGTCTCAGCAATCTACTCCAACTATTTTCCAGGCTCCAGGTCTGCATTTCCTACTGCTGTTGAACATCTCTACCATCTACATCAAAAGCATCCAAAATCAAATTCACAATCTTCCTCTTCCCAGATTCAGGATCCTAAATTGTTACCTAAATTACATCTCCTTACCAATTTCTCTTGAGGGATTACTGCTACTGAGTCCTCATGTTGGCACTAAGTTATAGTTCTTTCTCCTACCTCCTGCTAGCATGGGCTAGTCTACAAGAATGCACTTTTGGTTTGGTTTCTATTTATAATTGCTGAGGAGTTTATGGATCAGTGGGGTAGTTCTGGTCTCAGCTGGCCTCATTCGTGAGTCTGTGGTCAGGTACGGGTTGAGTAGATGGCTCTGCTGACCTAGCTTGGGCCCACTCACATGTTTTGATGTCTGCTAGCTATAGTTTGGTCTTTTATCTTGTTATCTTTGTGCTCAAAAGGCAGCCCAGGCTTGTCCTCATGGCAGAGACAAGGTTGTAAACCTCTGACAACTCATCTGAACTAGAGTGAGAGGCCTGGTGGCCTATTCGTTCAAAGCAATAGGAAATGGAGTGAGGGAAATGGCCCCTGGATAAGAGCTGGTATGGAAGGCATGACAGATGCTGAGAGGAGTGATAAAGCTGCGGAGACTAACTCTGCAGTGGCAGCCCTCAGTGAGGAAGCAGAGCAAGTTAAGAGTCTGTACACATAGGTGGGAGCTGACAGAGCATGGCACACAATTCAGTGTGCATTGAATATATTGATAGCATAATTAATGGCCTTCCTGTATTGTGAGCCTTCTCAGCATGACTTTGCAGCTTTTTCCATGCAGAGGAGGAAACTATTCCACCACCCCTTGAATCTGGGCTTGCTTGGTCAATACAATATACATAAAACCATAAAATCTCTGCACCTACGTCTTAAAAGCCTTAAGGCCTTAAAAGGCTTCCCTTTCTCTATTCCCACTGAAAGGTGAATTGCTTTTGCTGAATGCTAAGTAGTTAGTCACTATGGAATGTTCACTCATTTGATCACAGCTATATCAATATTACTCTGAAAAACAAAAAGGATATATACTGAAAATGACTATATAGAGAAACAGATTTTTAAAAAGTTAGTTTACTTTGAGAGAGAGAGGGAGAGAGAGAGAGAGAGAGAACGCGCGCGCACACACAGGTGCCCTCAAGTGGGGAAGAAGCAGAGAGAGAGAGGGAGGGAGAGAATCCCAAGCAGGCTCTGCTGTCAGTGCAGAGCCTGACATGGGGCTCGATCCCATGGACCTTGTGATCATGACCTGAGCCAAAATCAAGAGTCAGCTCAACCAACTGAGCCACCCAAGTGCCACAGAAAGATTTTTTTTAAAGACCCTGACTGAATTATTTAGTTATATTGGTGTCCTCCTAACCCCCTCAGTTGGGAGCTCTTTTAGTTCTTCAACTGAGCCATGTTTTTCTGCTTCAGGGTCTGTTCCTCATGCTAGGCTCCTGATAAAATGTCATCTTTTCATAATATCTCCCCTAAACACTCTATCTAAAGTTGGTTTCACTGTTTTAATTTTTTTTCTATTTTTAGTTCTTTGTTTTTATAATTCATAATTGATAATTATTTTGTTTTTTTTTTTCTCTTTTAGTCTCTCTAGTTAAACTGTAAGATCCATGAGGATCTAGTGTATGACACATATTAGGGACTTAAATAAATATTTGTTGAATGAATCAATAACTTGGAGGGAGGGGACTACCTCCTACCCCTACCTTGGGGTAGGGGACTAAACTGGGTCTGGGGGTGGTCAGACAGAGCTCAAGGTCAGTCTATCTGAAAACCCCAAGGCTAGTGGTTAACAGTCAAAATATAGTATCCAAAGGAGAGTGATTGATGAGATTCAGTTTGGACTGTTATCTAAGGGGTCTTTTCTGGTGAGTTAAGAAAAGGCAGTAGGAGTCTGTGGGGTGGTGGGATAGTCTTACTCATACTTTTATGGGATACTCATATGCAGATGGTAGTATCCTAGTTGTCCTACTCGGAACTACCTTAAGTTGTTATTGGTCCTCAGTCAGTGTCTAGGGGAATAGGCTAGAAGGCCTAAAGAGGCTAGGCATGTTGCTGTCAGTCATCTCCCTCCATTAGGGTAAGAAGGGACATGGGTTTAGGGCCAAGTTTAGGACATGGGTTTAATTCAGTTATTTTCATTCAAAGTAATAGAAGCTCTCAAGTCTTCAAATAAGGTAAAGGAATTTCAGCTGAGTGGGAGAAACTCACAGAAGCCTGGGACAACCTAAGCCTCATAAGAAAGCAGAAACCACACTACAAGAGAGTCTCAATGAAGCTGGAACAAAATTTCAGGTGGCTCTTTGGATCTCAGTATCAGGAGTTCACAGATCTTTAGACCAGGTCTCTGCCTTTAATATAAGTCAGCAATTCTCTGTGCCTCTTCTTTTTTGATGTTATCTCCCTTTCTCCACTTCTAACTTGCTCCTTTTCTTCAACAGTTCTTAAGTCTGAGTCAGACTCATCCATGGAGCTTTAAAAATTATCTTAGTCAGTTCAGGCTACTATAACAAAGCAAACAAAATGGATGCCTCATAAACAACAGAAATTTATTTCTTACAGCTCTGGAGGCTTGAAGTCCAAGATCAGGGTGCTGGCATGATGGAGTTCTGGTAATGACTCTCTTCTGGCTTCTTTTGTAAGGATACTAATCCCATTCATGAGCGCTCTGCTCTCATGACCTAATCACCACCCAAAGGCCTCATTTTCTAATACCATCACCTTGAGGGTTAATATTTCAAAATATAAATGTTGGGGGGAGACATTTATTTATTTATTTATTTATTTTTAACGTTTATTTATTTTTGAGACAGAGAGAGACAGAGCATGAACGGGGGAGGGTGAGAGAGAGGGAGACACAGAATCTGAAACAGGCTCCAGGCTCTGAGCTGTCAGCACAGAGCCCAACGTGGGGCTCGAACCCACGGACAGAGAGATCATGACCTGAGCCGAGGTCGGCCGCTTAACCGACTGAGCCACCCAGGCGCTCCGACAGACATTTAATCTATAGCAAATATATACATCTAATCCCATCTCTGTAGATTCTGACACAGAACATAAGCTGAATAAAGATAAGGGTTTTATTTGTTTTCCTCACACCTGTAACCTGTGCCTAGAGCAGTGCTTGGCACATAGTAGATGTTCAAAAAAATATATGTTGGGTAAATAACAGTCTATAGGATGGGGCCCAGATGATTGAGTTTTTAAGTTTCTTAAGTCATTTTGATGTGTGGTCAGGTTGACAACTACCATAGTATACTTGGTTTCTCTTATCTACCTTACAGATTCATCTTCAGAATGTCATGGCTTGTCATGTCATGTTCATGGCTTCTGCTGTATTTCATGGCTTTTTTCTCTGCATCATTTCAGTTTCATATCTCTTTACTAACGGCCTATTTCTCTGTATTTTGCAATTCACTATTAATAAGAGTGATTGGTCTAGCTGATCTCTGAATAGATTTCCCACATCGGAGGCCTGTACAGTTAGCTTGCAGATTGGATGCCCTTGCTTCTCTCTAGCCTAATTACTTGTAGCCAAGAAGGAGAGAAATAGAAAGAACAGAACCACGTGGTATAAAACACAGCAGCCTAATAGACTGTAGGTGTGGCAGGTAATATGATTGGGTTGTCTAGTACAGAAGGCTTAGTTGTATCTCCATATTTTTACTAATTATAATTAATGGATTAAATATCTTTGAGTGCCGTACGTACCAGGTGTTGAGCGCCTTACATGTCGGGCACAGGAAATAGTAAGCAAGAGAAACATGTAGTCTTCTCTCATTGAGCTTATTCTGTGATAGGAAGGACAGGCAATTAATAAAGCCATTAAAACATAGGATGATATAAAAGAAAATTGGATAAGTTGGACCCCATAAAAATTGAAATCTTTTGTTTTTCAAAAGACCCTTAGAAGAGAGTGAAAAGGTAAGTTTTTGCCTGGGAGAAAATATTTTCAAAACATATATTTAATAAAGGACTTGTACCAGAATATACAGAGGACATTTTAACACAATAATAAAAAGTCAACCTAATACAAAAGTGGGAGAAATATTTGAACAAATACTTTACTAACAAAGACATATGAATGTCACATAAACATATGAAAAGACGTTCAACACCATTAGTCATTAGAGAAATGCAAATCAAAACCACAGTGTGATACTGTGCAGCGACTTGAGTAGCTAAAATTAAAATGACTGACTACACCAAGTGTTGTCAAGAAGACAGAACAACTGGACCTCTCATATATTGGTGGGAATGCAAAATGAAACAGCCACTTTGGAAAGCAATTTGGCAGTTTCTTATAAAGTTAAACATATATTTACCATATGATCCAGCAATTCTACTTGGAGGTCTTTGCCTAGGAAAAATGAAAATATATGTCCAAAGACTTGTAAGTAAATATTTATAGCACCTTTATTCACAATGTCTCCAAACTGGAAGCAAACATTTTGGAAACAACAGGTTAATAGATAAACAAACTGGTATATCTATGTGAAGGAATTCTACACAGCAATTAAAAAAAAAGGAATGAACTACTCTTATATGAAACAAGGATGAATTTCATTCAGAAGTATTCCATTAAGTGAAAGAAGCCAGCCACAAATGACTGCCTATGTGTGCATGTATGATTCTATTTATGTTTATGGAAAAGCAAAACTACAATGGCAGAGCAGATCAGTGGTTAATCTGAAGGCAGAGGTGTTGTGGGGAGGACTGACTAGGAAAAGCACAACGGAATTTTTGGGCTAATAGAAATATTCTATATCTTGATTGTGGTGGTTGTTACACAATTGATACATTTGTTAAAATGTATTAAATTATACACTTAAATTGGCTAATTTAATTGTACATAAATTATACCTCAACTAAGCTGAGTTTTAAAAAAGAAAAATGAAGTGTAATAAATGCTTGGATTGGGAGAGGCATGATGCTCTGGGAACACCATATAGGTCACTTCACAATCCAGGAGAGTCTGAGGGGGATTTTCATGGGATGATCTACTTACTCTCAACATGAGTAGGAATATGCCAAGCGCACAGGGCTAGGTGAAAGGGAAGAGGGTTCTACAGAGTCAGCAGCAGAGGCTCAGAGGTAGGAGAAAACAAGAGACTTCAGAGATGTTAGTGAAGGAGGAAGGAGGAACACTGAGTGTAGAAAGGTAGGATGGGGAAAGTAAGGACTTTTAAAGTCATGTTAAGTTTGGATTTTATCCTAAGAGTGACTGACGTGTTGTAAACCCTTCTTATGACAGAATTATACGATGTTATTTCTGATTTGTAAGAATGTCTCTGTCTGCTGTGTGAATGGGTTGGATGGGAAGACCTTGATCAAGAGGACATCAGATGATAGTGCCACAAATTGGGGGAGTTACGAGGGGGATGGACAGAGGTGGGTGGATTTCAGAAATATTTAGGAAGCAGAATTTCGTGCGGGAGTTGAGGGTGAAGGAAGAGCCATCAAAAATGGTTCTAGGTTTCTAGTTTAAATAATTGGGTATGTGGTGGTGCCATTCACTGAAATAAAGAATAAAGGAGCCAGAAAAGGTTTGGGGGAAAATTCATGACTTTAGCTTTGTACATGTTGTTTTGAGGTGCCTGGGAAGCATTGATGCTGTGTTTAGAGGTGGTTGGATATATATATCTGTTGCTTAGAAGACAGATCTCGGCTGCAGAAATATATATGTCATTTCCATGCAGGTGGTAATTTAAATCATGGAACTGATAACTGAGGAGATGGATGAGTAGGTGAGGAAAAAAGAAGCCCACGGCACAATCCCAAGAAATTCCTATGCTTAAGGGAGAGGTAGGAGGAAAATTAGGAGAGCACTGTATTATGAAAGCCACTAGAAGGAGTGAATGGTCAACAATATCAAATGGAATTGCTTCATTAAAGAATTTGGTGACTTTTAAGGTTCTTGATTAATATGTATTATGGAATTTTTGAGAGATGGACTTACAGTAAAAGATGAATCACTGTTATGCAACCATTAAGAAGAAAAAGAAAGTAACTAGTTTGATGGCCTGTGAAAAGGCAGGGCATTTCCTACACAGATGGAAGAACTGAGAGTTTTCTATCATTTTGTTTTGTCCTCCCTTTGGATTTTCCTCACCCGTTAGAGACTTTTAGAACACTAAACATTAAAGAGCTTCCAGAAATCCCCTTATATACATTCTGGGTGGAGAAACTTGCATCAGATATTCCCTTATTTACAAAACTATGAGCAAGAACCTACTTTTTCAATGTTTGCTTAATAAGTACTATCCACCTTAATTCCCCTGTTCCTTTTGGTCTCTTTCACTCCTCGAATGGGTGTGACTAGCTTGAAGAGATCAATGGGAAAAGGTTTTTGATCCCCCTACCTTAAGCAAGAAGTGTTTGTTGAGCGGGCAAGAGTATCAGTCACTGATGCACAGAGAAATTGTTTTTAAGTGAGTTCCAGTTGCTTTCAAATTGATCTTTTTTTAACATTTTATTTTATTTTTTGAGAGACAGAGAGAGAGAGAGCATGGGCAGGGGAGGAACAGACAGAGAGGGAGAAACAGAATCCAAAGCAGGCTCCAGGCTCTGAGCTGTCAGCACAGAGCCTGATGCAGGACTCGAACCCACGATTGCCAAATCATGACCTGAGCCAAAGTTCGATGCTCAACCGAGCCACCCAGACACCCCTGATTCCTTTTTTTAAAGTTTACTTCTTTATTTTGACAGACAGAGAAAGAGTGGGGGAGGGACAGAAGAAGAGAGAGAGAGAATCCCAAGCAGGTTCCACACTGTCAGCACAGAGGCTGATGTGAGGCTCCAACTCACAAACTGTGAGATTATGACCTGAGCTGAAATCAAGAGTTGGAGACTTAACTGACTGAGCCACCCAGGCACCCCCGAATTGATCTTATTATCATGGTCAGCTTTAGAGGTCCATTGGAGAATGCTGGAACAAAAGTGTCCACTTCTCCAGATGCCATCTTTCCCTTTCCTTTTTTGTAATTGCCTTCTCCCCCCAAAAAAGGATGATATAGAAAGCTTTTGAAGAGCTGGAGTTAGAACTGTTAAAGATTCAATAGAAGAATATTTTTAAGGAGCCAACTGAAGGTCATGGCTATAAGAGCTCAGATAGAAGAGCCTGGGAAATGGCTATAGGGCCCTTACTAAATCATGGTTCTAACCAATGACAATTTCTGTTGTCATTTCTCTGTTCAGGAAGGATGGGGGAGGACTTCCAAGCTATCTGTGCCAGTTATAAGTTTATTGTCTTTGAGCTCCAAATTTAGTTTTCAATACATGCTTGGGATAATGGACTGGACTCTTTAAGCATTTCTCTGTCACAGTGAGGATGATGTTAAGCTTCATCAGTAAAGATTGTCCAATGGACACCACAGGAGGACAAGAGCTTCTCTTCCTGGTTTCATGTGCTACATTTTACTTTTCTTTGCTCCTGCTTTGAGGTCTGTGTTTATTAACTATCTACTGGTGCACTACCCCAAATATGCCCCAGAATGTGTAGTCCATTGGTGACTTTGCAGGCCTGGCCTGGACCTGGTGACTATCTTGCTTCAACCCTCCCAAGGTGGACACTTGTGTGCTCAGATCTAATGCTGGCAGTGGATCCTGATTTCTTTTGTGTGTCTTCCTTGCTTGCTTGTACTCCAGAATGTTGTTTCCTATAACTGTCTCACTATGGATACCACATGCTCCAGACCTTGTACCAGCAGTAATGCCCTGATTCCCTGTGTGTGCTCATCCACCAGCTTTGACTTGCTTACTCCCTGGAGGGTTATTTCTTGCTGTGCAGTGACTGTGGATCAACTCTGGCCTGGCCAATTAGCAAACATCTCCCCTATCCAGTGGACTGAAACCATACCTTCTTCAATGAGGTTTTTCACCCCAGTGTTGCAGGCCCTCTGTCCACATTTGGAGGCCCTCTGTCCAAATTTCTTCTTTCTTATGTATTCTTCCCCAACCATAATGTTCTCTTTAGAGTTCTCTTACATCTTTATAGTTACTTCTCTATCATAGTTAAATAATTTTTTAATGCTAAACTTACTATGTGGTTTCTGTCTTCTGATTACATGCAGACTGATACACTATCTTTTCCTTTATCTATTATACATACATTTCTAAGATTAGTCAATCAACAGCTCAGCTCTTATTTAAAACTCAAACCAACTCACCCCAAACCCCCAACCAAAACACCCCAAACCCAAAAAACAACAGCAATCCTTGAGTGATTTGGCATTACATAGCATTCAAGACCCTCCATGTTCTGGCTGCTGCCTGCCTTTACAATCTTATTTTCTACTCTTTCTAGAATAACCAAGGCAAGTAGCACTGTGCAGTACAGAAAGTCCACTTATAGGTTTGACTTTAAGCTCTACTACTTATTACTAAGCAGACAAAGGCATGTTCTTAGGTGCCCTTGAGTTTTAGTTTACTCAGAATATGTGGAAATGCTTTGTAAACTAGAAGGAAATGAATTATTTGTAGAAAGAAAAGCTTCCAAGCTGGTGAGAAATTCAACCTATTCAAAATTCAAACCTCTTGGGAGAGGTATTCCTATTCCATGAGAATTTGATGAAGGGTTGTAGGGCCTTAAGTTTGTAATAAAAGATGAAGGACCCTACTACTTGTGTAGAAAAGAAGCAGATTTCCCTGATTGCTCATAGATTGGACTCATCTTTGTTGGGCATCAGGCCAGCCTGTGGATTTTTTTTTATCAGCAGGTGGTTCTTCTGAATTCCTCATTATCTTGGATACATAACGCTGGGGCAAAAAAGCCAATTCTAGGAGAACTTGAAACATGAATATAAAAGGCATTTAAAATTTTCTGTTAAAAAATGTCCTTAGGGAAGAAATATAGTGTTCCTTCTTCTGTGGCCTGAAGAGAAAGGTGAGTTCAACAGAGGGTAAAAATAAAGAGAAGTAGCCATTCCAGTCTTGCTTAGACAAAACCTTCATTATCTAACCTTTCTATAGCTCTTTGTAATTTCCAAAGACCTTTACAAATGCATTTTTCTTCCAAGTAACAAGTCTCTGATCAAAGCAGGTTAGTATTCATCTTTCCATTTTCTAGATGAGAAGAAAAGAGTTCCAGAGAAGTGAAGTCACTTTCACAGGTCCCAGGATGAGTCAAAGTTAGAATGAGGTTTTGAACCTTTGCCACAGAGTTCTTGGCTTAATTACTCTGCAACGTGTTATTTCCTGTCTTGACTAAAGCTCTACAAATTGGTTAAAAAAATTCTTAATCTAAGAAGCCAAGTCCAGAATTCTGAATAGAGGAACCTCTGTGGGAAGTCTTGAGGTTTTATTAAAACTGAGATTCCTCTGGGCCACCCTGCTTAGAGGGATGTGGAGAAGAGCAGATGTGGTTCATCGACTTCAGAGATGGAAGTCCTAGATTTCAGATGAGGTGCTCCCTCAGGTTTCCTGGGGATTATGGTTGTATCTCTTTATAGAAGAAATCTCAAAGTGATGTTTGTAGGATTGGCATCTGAGAAGGTGGTTTAGCTCAGCAGTTGAGATTTGTGTCCAGTTCTCATGTACCCAGTCAGCTCTTCATGTTTTTGAGTTCTTTTTTCTCAGGGGAGAAACTGGCCAGTCTCCAATTTGTAGAATTCTAATTTAGGTTATATATTTATTTGCATTGTGAGTCTATTTCAGATTTGATGTAAGATTGCTGACTAGTACATTGCCAAATACCCTATAGGTACCTCAATAAATATTTATTAATGTTAATCATGAGAACGATCTTTTTCAATATTTACATTTGAAATATGTACTCTACCAATACAGCAACAGGGAAAACTTTCAGGATAATTACATTTTGCATTTATATGCAGTGATTTTCTTCCCAGAGCCTCAAATTTTGGCAGAAACATGATTATGGTATTTTTTTCCTCAACCTTAAGTTATTGGCAAACGTTAGTCCTATTTTACAGATGAGGAGTGTAAAAAGGAAAAGAGAGTGATTTGCAAAGAGTCTCACAGTGAATTGAAGCGAAGTAGAGAATGAAAATTTAGGTCTGTGTTTCCAAATTTCAGTAAAAACAGCCTAGTTCTGAAAATTAAAATGATGGTAAAGAAGTTATAATGGGGCATGACTAGTTCACTTGCATGGAACTATCCTCCTGACTAAAATTTAATTTTGAAAGACAAAATTTTCTTTTGACTCTACCTGTAGATTATAGCCTCTACTGGCAGTTGGAGGCTATTTTTTTCCCCACTGAATTTAACCTGTGATTGTTTATTCCTGATGATTCAGACAGCAATATTACTTATTTATATTATTGCTATCTATTTTTTTCAAATCAACCCACTCAATATGTAGTTTATCCAATATTTTGCTCTTTAATATATAGATTCACACTGCAGTAGTTGAAGGGGCACCTGGGTAGCTCAGTTGGTTAAGCGTCCAACTTTGGCTCAGGTCATGATCTCAAGGTCCGTGAGTTTGAGTCCTGCATCAGGCTCTGTGCTGACTCGTCAGAGCCTGGAGCCTGCTTCAGATTCTGTATCTCCCTCTCTCTCTGGCCCTCCCCTGCTCATGCTTTCTCTCTCTCTCTCTCTCTCTCTCTCAAAAATAAATAAACACTAAAATAAATAAATAAATAAATAAATAAATAAATAAATAAATAAATAAATAAATAAAAAAACAGTAGTTGAGGTATGAATAGCTATTAATATTTCCTTTTTTTCATTTCAATATAATTTATTGTCAAATTGGCTTCCATACAACACCCAGTGCTCATCCCAACAAGTTCCTTCCTCAATGCCCATCACCCACTTTCCCCTCTCCCCCACCTCCCATCAACCCTCAGTTTGTTCTCTGTATTTAAGAATCTCTTATGGGGGCGCCTGGGTGGCTCAGTCCGTTAAGCGGCCGACCTCGGCCCAGGTCATGATCTCGCGGTCTGTGAGTTCGAGCCCCGCATCGGGCTCTGTGCTGACAGCTCAGAGCCTGGAGCCTGTTTCAGATTCTGTGTCTCCCTCTCTCTGACCCTCCCCCGTTCATGCTTTGTCTCTCTCTGTCTCAAAAATAAATAAACGCTTAAAAAAAAAAAAACATTAAAAAAAAAAAAAAAGAATCTCTTATGGTTTGCCTCCCTCCCTCTCTGTAACTTTTTCCCCCTCCCCCATGGTCTTGTGTTAAGTTTTTCAAGATCCACATATGAGTGAAAACATATGGTATCTGTCTTTCTCTGACTGACTTCATTAATACTTCTCTTAATCAAAGTGGAAAATGGCTTTAGTAGTTATTTTAGAAATAAGTTCAGTAGATATTTTAGAAACATACTACCAGTTGTTCTTTTTTTTTTTTTTGAGTAATCTCTACACCCAACGTGGGGCTCAAACTCATGACTCTGAGATCAAGTGTCAGATGTTCTATTGACTGAGCCAGCCAAGTGCCCCTACCTAGTTAATTTTATAGCTTCATGTATGAATAACATGAATAACTGGTGTATATATATACATATGTACATATATATATATATATACATATGTATATATATATACACATATATATACATGTGTATATGTATATATATATACACACATATATATACATATGTATATGTATATATATATATATATTTAAAAATAACAGAAAAAAATGCATTTTGTAGCAATTTTTCTTTTTTTAATGTTTATTTGTTTATTTTGAGAGAGAGAGAGAGAGAGAAAGAGAGAGAATGAATGAACATGTGCAAGTGGGGGAGGCGCAGAGAGAGAAGGAGACAATCTCAAGCAGGCTCCACACTGTCAGCACAGAGCCGGATGCAGGGCTCGATCCCACAAACAGCGAGATCATGACCTGAGTCGAAACCAAGAGTTGCCTGCTTAACTGACTAACTGAGCCACCTAGGCGCCTCCGTAGCATTTTTTCTTGTTAAAATTCTGTAAAACATCTTACAGTATTAACTATTTTTATTACTTGTTTTAAATGGTATTTCTTAACAGGTAATTTATAATTCACCTGCATCAGAGTTACCAGAGATATCTATTAAAATTCAAAGCCCAGGGTCTTACCCCAAATCTACTGAACATGACTGTTAACACTGGAGTCCAGAAACCTGCATTTTAAATCTGCTTTTTTAGGTGATTTTTACAAACTGCTAGGTAACTTAGCATCGCTTCAACGTGAGAGGACAGACACATGGGGACCGAGTCAAGGGAGATGAGCAAGGACATGAAGGGTATGATATGCTGTGGTATTTGGATCTTATCCTGGAGGTAACAGAGACTTAAAATAGGCAGCCACATAAATTTACTGAGTTCATTTGTGTTACTTTTATAAAGTATTTATTTGGGGAGTTAATCTTACTATCAAGAAAGATGGGTGAGGCTAAACACACATAGGCTTGCATTCTTATATAAGGTTATTTTGAAGGATACCAGATATATATAATTTATTTCTCACTCTCCTGGTATTAATGGTTCCAAGTTTTTCACCTGTGAATGACAAGCAATATAAACAACTATTATTTCCTCTTATGATTCATGTAAAAATTAATGTATGAAAAAAGAAACTCAAGGATCAAACTGGTAATATTGATAATATACATTTACAATTACAAAACCATTGATAACTATAAATGCCATCGTTATGCTAATAAAATGGGAAACAGTCCTGAAGCATCTGGCTCAAGGTTGGTATACTTTTTTTTTTTTTTTTTAAGTTTATTTATTTATTTTGAGAGAATCAGAGACAGCAGGAGATAGGGAGGGGCAGAGAAAGAATCCCAAGAAGGCTCTGCACTGTCAGTGAAGAGCTGGACGCGGGGATCAAACCCATGAACTATGAGATTATGACCCAAACTGAAACCAAGACTCAGACACTCAACCAAGTGAGCCACCCAGGCACCCCAAGGCTCGTATATTTTATAGGGTCCACCTGTGTAGCAATTTGTACTGGCTTGAGTGTATTTGCAATTATATGTGCCTCCTGCATTAATAAAAATATAATTGTGGTAGTTAGGTTAGTCTGCTAAAACAAACAACCCAAAACGTGGGTCAACACAATGAAAGATTGTCTCTCACTCATGTCACAGCTAATGCAGGTTCCCAGGCATGGATTGGAGCTTTGCTCCATGCAGGGACCCAGGACTTTTTCAATGAATTATTTCTCCATCTTCAAAGGCCGTGAAATCTAGTCTGCATCCAGCATTCAGACAAGGTAGAGAAAGACTGTAGAGAAGTTGCACATGCTCTTTACCACCTCACTGGAGGTGACATACATCATCTCCTCCCCCACGGTCCCCTGGTGAGAACCAGTCATGATTCCACTGAGCTGCAAGGGATTTGGGAGCTGTGGTCTTCCTTTATTGAGAAAGAAGAGAACAGAGCCAGTTTCTGCCACAGTAGACTATTCTTCCAGATCACTCAATATCAGAGATGTACTAGTGAAGAGGAACTGCTCAAATAAATAGACTAACATACTATAGATATTTCCCAACTTATGTATAATCCGTATAGTCAGGCATTCATTGAAGGCAATTATCTCAATGATGTAGAAGGTCCAGGGAAGTCTTTATCAAACTTTATAGACTATACTTCAATAAGAAATGTATTTTACATGGTGACTCATTACCAGTGTACATGTAACAATATAAAAATGTCATACCTGTTGTTAAGGAAACAATAACGCTTACTATATGTGGTATACTCTGGTATTTTCTATCTTGTTTTCTACAGTTTCATTCTATCCTGTGGTCTTGACTGTCTCAAGAGTAGGCTCATCTATAGTCTCGGGGGGTTCCATTCCATCTTTGGCAGTCTCTGCTTCTGAGGGGAGATGCCCAGAGCAGTTTGAGTCCAGGTTCCTGACATGTAGATGATTCTCACTGCAGTCTTTTAGACACTCCAAAGACCATTATCACTTGTGATCACCTCTGTTTTCTTTCTTTCCTCTTACTGATAAGGTTGTTGGATTTCTCAAATAAAAATACATGATTTTCAGTGAAATTTGAATTTCAGACAATGAATAATTTTTTGGTATAACAATGTCTCATGCAATATTTGGGACATACTTACACTAAAAAATTATTCGTTGAAATCTAAAGTAACTGGGTGTCCTATATTTTATCTGGCAATCCTGCCACTGCTACTTATCTCTTTTGGTTGCTGATAATAAGGAAATCAGGCAGGCATTAGATACCGGCTATAGGGACAGGAGGGGAGAGGCTGAGAGTTTGGGGCCTATTTTGTAGTGAGCCAGGAGGAAGAGAGAAGTTTTAGTCAAAGTCAGTGGAAGGTAGCAGGGAAATGGGTAGTTGGTGATGGGGTGACACTGACCTGAAAAAGTGAAGGGATTGGCAAGGAAATGAGCATGTGCAAGGTGTGTTCCTGTAGTCTTACAGTGGCAGGAAGTCCTGGCCTACCAAAGCCTTTATCCCTTTATCTGTAACTCTTGAGATCCCATCATTCTTCTTCAATTTCCCCTGTTGTCACCTGAGCTGTGTTGGAGGCTTTCTTTCAGGTGACAAACTACCAATAGGAACTTGGAGCATAGGTAAGGAGGGGGTAGTTCAATAATAAGGTGCCTTAGCAAGTATTGGAGAAGGAGAGGGAGTATTTATTCTTTGAATCCTTAGTTGAAATAATGCATGACTTTTCCATATGAAGGTGGTCTTAAATAGTGGTATTTTCTTTGGAAACCACTCTGCAAGAAATTCTCTAGAAGCTCACTAAAATGCAGATTTCTAGGCCCTGCACATATATTTGCACTTAGTAGATGTAGGGTAAGGCTGTGGATTTTCTTTCTTTCCTTCTTTCTTATCTTAACTTTTTATTTAAGCTCCAGTTAGTTAACAGAGAGTGTAATATTAGTTTCAGGTGTACAGTATAGTGATTCAACACTTCTATATATCACCCGGTGCTCATCACAACAAGTACACTCCTCAACCTCCTCCATATTTATTTTTTACAAGTTCCCAGAACATCAACTTGGAATATATTGTAATGAAGTATAGTATAGCATGGTCTAGTCTAGTCTAGTGTAGTTTAGTATTATATAAGAGTATATAGTGTTAATAAATTACAGTACTATAGGCATAAATTTAGTTATGATTTGTAAGTTTTCTGCAGATCTTTTATTTTTATGTATTTTTTTATATGAATGCTTTCATAGTTTCAAACTACGTAACAAAGGACTTTTGGAACAGAGTCCCTTCCCAAATTGGAGACGTGGCTAATACAAGTGCCATCTAGTGGCCAAAGTAGTTTTAACTAGATTTTGCTAAAAAATAGTTAAAATGCTAGGGAATTTTATTTTGCTATCTCACCAGCCTGAGGACTAGCCCTAGGACATGAAAGTTACATGTTATTGTAAATTCTGCTGGGAGTGGCCTCAGCTATATTGAAGTTCCTGCAGCACAGATAAAGTTCTGTTTTCCCCATTTCTGAAGCAGGCACCTGGTATAGGGGGGCTTGGGCCACAAAGCTCCTCTGCTTATTCCCCGAGGTCACTTATTAAGGGGTTGTAGAGTACTTGATATTAATTCATTCCTTATTCAATCAGTCATTCAACATCGAACCAACATTTATTTATTTATTTGTTTGTTTGTTTATTTATTCAGTGCCAACTAGGTTTAAAAGACTGTGCTAGGTGATAAAAGATTAATCAGACTGGATTTCTATTCTTTCTAGGGCTTAATGTCTAATAGTGAACATATATATGCCTTAAATGAAAGTAGTTTCGTGAGATTTAGAAAGGTGAACCAGATATTGTCCTAATCTTAAGGAACATATGGTCAACAGAAGAAAGAGGAAATTCCCAGGACTGCTCTAGGTGCAGCCTTTGGGGAGATAAGACATGTACCCACAAAACAGGGAATAACGGCAGGCATTAGCTGAACTGTATGCTCCAGGGCTCCATCCACAAGTTCTCCAACAAGGCAGAAATGGCCTCTCTCAGCTCAGCACTCCATGCCTTCCCTACTTAGCTCTGCACATTTTGGAAACAACAGACAATGGTTGATATCTGTATCAACAACAGATTAACTGTTTTTCACACCCATGGTTATCAATTGCAATATAGCAGCTTTACAAAAAAGAAGAAAAACAAAAGCTGGCCCTGTCACTGTAGTTGGCATTCAAGTCACTAATTTGTCTTAAAACTTTTACATAGATTTCAGCTAGCTTATACAGCTAATAAATCCAAATGAAAAAATTCTGGTTGTGACTATTTCTTGGTTAATTTTGATGATGAAAAAAAATGATACCACAAGTTGAATAACAAAAAAAAGCTTGTATTTGAATTTAGCTATGGTGAACTAATAGCAATCCCTCAAGTCCTTTCCATTATAGCATTGTTAAATTGGGTAGAGTTTTCCAGAATTCCCCCTCCCATTTTCCTCCTTCAGGGTTATGATTAATTTTATTGACTTAATCTCAAACTGATATTTTACAGTTAATCCTTTCAGACATTCAGAGACAGATTTCATTTTAATGGTTTAAATTTGAAGAGTTTTTCAGTGCTTTGCTGGGATGCTGTTCTGAGTGCTCAGATGGAAGAAGGAACTTAAAAATGATTTATAAAGCAGGTAATATCTGTGACATTCATATTATCTACTAAAGTCTACAAGGGGAAAACTGATCTTGCATTTTTTTCCTTCAAAAAAAATTCCCAAACCACTACTCAATTAAAATCTCTAACTCAACACCCCATTACAAAATATTATAATGTATTAATAATATAGGTCTATATAATTCTGTCTTTAAAAATAGATATAAGAAAACATTTTGAATGACTTATGGTATAATAAAATTTGGTATATTTATATATTGGTAAAATATCCTATTAATATATATATACATTTTGCATTACTTAGACATGCCATTAACATTGACTAACATGAAGGCAAACTTCAGATACTTAAAAAGCACTTTTGTAGGAAGGTAAGCAGTACTGATTAATGCGAGTGGGATTTATGAAAATTTCATGGGCCTTATATAATTTTTGTGAGTCTTATGATTTTCTAAAAAAAGAAAAAGCAGCTTTGAGTTACAAGCCATTATTTCTGAGATATCTGCTGAGAATGGACTGCAACAGTTCCTTTTTTTCTGGGCAAAGGAAACTGCACACAGATGCTCCTGTGAGGCACAGCATTGGTCACAGCTGCACTACCCTGGCAGGGTAAGATTATTTTTGTGATTCTCCAACTTCTTTTTTGCCAATAAAATACAAATTTGGATTCAAGTGTTCTCTGCTAATGACTACAGAAACAACAACCTGACATAAACTAGCAAGCCAATATGTAAGGTTTAGGCACACCTCCCTTAATAAAGATGCTCTATTCTTTCATTCATTCATTCATTCATTCACTCATTCATTCCTTCAACAAATACTTATTAAGCACCCACTATATATCAAGTACTGTTCTAGGTACTGGGGTTTCAACAGTGGATAAAATAGGCCACCATCCTGGCCCATGGGCTCAAGCTTATATTCTAGTGGGTGGATATAGAAAATAAACAAAACAAAGAAGTAAACCATAGTGTGCAGATGGTGATAAGTGCTATGGAGAAAAATAAAGGAGGAAAAGGGTAGAGGAAGTTCTAGGATGAAGGACAGAATTCAAATTTAAACACAATAGCCAGAGAAGACCTCATTGAGAGCAAAGACAAAAGTGGCAAAGGAGTGAGCCATATAAATATATCTGGGGAAAGAGTGTTGTAGGCAGAGAAAACAGTAAGTGCCATGCCTCTGAAGTAGAAGAATGCTTGATGTGCTAGCTGAATAACAAGGAGGACAGTAAGGCAAGAGCAGTAAATGCAGTAGAGGATATAAGGGATGAGGTCAGGGAGGTAATGGGGCCATATCTCGTAGGGCTTTGTAAATCATTGTAATGACTTTTATGAGGGAGAAGAGCTACTGGAAGGTTGTGAGCAGAGAAATAACATTTGATTTATGTTTTAAAAGAATGACAACAGGTCCTTCACTGAACTAGGAATCAAGGTCATCAACTTAGAGTGAGAATAAAGGTGAGGGTGCTGGAAGAGATAATTATGCAGTTTCCTAGGAGGGTGGGATAATGATTTGATTAGAGAAATATAGTATGATTACTAGGGAGCACAGAGGGCCCGCTTGGGGTTAGTGGTCATGAATTTAAAGTGGGATCAGTCAGCCATGTGGAGCAGGCAGAGTAGGATTTAATGAGGGTTGAGGTTTTGCCAAGTGACGAAGAGAAGGGAGGATGGGGAAAGAGAGTTGAGAGTCACGCAAAGGCATGATTTAGTGATTGATTCTGGAATTTAGACTGGGAAGTGAGTACATGAGGGGAAAGGATGGTGAAAAGGTGGTAGGCTCAGTGGACTGAAAGTGTCATGCTGCAGGACTGTTGGGCATAGGACAGAGTGAGCTGGTCAGAGAAGGATATACTTGAACTTAAGGCCATAGGACAGAAAGCAGTTTCACTGATGGTGTGGCAAGGTTGAATTTCTCAAATATGGAATGAAAATGCCAAAGAGAAATGTTTATTACAATTGGATCCCTTTTGAATCATGCCATTCTCTCTAGATTTTTCTCCCCCAAACATGTGAGATTTTAGAGAACTAGCAGAAGATATCCACAATGGCTGACTTAGAAGTTTAGGTACTCAAGGGCGCCTGGGTGGCTCAGTCAGTTAAGTGTCCAACTTCAGCTCAGGTCATGATCACGTGGTTTGTGAGTTTGAGCCCTGTGTCAGGCTCCATGCTGACAGCTCAGAGCCTGGAGCCTGCTTCAGATTCTGTGTCTCCCTCTCTCTCTGCCCCTCACCCGCTCATGCTATCTCTCTCTCTCTCTCTCTCTCTTTCAAAAATAAACATAAAAAAAAAAGTTTAGGTACTCAGTTTGAAGATTTCGTTAAGAAGTTACAACCTAGCAGAATTCATCTAAGATTATTTGCTTAAACCTAGCCAAAAAACCTAAACAAACTAAAAACTAAAGAAGACTGAGATCAAGGAGACAAGATAGCCCTGTTCAGTTAGAAATATTCAAAGAACAAATGAACATCACATTTATATTTTCCATTGTCCCAGGCACTGGCTGTACAGTAGGAAAACACTTGTGAATTATAGCACACTAATGGTAAAATCAAAACACAAGATTACTAAATAAATACTTGCCATTGGAATACTCATCTCATTTACAAAATCATGCTGTTTCTCCATTGATTCTGAAGAGGGACTATTAGACTCTAAGCACATAAAACTTGAAAGAAGTGTAAACATAAATTATTTAGTGCTTTTTCTTAAAGAGCACTATCTAGTGCTCTTTAATTCTTTCAGATTAAAATGCCAACATTTGGAATTTCATAACATACACATGGTAGGCTGCTTGAGTCAAAATTACATCAGGATGTATAAGGATCTTGTAAGTTAAATTGGAATGAGGATTTGAAGACATCTGCATTTTTTTGTTATTGTTGTTTTCCATAAGACTTTCTAGATACAGAAGATGTAAAAAAAACCTGACACTTTAAGCTCTGCAGGTGGTGAAATATCAAGTATAATTAACTATGCAATTATTCTGAAGAAAGAAATTAAAATGACTTACATAAAAACTTAAAAAAAGGGCAAGCCCACAACAAATATAGATTGTTGTTTTATAGTGTCCAAAATTCAAACGCTTAAATTTTTTTTGTTTTGTTACAGACTGAAATGTAGATAGAAATATATATATATATATATATATATATATATATATATATATATTATATATATACGAGAGAATTAAATTAAACTGGCTTAAACAACTAGTGTAAGTCTGTATATTTTATTTTATTAAAAATTTTTTTTAATGTTTACTTATTCTTGAGAGAGAGAGAGAGAGAGAGAGACAGAGTGCAAGCAGGGAGGGGCAGAGAGAGAGACACAGAATCTGAAGCTGGCCTGAGCTGTCAGCAGAGAGCCTGATGCAGGGCTCAAACCCATGAACCTTGAGATCATGACTTGAGCCAAAGTCAGATGCCCAACTGACTGAGCCACGCAGACACCTGGTATTTTCTTCTTCTTATAAGGACACTAGTCATCTTGGATTAGGGCTCATCCTAATGACCTCACCTAAAAGAGTGAGTTGCAAAGGTGGAAAAAGCATATGGCTTTTGGCTTAATAAACCAGAAGTGTGTCTTACTGGGTACTAGAGCATGGCACTATAGTCAGCACTGGAAAAGAGAAATGGGAGAGAAGGGATCATGAGAAGTGTTTATTGTGGAACAAAAATCGTTTGGCCAGGGAGCAAAATCTCATCATGTTGGAACAGAAGGGACTGAGTAAACCATTCTGTTTATAGATAAGGCAGCTGAGGTTCAGAAAGAAACCCTGGGACTTCTGAGTACTAATGAAAAAAACATCTGAGTTATTTGATAGGGCAATAGATTTGTTTTCCCTCATCCTGGGACTAAGGGGAATTTCATAACACTATTACTACTCCCTAAGAGGGTATTGGATTGTAGACAAACCAAGAATTTCTATATGCTTCTTTTATTGAGGATGTTGCTGATCAGAGAGTTGAGTATTAGCCTCTCTGGGGTAAGAGTCTCCTCTCAGACAACTTCTAGAAAAATTTGGCTATGTTTTGCAAATAAGGATGGAGAAATGGAAACCCATGTTGTTACCTCCCCAGGGTCATCATTAACCAAACCAGCTGGCTGACAAGCCTGTGGCTATGGAAACCAAAATTACTGAGGAAAGATGGATTATCAAAATAAGCCTATTTTCTTTTCAAGTTGATATACTGGAATGACACCTTGGCCCTTTGAATTAGATATTGCAGAAATATCAGATTGGTTCATTTAATCTTCTTATTCAATGCCTTATCATCGTTTTCTTAAATGTCTTCTCCTTTGTGACCTTTTTGGTTTTGCTGAAGACAATGGTGAATACTGCATTTTCCTACACATGAAAGTTATTACATTGTAAACTCATGATATCCTTCAGTTTTCACATGTGAAAACTCAGAATTCCTAAGATGGAGAAAAAAAAAAAAAACCAGACTGTAGTGCTGGGCATACCTTTGTTCCAGGGACTCAGGATGATGAGAGAAATAGTAGCTGGGAGTTCAATGTGTCAGTATCTATCTATATGCAAATATCAGTTTTCTTCTCCAAAATAATTTTTTGTTGTTGTTCTTCATTGGGATTTGGAGGAGATATGCTATGTCTCATGTGCCACCAACTCTTATGTATGTTATGTATAAGTTACACACACAGAGATATATATACACATACACACAGGTGTCAGAATTCCTTAACCAGATCTGGAAACTCCATATGCAGGGACAATAGATACTAGGGTTGAAAGGCAAGGGGAGAATATGAATGACAGAAATATAGAAGGGTTTATTAACAAAATTCTTGGGGTAACTTGAGCTATTTTTTTCTGACCTTATTTTTTGTCTCCCAAAAGATAGTTGTACACTTTTTATATCATTATTCTAGATAGCACTAAAAAGCCTGAGGCAGCCTATTTAGAAATCTCTCTTATCGTATTAAACTGAATAGCAAGTAAATTTCAATCATAACTTGCAGCCAATAAAAACCTTACACAAACTGGCAGAATCTCAAAACCTTTGAAGGCTTCAACCGTGGAATTCTATGGAATATTAAAACCCAGTGCAGACTTTAGAAGGTAGTTCTGTTGGTGGAGCAATGAGAAAACACCTCAAGGACTTTCAAAACCATAAATCTAGGTGAAGTTAAAAATTTTTTTTAACGTTTATTCATTTTTGATAGAGACAGAGTACATGTGGGGGAGGGGCAGGGATAGTGGGAGACACAGAATCTGAAGCAGGCTCCAGGCTCTGAGCTGTCAGCACAGAGCCTGACGTGGGCTCGAACCCACAAACCGTGAGATCTTGACCTGAGCTGAAATCAGACACTTAACTGACTAGGCCACCCCTAGGCGAGGTTTTATATTTCAGTTATGGATGGAGAATTTGTCTTTAATTTTTGTTCTAAAATGAGACAGTGTCAGAATCTAACCAGAAACTGCCTTGCACAGGACGTTCAGAAATAAGAGATACCTAAAATGAAAGAAAGGGGATTAGAGCAAAGGGCACCAGTAAGAGACCCAAAGAAATTAGAGTAGGGGAATCAACAATAGCCATACACGCAAAAGATTCACAGGAATGAAGATTCCCTTCACTCCAGGGAAGATGGAGGAGTGGTAGAATCCTAAACTCAGCATGTCCCAAGAATACACCTAGCTAACAGCCACATCAGTGTAAATAACCCAGAAAACAATCTGAAGACTGGCAGAACAGACTCTCCACAGCTAAATGTAGGGAAGAGGCCACATCAAAGAAGGCAGGAAGGGCAGAGACATAGTTGAGAGCTAAACTGACCTGCAGGACTGTCTGTGGGAGAGAAGGACACAGCAGGCACAGAGAAGGGAGAGAACTAGACCCTCACACCAGGCAGTCAGGCACGGGGAGTCAGCACTAGGAAGACAAATCCCTATAACATTTGGCTTTGAAAACCAGAGAGGCCTAATTTCTTGAGTGCTTACAATCAGTGGGGCTTAACCCTGGTACTCTAAGAATCAGCAGGCTCAGCTCTGGGAGAACTGGAGAGTATAAGGAAACTAAGTCTTCACCCTTAAAGAGATGGTACAACAAATAGCCCCACTGAAATACAGCATGGGAGCAATAGCTTAAAAAATGCCTGGGGTATAAAGGAGGGAATTTGTTTACTAGTTTCAGAGTGTGTGCTAGAAGGGCAGACATTAGTGGGAGACTTCTCTAGGAACAAAAGAGCTGGCAGGTTCCATTTCCTTCCTCTGCCCTCAGCCTAGACACATGGACACCTGTGGGAACCAGTGCTGCGCCAACACTCACTATTTAACTTGCTAACAGTGTGCCTTGCCCCCATTTTCTTTTGCAGATATGCCCTCTCTATCCAGGGCTTGGTTCCACATCTCCTCTGATAGCAGATCCATGCAAACCTTGCTAACACTGTGTGTACTGCCTCCACATTCTCCTGTGGACCTGCCTCCTCCAATATGCCCCTTGGCCAGAATCCACCCAAAGTGGTTCCACAAGCCTGACAGTGTGCAAGCAGCTCTGACAGGGACCATCACTGCTCTAAAGTGACTCCTGCCCTGAGGAGAGGGGAAGATAACCACACACACTAGTCTGACTGCAGGCCCAGCAGTGGGCTGGGGACAGTCAGCAGGTCTGAATGCAGGCCTCACCCACCAATGAAAACTTCTCAGGCGATAACATAAGGAAAGCACACTGCAGTTAGGTGCTACTGCATCTCTGGCAAATGCTTTGTCTGACTCAGCTCAAGCCCAAGGTAGCCTCAGACTGGCCCACTAAAAACACAGGGTGCAAACCCTGCTCACAATAGGCAAAGAAAGCCCTTGCAGATGACCAGACTGAAGGTGAACACAGCTCAGCCACAACAATAGAGTGCATATAACACACATAGGAGACACCCCTGAAGTGCCAGGTTATGGTGAACAATGCCCTGAAGGGCACTATAGGAACTCTTCTCCATAAGGACACTACTTTCAAGAGCAGGAGAAATAGCTGATTTTCCTAACACATAGAAGCACAGAATTAGACAAAGTGAGGAGACAGAGGAATATGTCCCAAATGAAAGAACAGGACAAAATCACAGCAAGAGAGCTCAATGAAATGGAGATAAATAACATGCCTGATAGACATTTAAAGTAATGGTCATAAAGATACTCAATGGATTTGAGAAAAGAGTGGAATAGATGAAAGAATAGATGAAAACTTCCTGAATCTGGGGGAGGAAACAGAAATATAGATCCAGGAGGCACAGGGAGCTCCTAACAAAATCAATTCAAAGAGGTCCACACCAAGACACATAGTAATTAAAATGGCAAAAAGTAGTCATAAAGAGAATGTGAAAAGCAGCAAGAGAAAACAGTTACATACAAAGGAAACTACATAAATCTACCAGCTGATTTTTCAGCAGAAATTTTGTAGGACAGAAGGATGTGGCATGATATATTCAAAGTGCTGAAAGAAAGAAACCTGCAGCCAAGAACACTCTATCCAGCAACAGTATCATTCAGAATAAAAAGAGAGATAAAGAGTTTCCCAGACAAACAACAGGTAAAGGAATTCATGACCACTAAATCAGCCCTGCAAGAAATTTTCAAAGGGACTCTTTCAATGGAAAGGAAAGACCATAAGTAGGAGTAAGTACAGTAAGAAGCACAAAGCAGTAAAATCAAGTATATCTATAAAAATCAGTCCAGGGATTCAAAAAATGAAAGGATGTAAAGTATGACACATATGCCTAAAATGTGGGGGGGGGGGGATAAGGAATGGGTTCAAACTTCAGCAACCATCAACTTAATATGGACTGCTATATGCATAAGATGTTATACCCAAATAAAGCACAAATGAAAACCAATAATAGTTATGTGAAAAATAAAGAAAGTCAAGTGTGTTGCTACTGAAAGCCAGCAAACCATGAGAGAAGAGAGCAAGAGAAGAAAGGAACAGAGAAGAAGTACAAAAATAACCATAAAACAAGTACAAAAATGGCAATATGTACATACCTATCAACAATTACTTTGCATGTAAATGGACTAAATGCTCTAATCAAAAGACATAGGGTGAAGGAATGGATAAAAAAACAAGACTTATCTATATGCTGCCTATAAGAAACTCATTTCAGACCAAAAGGCATATGCATATTGAAAGTGAAAGGATGGAAAAGCATTTATCAGACAAATGGAAGTGAAAAAAAGGCGGGTAGCAATACTTATATTGGACAAAATACACTTTTTTTTTTTTTTTGTAATATATGAAATTTACTGTCAAATTGGTTTCCATACAACACCCAGTGCTCATCCCAAAAGGTGCCCTCCTCAATACCCATCACCCACCCTCCCCTCCCTCCCACCCCCCATCAACCCTCAGTTTGTTCTCAGTTTTTAACAGTCTCTTATGCTTTGGCTCTCTCCCACTCTAGCCTCTTTTTTTTTTTTTTTTTTTTTTTCCCTTCCCCTCCCCCATGGGTTTCTGTTATGTTTCTCAGGATCCACATAAGAGTGAAACCATATGGTATCTGTCTTTCTCTGTATGGCTTATTTCACTTAGCATCACACTCTCCAGTTCCATCCATGTTGCTACAAAAGGCCATATTTCATTTTTTCTCATTGCCACGTAGTATTCCATTGTGTATATAAACCACAATTTCTTTATCCATTCATCAGTTGATGGACATTTAGGCTCTTTCCATAATTTGGCTATTGTTGAGAGTGCCGCTATAAACATTGGGGTACAGGTGCCCCTATGCATCAGTACTCCTGTATCCCTTGGGTAAATTCCTAGCAGTGCTATTGCTGGGTCATAGGGTAGGTCTATTTTTAATTTTCTGAGGAACCTCCACACTGCTTTCCAGAGCGGCTGCACCAATTTGCATTCCCACCAACAGTGCAAGAGGGTTCCTGTTTCTCCACATCCTCTCCAGCATCTATAGTCTCCTGATTTCTTCATTTTGGCCACTCTGACTGGCGTGAGGTGATATCTGAGTGTGGTTTTGATTTGTATTTCCCTGATAAGGAGCGACGTTGAACATCTTTTCATGTGCCTGTTGGCCATCCGGATGTCTTCTTTAGAGAAGTGTCGATTCGACAAAATACACTTTAAAACAAAGACTATCACAAGAGACAAAGAAGGACATTACGTAATCATAAATGGAACAATCCAACAAAAAGATGTAACAACTGTAAATATTTGTATACCCAACATGAAAGCACTCAAATACACAAAGCAGCTAATAACAAACATAAAGGAAGTAATAGATAGTAATACAATAATAATAGGAGACTTTAATGCTCCTCTCACATCAATGGATAGATCATCCAGACAGAAAATCAACCAGAAAATAGTGGCTATCAATGATACATTGAACTAGATGGATCTAACAGATATATTCACAACATTCCATCCTAAAAGAGCAGACTATACATTCTTTTTAAGTGCACATGGAACATTCTCCAGAATACATCACATATTAGGCCACAAGACATGTCTCAACAAATTCAAAGGGACTGAATTCAGTCCTACCATGCATCTTTTCTGACCACAATGCTATGAAACTAGAAGTCAACCACAAGAAAAAATTGGGAGAGACCACAAATACAATAGAATAGATCAATGAAACCAGGAGCTGGTGTTTTGAAAAAAATCAGCAGAATTGTTAAACCACTAGCTAGACTCATTAAGAAAAAAGAGAAAGGACTCAAACAAAATCACAAATGAGAGAGGGAAGATAAAAACTGACACCACAGAAATACAAACAATTATAAGAGAATATTATGAAAAATATACGCCAACAAATTGGACAACTTAGAAGAAATGGATAAATTCCTAGAAACACATAACCTACCAAAGCTGAAGCAGAAAGAAATAGAAAATTTGAACACTGCAAGGAAACTGAATCAGTAATCAAAAAACTCTCAACAAATAGAAGTCCTGGACCAGATGGCTTCACAGGGGGATTCTACCAAACATTTAAATAAGATGTAATACCTATTGTTCTCAAACTATTCCAAAAAATAGAAGACGAAGGAAAACTTCCAAATTCATTCTATGAGGCCAGCATTACTCTGATACTAAAACCACATAAAGACACTATCAAAAAAGAGAACTACAGACACAAATCTCTGATGAACATAGATGCAAAAATCTTCAAGAAAATGCTAGCAAACCAAATCAAACAATATGTTAGAAAATTATTCACCACAATCAAGTGGGATTTATTCTTGGGTTGCAAGAGTAGTTCAATATTTACAAATCAATCAACATGTATATCATATTAATAAAAAAAAGGATAAGAACCAAATGATCATCTCAATAGATGGCAGAAAAAGCATTTGACAAAGTACAATATCCATTCATGATAAAAACCCTCAACCAAGTAGGTTTAGAGGGAACACACCTCAACATAATAAAGGCCATGTATGAAAACACCACAGCTAATGTACTCAATAATAAAGAACTATGAGCTTTCCTGTAAGGTCAGGAACAAGATAAGGATGCCCACTTTCAGCATTTTTATTCAGCATAGTACTGGAAGTCCTAGCCAAAGCAATCAGACAAGAAGAATAAATAAAAGGTATCCAAATTTGTTAGAAGTAAAACCTACTATTTGCAGATGACATGATACTATATATAGAAAGCTCTAAAGACTCTACCAAAAAATTACTTGAACTGGTAAATTAATTCAGTAAGGTCAAAACATAAAATAGATACATTGCATTTCTATATACTAATAATGAAGTGGCAGAAAGAAAAATTAAGAAAACAATACCAGTTACAATTACACCAAAAATCATAAGATGCCTACAAATAAACTTATAGCCAAGGAAGTGAAAGACCTGTACTCTGAAAACTATAAAATATTGATGAAAGCCATTCAAGACAATGCAAAGAAATGGAAATACATTAGATGCTCTTGGGATGGAAGAGAAAATATTGTTAGATGTTTATACTACTTAAAACAGGGGTACCTGGGTGGCTCAGTCGGTTAAGTGTCCGACTTTGGCTCAGGTCATGATCTTACGGTTTGTGGGTTCGAGCCCCATGTCAGGCTCTGTGCTGACAGCTCAGAGCCTGGAGCCTGCTTCAGATTCTGTGTATCCCTCTCTCTCTGCCCCTCCCCAACTAGCACTCTGTCTGTCTCTGTCTATCTCTCTCAAAAAAATATACTACTTAAAACAATCTACAGATTTAATGCAGTTCCAACAAATACCAATAACATTTTTCACACAACTGTAACAAATAATCCTATAATTTGTGTGGAACCACAAAAGACCCTGAATAGCCAAAGCAATCTTAGAAAAGAAGAACATAACTGGAGGTATCACAATCTCAGATTTCAAGATATATTACAAAGCTATAGTAATCAAAACAGTATAGTGGCACAAAAATAAATACATAGATCAATGGAACAGAATAGAGAGCCCAGAAATAAACCTATGATTATATAGTCAATTAATCTGACAAAGGAGGCAAGAATAGGCGACAGTTTCTTCAACAAATGATGTTGGGAAAACTGGACAGCTACATGCAAAAGAATGAAACTGGACCACTTTCTCACACCAAACACCGAAATAAACTAAAAATGGATTAAAAACCTGAATGTGAAAACTGACACCATAAAATTCTTAGAAGAGGGCACAGGCAGTAATTTCTCTGACACCAGCCACAGCAACATTTTTCTAAATATGTCTCCTGAGGCAAGGGAAACAAAAGCAAAAATAAACTACTGGGACTACATCAAAACAGAAAGCTTCTGTACAGCAAAGGAAACAATCAACGGAATAAAAGAATGGGAAAAGATATTTGCAAATGACATAGCTGATAAAGGTTTAGTATCCAAAATCTATAAAGAACTTTATACAACTCTACCAAAAAAAAAAAAAAAAAAAAAAAAAACCAAAACAACGCCTCAAAAAACAAACCCCAAAACAATTCAATTAAAAAATGGGCAGAAAACATGAACAGCCATTTCTCCAAAGACAATATAGAGGGCCAACAGACACATGAAAAAAATGTTCAACATCACTTATCATCAGTGAAATGCAAATCAAAACCACGATGAGATATCACCTCAGACTTGTCAGAATGGCTAAAGTCCAAAACACAGGAAACAACAAATATTGGTGAGGATGTGGAGAAAAACAACCCTTGTGCACCATTGGTGGGAATACAAACTGGTGCAGCCAATGTGGATACAGTATGGAGGTTTAAAAATAGAAATACCATATGATCCAGTAATTTCACTACTGGGTATTTCCCCAAAGAATACAAAGACACTAATTCAAAAAGATATATGCAGCTTTTATATTCATTGTAGCATTATTTACAATAGCCAAGATATGGAAGCAACCCAAGTGTCCATCAATAGATGAATAGATAAAGAGGAAGTGATTTTACACACACACACACACACACACACACACACACACACACACACCCCCTGGAATATTAACCATAAAAGAGAATGAAATCTTGCCATTTGTAAACAACATGGATGGATCTAGAGAGTATGATGCTAAGTGAAATAAGTCAGTTAGAGACAAATATCATACGATTATACTCATACATAGAACTTAAGAAACAAAACAAATGAAGATAAAAGGAGACAAACCAAAAAAACCTCTTAACTACAGAGAACTGATGGTTACCAGAAGGGAGGTGGGTGGGGGGATGGGTGAAATAGGCAAAGGAGATTAAGATTATCATTAAAGAGATTAGTTATGATGAGCAGTGAGTAATGTTTGGAATCAATGAATTACTATATTTTACACCTGGCACTAATATAATACTATATGTTAACTACACTGAAATTAATTTAAAAAAAAAAAGATTTACAGTATAGTAAAGAGGTCACACCCTGTTTTAGAGCAAGACTTCTGCTAAGCTATTTTAAAGAGTCTTTTCTGTTTTTAAAATTAACTTCAAGTAATATCCATGGCCTCCATTGGTAACCCATTAAACTATTTAATAACTCTTTCTCCTGGGATTTAGGTTCATCTATTCTGTTACAGCCAAGTCAAACTTTTTATGAGTTTAGATGAATTAGCTTGACATACTCCCCTGGGGTATAGACATTCTTTTATATGAGGATTACAGTTAGGTATGTACTTTTAGAAGATGCTAATTCCTTTATCCTTAATTTTTATACTCCTTAATCATCTTGATTGCATTCCTCTAACCCCTTCAAAGTTCCCTGAATAGTGAAAATATGAGCTTGGTTTGTCTATGATTATCTCAGGGTCAGACATCTCATTTTGGATTCTGTCGGAAATGTGAAAACATTGAGGCAGTTTTAAACTTTCTTCCCTTGTAAAATATGCCGTGGGTGATGTTCACATGTGTAACAGAATATAAAAATGGACATTTCTGTCAAAATCCAAAGATACAATTAATGCTGCATTCTAAGGGAGGAGGTAGTTCTAATGCGGAATTTCCAAAGGGGTAAACTGAAAGCTGGTTACATGATTCTTAAACCCCCTTGCCCACATAAAGGTCATGAAAAGGTTGAGAGAGTGGAGGTTTCAGAATTTGTAAGGGTTTCTTTGGAGAGTGTTGTGCTGAGTTTCATCTTCAAGGAGGTGGGTTGGGTGGGTGCTTTCTTCATCTCTGGTTAAGAGATTTAATAGATGGCATGAAGAATTTGATATATGTCCTCTGTGGTTAAGGGGACATCGTGGACTGGTGGCTAATGATTACATGGAAAATCTAAAATGGGGAACAGCATGCTAGATGCTCCAACTGCAGGAGTGAAGAAGAGGTGTCTGTGTTGGTTGACCTCTTTCCAGTGTGTGTTGGGCAATGAATACTGAGTCTATTTGCCATTGACCAGATGTGGGGTATGCAAGGGAAAAGTGGCCTGGAGTCTGGGGTTTGAGTTGTTATCAGCATCTATTTCTCCTGTCTCCATCTCTCAGTATAGCTTTTTTGTATGTTCAATCTATTCTCAGGCCCTCTCTTCGTAATTACAAGATGGCTGTCAGAAGTTCCTGGGGCTGGCTAATCCTTCAAACCAATGAAATATAGCAATTTCACTATTCTTAGCATAGGCCTGAGATGTGCTTCTACTGGACTGGCTTATGTCATCTACTTGGCCCTGAACAATGGCCAGATTGGCTCTGGGCTGAGTGGTGTACTTCATCCATGGAGCTGGGAAGTGTGTTCCATCCAGCACATGAGGCTGAGAGTATAAAAGAGGTAGATCCACAGAGAAAGGGGGTATAGGTGCTAGAAAAGCCAGCTATGTGTTCTTACACACCTAGGATTTCTGCATTTTTCTCTTTCTTAATTGTGTGTGTGTGTGTGTGTGTGTGTGTGTGTGTGTGTTTACGATAAAAAAAGAAAGGATTTAAGCCTATACTAGGCAGTGAGATCCTCTACAAGATGAAATGTAAGGCCTACTCCAAAAAAAGTGAGATGAAAAGGTTTCTGCCAAGAATCGGGAATTATAGTGGAATTACAGGAAAGCTGAGAAGCTGGGGAAGTGCATGGTTCTGAACTTGGAAGACTATAGCAAAGATTTATTGTAAATATTTGTGAATGGGATAGACACTTAAGCTTCACATTGTATCCAACATTTTCATGTCAACAGATAGCTCACAAAGATAGTGCTCAATATGTGCTATATCCTGAGCAAAAATTGTTCTTCATATAAATTAAGTCCTCTAATAATATTCTTTCATAGCATTGTGGATTTCCTTTCATAATAGAAACACAGTTTTCTACTACAGGTATTGGTGGAGTTATTTATATCTCACAGTAGACTAATTTCCATGTGAACAAGAATCATTTCCATTTTGCTCATCACTGAGTCAACAGCATTTTGCAGAGTGTCTGGCATCTAGTAGATGTTCAGTAAATGTTTGCTGAATGGATAATTGAATAAAGACTGTCCCCTTAGATCTACAGCATGACTTGGGAAAAGCAGTACATGTTGCTATGGGGGAGGAGGGCCTGCTTGCCTTACCAACCAGTTTGCCTTTGAGATGACCCTATCTGCTATGGGTCAGGTTGTGCTGTTACTCAAAGCATTTATTATAACTCTGTGTCAAATACGCTTTCAAGATATGGTACGTGAAGAAAAAGAACACTGCCTGGTATATAATAAATATTTGTAAATGAGAGACATTTTAAGGGAGGGAGAGTTATTTATAAGATTAATAATCTGGAACATTTGGATGGTCAGAGACAAAAATTATATTTACATGGTATGTTCATTTTTGTGTTTTGATTTAAAACACCCATCTTATAGCATAATTATATCAAATTTTTTCCCTCAAATTTTTTCCCTCATGTAACATAATGCCTCCAGATATTTATGGCCTAGTATAATTCCCTCCCCTTAAGTAACTTGCTTCCAACCAATAGAATATGGCAATATTGAGAGGGTGTCATTTCTATGATAAAGTTAGAAAAGACTATAAATTTCTATCAGATTTTGTCTCTCTTGCTAGCTTTGATGAAGTAAATGGTGAACAGGCCCACATGAAAAGGAACTGAGGATTGCCTCTGGTCAAGAGTCAGTGAATAATTGAGGCCCTCAGTACAACAATATTCAAGGAACTAATCCTGCCAATAACCGTGTAAACTGTCCATGTAATCTTTCCCCAGCTGGCCATCAGTTGAGACCCCAGCCCTGACCGATATCTTGATTACAGCTTCATGAAAGACCATGAAGCAGAGGACCCAGCTAATTAGCGTCTGAATTCCTGACCCACAGGGAACTGTGTTGTTGTAAGCTGCTAAATTTGGGGGCAATTTTTTACACAGTAATAGGTAACTAATGTACCAAGGTTCCCTCTACTCCAAAAAATGTGACAAATCACAAACAAATCACACTTGAATATATATTATTTCTCAAGACAACAGGAATGATACTTAAGAATTTAGGCACTACAATTCTCCAATAGAAGAGAGATTTTTAGCAAATTCTCAGTGTGTTAAAGAGATCTCAGAGATAATCTGGTTAATGTTTCTGTTAGAGTCTTCCACAGCAAACAGAAGTCTTGAATTTTTCTTTAAAATTGGTTTCACTCCCAGCCTCTGTATTTTATGAAAGGCCTCTCCTGGCACTCAGCTGATAAGCCTGAAAGACCAGGAATTTAGGAGTTGGTCTTGATTTCCTCCTCCTGTACCCACCACTTTATCCATACAATCAATCATTGCCAAGCCTCTTAATTCCGTCTCCAAAATATGCCTTAAATCAGCCTACCTTTTTCCATTGCCATTACATTGGTCTAATTTGTTTCATCTGTCACTTGGAACTGTTACCACAGCTTTTGCGGGAGGCAGTATAATGCTTCTCCTCCTATCCCCCCCAATGATGTGTATGATTTAATCCCCAGAATCTGTGAATATGTTACTTCACATGGCAAAGGGGAATTAGCCAATGTGATTAAGAGTATGGACCTTCAGCTGGTGAGATCATCCTGCATTATCTGGGGATTATTTGGCCCTACTTAATTCACATGTGTCCTTGAAAGTGAGGAATATTTCTTGGTTGAGTCAGAGACGAAATGAAAGAAAGAGGAGAAATATGAAGCACGAGAAAGGCTCAACTCACTATCACTGGCTTTGAAGAGAGAGGAAGGCTACCCCACACTAAGGAATGTGGGTGGCTTCTAGAAGCTGAGAATGGCCCAAGTTTACAGTCAGCAAGAAAACAGGCACCTCAGTTTCACGTTAGATAACTGAGTTCTGCCAACAACCCAAATGAGCAAGTAAGTGATTCACCTCTAGAGCCTGTAGAAAGGAATGGAGTCCTGCTGATTTTAGGTCAGGGAGACCCATGTCAGACATCAGACCTTCAGAACTCTAGGATAATAAATTTCTATTGTTTCAGCCACCAAGTTTCTGAATAATTTAGTACAGCATCAATTGAAAACTAATACAGCTTCTTATTCCTCCTAAGTATTTTCCTGGCTTTCCAAACTGTTCCTCACAGGACAGCCAGAGTGAACCTTTAAAAAACCAATTCTATCCATCAAATAAATTCCTAGTTTGAATTCCTTTCCATTGTACTTAGAATAAAACCCAAGCTCTTCTTTGTGGTCCTGAAGCCCTGCATGATCTGGTCCCTGCCAATCTTTCCAGTCCCCCTAGAAGTTACACCTCCTCTTCGGCCTCTGTGGCCTTTTTATTCTCTGAGCTTGTTAATCAGTTTCACAGGGTTTTCACAAATGCTAGTATTTTGCCTGGAATGCCTTCCTCTGTTCTTTACATGCCCTTCTCATTCTTCAAACATTAAATGATAATAATTATATGAGGATCTCATAAATTATATTAGTATCACTTAAGATACTATGATATCTTGATATATTAGGATATTAGAAAGGTCTCTTTTTCACTATCTTATCTAAATATGCCCCATTGTCATTATTTTATATTAGAAAACCTATTTTTTTCCTTCACAGCACTTTGCTTAACTTGGAATCATATAGCTGTTTATTTGATGCTTATTTATTGTTTATCTTCCTAACGAAACTCTGGGTTCTGGGAAAACAGGGACAATGCTTATTCTTGTAGGCCCAATATCCAGTGCCCTGTCTGGCATAGAGTAGATGCTCAATAAAAAGTTTTTTGAGTGAATGAATGGATATTACTTCCATATGTTTGTAGACCTTTTTCCAGGGAAATTGTTTTATGGTCAAATGAGCTTTGGAAATTTGAAATTAAGCACAGTTAAACAGATTGCTTTACTGCAGGACTTCTCTGAGGTTTTAATTTGCTAACAGATTATCCATGGCTAATGGATCATGAGTCTCTAAATGGGGGCTATTGTTTGTAGCTTTCTTCCTACTTATTTGATCTGGATCTTCCTTTTTTTTAAACTGTAAAGATTTTTTTTTTAACTTGAGAGAGAGGGAAAGAGAGAGAGTGAGAGAGTGAGAGAGCATGTAAGTGGGGAGAGGGGTAGAGGGAGAGAGAGAAAATCTCAAGCGGGCTCCGTGCTCAGCACAGAACCTGATATGGGGCTCGATCCTATGACCCTGGGATCATGACCTGAGCCGAAATCAAGAGTCGGACACTCAACTGACTGAGCCACCCAAGCGCCCCTGGAACTTATTTTTTGAGGGGGGGGGTATCTCTTAGGACTGTTCTGTGATATGTAATTTGGTGAAGGCCAATATAGTTCAAGGTTCTCATTTTCTACACAAGGACACTGTGGCCCAGGAAGATTCACTGACTTGTCTAGGGTTATACTGTGAATTTTTATAGCAGTCAGGTCTTTCATGAAAGTCTAAACATTTAAGAATGTCTATAGCATCTTTAAATGATTAGCTGAACCAATAGAGAAAGTTATGTTTAGAGTGAAATTATAGATGAGCGTTTAGAGCAGACTATATCAAGGAATTTGGCTTTCTTTGGAAATTGCCATTTTTGATAAAAATACCACAACAGAGAAAAAGTTATTCAGACCCCATAATTTCAAAATGCTACCGCACCCCCCGCCCCATGCCCAGATCAAAACAAAAATTCATACGATTTAGTTTGCCCCAGCTGTCTGGTATATGAAGGAATCAGGCAAGAGGCATAAAGGAAAGTCTGGCTTTTATTTACTTACCTGATTGCTATATTATTGTAGAAATTCTTGTGTGGAAATTCTGAGAGTTTCTGGGAGTAAAATCCATATGTTCACTCTCAACACAGAATCGTATATGATTAAATGCCTGGCTTGGGAGTCGTGCAGCTGTGGGCTACAACCTTTCTCCATCCCTTACCACCTGTATGACATTTAGAGCATCATGTCAAACTTCTTCAAGCCTCTATTCTGTTATCTGTAAGTAGGCATAATAGTAATCCCACTTCATAGGATTGTGGAAATGAGGTGATGCATGTAAAGAGCTCAGCACATTTCCTGATACTAACGAACCCTTGTAAATGTTAATATTTTTAGGAGAGAGGAGTTAGGTGTGTCACTGATGAGTGAGGGATTGGTGAAAATACTGAGATGGGCTCCAAGGTTGCTCAGTGAGGTCCATTGATTGACTCAGGATTTTCTTGTTAAGACTGTGCTGAATTTGCAAAGCATGCCTTCCGTCTTGGTCTTGAAAAATACCAAATAAGAAAAAATAGAGTCCACCTATAATTTCAATCTAGTTCACTTCTTGACCACTTAAGATTTTGTCTGTAGATCTGGAGTAAGAGTGTCTGACCTAATGCAGCATAAACACACGTTGGCCATGATTTAATGACAAGCAGCATAGTTAACATCTTGTATTACTAAGGAGTTTACATGGTATGCTTGGCAAAACAGCCATTTGTTTGATCTTTTGAGGCTGGTATTTCAGCTGTGTTAGGGCAGATACAGAGTACCTTTACTAGGGATAGAGCAGTTCTTCTAAGTCATGGTCTTTATAGGATATGTTGAATGTTCAGGGTGTTTAGTGAGGTCTCCCTATTTTGGCAAATTGAAACTTGAACCCTTCCAAATCCTGTGGGAACTCTGGTCAGCCCACAGCTCCCCTGTAGTTGTTCTTTCCCTGGCTTTGTAGAGTCTTGTCTATGTATCTACTACCTAGTATCCAGCCCAAGACTCAAGCAGGCCTCTGCAGATTTCTGGAACTTCTGTTTATTCCTTCCTAGCACTTTTCTTAACTTGGAATTATGTATTTGTGCAGACAAATCACATAGCCCCCTCTCCCTAGTACTATGCCCATGAATTCCAGCTGCCTCTATGGCCCTGAATTCTGACCAGTTTCTTCGGTACCCTACCCTGTGATGTGTAAAGCACTTCCAGGTTCACCTTGTTTGTTTCCCTTCTCTTACGGATCAGATTTTGCCCATTGTCCAACATCTGAAAACAGTCATTTCACATGTCTTGTCAAGTTCTATAGTTGTTTCAGAAGATAGGTTTGCCTGTAGTGGCCAGAAATGGAAGTGCTTTCCCACATTTAGTCATCATTACTGTAGGGCCTCTACCTTGAAGAATCCCCCCCTCTCCCATATTGTAGTGGTGATGAATGTGCTCCTACAACACATCTTACAAAGTGTCTCTTATCACTGAGGCCCTGAGTAGGACAGATAGTGGGGATGGACCAGAGAATCAGTCTATCATCAGAGAAGAGAACAAAAGAAACTCATCAGGAACTGAAACAGTGCCTGTAGCTGTGTCCTTGATACGTCTAGCACACAGCTACAAACACTAGGATTCTAGACCATACAAATGATACCATGTTGGCTTGTGTGGTGGGTTCATTTCTTTTTTTTTTTTTTTTTAATTTTTTTTTAACGTTTATTTATTATTGAGAGACAGAACATGAGCAGGGGATGGGCAGAGAGAGAGGGAGACACAGAATCCGAAGCAGGGTCCAGGCTCTGAGCTGTCAGCACAGAGCCCAACGCAGGGCTCGAAGTCACAAACTGCGAGATCATGACCTGAGCCAAAGTCGGATGCTCAACCGACTGAGCCACCCAGGTGCCCCTGTGATGGGTTCATTTCTAAACTCATTTCTAATCAACCATGATTTCTGAAGAACTTATTGCTTGTTTATATTGGTTATGTTTTTTTTAAATTGTAATCACCAGAATCCATGCTCATTTCCATGTTCTTAATCTAGAAAGATCTGAATTTATCAGAAAAGGACCTGGCTTTCCTATGTTTAAAGAATCCTTCCAGGCACAGGGTCATGCAAGAACCCTTATTTTCTTTAGTCATTAAAAGCACATTGTGATGAAATAAGCTAATCTATTTCTACAACAATTTCTTCACTATAATTTGAAGTGAGAAGTAATCACATATTGGTATTTTTCATGAAGATGTACCAACAAGAATGGGGTCTTTGTATAACATGAGTAGGTAAAGAATATGCAATATAATATGACTTAAATGCCCACAGGCTTTCAGTTATCTTTTTGCTTAATATATAAAATATAAAAATTGAAAAAAATTCAAGAAAAATAATTAGTTTGTTTTTCTTCTTGGTAGGTGGTAGGAACCCACTGGTGAGAAGATGTTCATTAATAAGTTTTGCTACAGAGAATGTTTGCTGGCATCGGTGAAGAATGTTTATCTTTGCTTGCAAATGATATTGCCTGTATCATGAATAACTATAAGGAGAACACAAAAGGAAAACTCCCAAATTTAAATTTGCACATTTATTGCAGTTCTATGTTTCAAGTGTCTAATGCCTATTAATTCAGATGCCATGATATTCTTTTCTTCTCCATCATCATTTTTACTTGATAACTTTAGAAAAGCATTTGAAAGAAGATAAAACGTCTTTGTTTTATGACTGGTCTGTGGATTTACTGACTCTAGGCTTCTTCAGGGCCTTGAACTTTGAGAACTTCCTATCCATTTGTAGCTTCAAATAATATTTAAAAAACAAACTACTTTGATATTTCCTTTTTATTCTTTTGAGTGTGTAACTTTATTATGTGAATTGTCTATATAATGATATTGTATAATCATCTTACGAAGACTATAGAGTGGTTAATACTATCCTGCTTTTTACAGGGGAGAAATCAGAGGTATAGAAGGATTTTGTGATTTGCCCAGTGTCACTCACTGACAATTAAGTGTCATGACCAGAACTGGGACTAAAGGCTGAGGTCTAGGGGTGCCTGGATGGCTCAGTCGGTTAAGTGTCCGACTTTTGATTTCAGCTTGGGTTGTGATCTTGTGGTTTGTGAGTTCAAGCCTGGTGTTGGGCTGATGGTGCAGAGCCTGCTTGGGATTCTCTCTCCCTCCCTCTCTCTCTGACCCTCTCCCACTCACGCTGTCTTTCTCTCTCTCAAAATAAATAAATAAATAAATAAATAAATAAATAAATAAATAAATAAACTTAAAAAAAACAAAAAGATTAGCATGAGCAGTGGTTGAATAGAGGGAGGGGACCTAACACTGGTTCCAATCCTTTTCTTGATTTACGCTAATTCCTTATCTGGGCCTCATTTTCCTCACTTGTAAAATGTTGGGGTAGAATAGGTGAGCCCTCAGATCCCTCCAGCTCTGACATTTTATGGTCATTTGAATTCCTTTGGCTTTTCTCCCAGAGTCACTGCTTCCTTTAACTTTGATTGGGATATACCTGGGTTATGTTTGATTTGCATTTCTCCATTTCTGCTTGTGCCCTAATATATTATTTTGCCTTTAAATAGTGTTTCTGAAGAGTTTTTTTTTTAAAGGCATTCATCTACCTAGCATACATTAATTTTGTGATTTAGAAACAATCTGGTTGATTTTCTCATTGTTCTTTTAATGTTTTATTATTGTGTTATGTGGTACTTTTATTGCGAATTTACCTATGCTTATGTGGTTCAACTAAAGTATGGAAAAAGCCATCACTAAATTTTCAAATAAAGTGGCCTTCAAATAACCACGTTGTTTGCCTTCATTGCTAATCATTTGTGTCATCTTGGGCCTTATTATAACATAATGAGGGAGGGTTATCAATAACTTACCCTCCTTACAAAGACATGGTGATAGAACAAAAAACTAAATAATACTTATTTCCATGATTGTCTTATACTTCTGACCTTAAGGATATTAAAGTTGAAGCATTTAAAGATAAAATATGTACTTCAAAGTCTTCATTATAATTTAAAAGAATTTCAAAACAATGAAGAAATTCAAAGACCATTGGACCTTTCAACTGGGCTATGAAGTGCATACCAAAGCTTGGACTTTTTGGAGCCCACTTCCGTACTTTTCCATGACTGATAAGTCTAATTTGCAACTAAAATGTTGTGATTTCAGTTTCAGAAAGTTGAGCTATAAATTGCCGAGATCTGGATAAATGGCCAATTATATTAGAACAAATGTCTATTGTTTTATACGGGGAGGGGGAGAGTTCACTGTACTACTTATTCAGAGTGATTATTTCAAATTTCCTTCCAGAAGAAAAAGTCCATGCCACGTTTGTGGAAATGGTTAAGTGACCACAGGAACGAAGAATTCAGAGATGATTTAGTGCAGATCATCACGAAGGCTTCCTGGCATGTGCATTTTAAACAGTACTGTGTTGTCTTCAAGTTTGCCAAAGTGTAATCTGTGAGCAATTGAGGCAAAATCAAAATCAGAAACCTAGGAGAGTAATATTGTTTTGGAATTGTCAAGCAAAAGACCTTGGTTTGGGTTGTTACGTCTGGAACCAAAATGTCACATGTGGCATACATCATTTGAAGTTTATTATTTTAACCTTAGACCTCCTTGTTGAAAATTTATGCTATTCAGTGTTTGCATCCCAGTATAAGCATTTCTATTCTGTTATATGTGAGTCTGTGCCAGCTACATGGTGAGCGTGGCAAAACCATAGCTTGGATGGCTGGAAGGCCCCCTCCACGTTCCACTCTTGCTGGCACTGCCAAACCCAATAGGTTCAAGGGGGTGCTCAAAAATTAAGGCATGGCACCAGGTAATTAAAACCATTCCCTACACATCTGGAAGAAAACCCAATCTAGTCACACTCTCTGCTGAAAAAGAAATCATTCCATGCTATTGCCAGGAGCTGCAGGAAAGTAAAAGTGGTGTCGTTTTACGTTTACAGAAGCATTTAGCATTTTCACGGACAGACTCAAAATTTGTGGTTACAAAGTGTGAAATTCTTATTAAAATTCCTCATAAAATCAACAGAACACATATCTAGCGATTGTTCCAAGGCCTCCTTTCCTTCCATTTGCACACTGATGCAATGATCCCACTGATCCATTCTATTCTCCATAGCAAACAAACCTATTTCACTTTCCCATTCATTGGCTGACTTGCCCTAGCTGGGAAATTTTTAATTATTTGTCATTCAAGTAATTTCACCCTCAATGATATGGCTTCCTTCATGCTGGAATGAGGCAGACTGTCCTCTGAGATTAAGATATAGTGAACTTGGGCTTGTCATGGCCCCAGTAGAAGAGATAGAAGTGATGGCAGACAGTGTATATTTTTGCTTGTATATCTAAGCAAAGATTTATAGATTGAGAATTTGATACCATTCTTTGTGCAGAATTTGAACTTTCCACATGCAGTTCAAAATTTACTTGCCAGTAATGGATTATATATGTCCTCTAAAGTCTCATATCATTTTTCAGGGATGATAATAATAACACAGCATTCTACTGTATCTAACGTGCCTTTGTTATCATGTTTACTCTTATAGTATTAGCTTATGGGGAAGATGGGGTAGGGGTTATTTCCCCCACTTTGAAATGAGGATCTCAAGGCTCAGAAAAGTTAAGTGGTTTACCCAAGGTCACACTGCTTGTAAGAACAGGGAAAGCTCTCAAACAAGTCTTCTGACTCCAGATTCTGAGTTCTTTCATTATCATGTTGTGCTTCTTATATTTCTTATGTCTTCTTCTCACCAGAAATCTTATTTTGGACAAGTTTTCAAAGCAATTTTGATGGTATGAATTCAAATGCCATTGACATGGAGCAGGCAGCATGGAAATGAACAGCTTCTTAATCAGGACAGTGCTTGTCATCTTGGAACTCTGGGACTGCTGAAGATCAGTGTGAAATGGCTTTATCCTTCTCTATTTGTCTAAGCACAGCAATTTGCTTATTCTTCTGATTCAGCACACATTTCTTTCTTATAATGCAGGTAGTTGTTTACTTGTATATTTCTAAAATCTCAAATATAATTTCCTGATGCTCAGTTACCATCCCATTCATCTTTGTATGAACATGTACTTTGCCCAATGTCTTGCATAAAGTAAATGGTCAATGAATGTTCTCTAAAAGGAACTGAAGATAACATAGCAGAATTTGAAGAATCCAAATGTAGTTCTCTGTATGATCTATATCAGTGCTGGCCAATATAACCTTCTGCAATGTTTACGCTTCTGCAATGGAAACACTTCATATTTTGCTGTCCAGCACTATAGCCACTAATGGCTAGTGTGACTGGGGAATAGAGTTTTCAATTTTATTTAAAGTAATTTATTAAAAAAATTTTTTTTGATGTTTATTTATTTCTGAGACACAGAGAGACAGAGCATGAGTGGGGAGGGGCAGAGAGAGAGGGAGACACAGAATCCGAAGCAGGCTCCAGGCTCCGAGCTGTCAGCACAGAGCCCGACATGGGGCTCGAACTCACAAACCGTGAGATCATGACCTGAGCCGAAATTGGTCGCTCAACTGAGTGAGCCACCCAGGTGCCCCTAATTTAAAGTAATTTAAATCTAAATAGCTGGATATGGCTGATGGTTACCATATTAGACAGCACGACTCTAAATTTTCCTCCATTTGAACTTTGTCAGATTCCCCAAATTTGATTGTATTTAGGTCCTTCCATACACTGATGGTTCTCACTATGTTTTTGATGAGATTTCATAGCCTGCCTTAGGCAAGATGAGGAAGGGTTGGGTGGAGGTTTTCTCTTGCACCTAATGTAGGAGGCCCTCTCTGCTCTTTGAGGCCCTGGTGAGGAGCTGGTGCTGCTCCCTGACTGTTTTCCGGAAAGCAGGAGTGACTTGTTTTTTGGAGTTGCAAAAGTTAGCAGGGGCTCTAGAAGGTGACACAGGGGGGATTTCTCAGTTCTTTAGGCTCAGTTTGATATTTAGTCTGGGCCTGTAGGAAATAAAAGCTCTGTCACTTTCTAAGAAAAACAAATCTGCAGTCAGAAGAAAGAGAAGGGCAGGCAGATAACACTTATTAATCAGATTTCCTCATGGATAGTCTGAGTGGTGTTCCACTTGGGGTTAGAATCTTCAGGTTCTGTCTTTCCCCTTAACATGGAAGGCTGTATACATCACCCATAACCATTAAGTTATGCATTTCTTCTAGCTGTGAAACTTCTAAATTCCTACTCTGAAGTTGTCAGCTTGGAATTAATGAAAAAACAAAAAACAAAAAAAACCCCATTTCTCTCCCCTTCCCCCCTACCCCCCCACAGCAATAGCAGAACCTGCCTAGGAAGAGAGAAATGCTATTCATGCAGGGTGGACCCTTTTGATCTCAGCGGCTTCTAAGAACCCCCATTCTTCATACTGTGGCTTCCACTAACTGCTTTGGAGGAGGCAAAAGGTTAAACAGTGAGATAGCCAGGAGTGAAATGGCAGCCAAATGAGAGGGCTCAAGGGAGCCGTTGAACAGATGTCTATGTGTTATTATGTGATTCTGGGCACAAGTCCTTTCTCAGGATGTAAACAGGGTTAGAAAGGCAGATTTTTGGGATCCTTGTGCTCTATTAGAAGTGAAACAAACATTTAGAAGATGCAATATTTAGAAAACGCATTGCTAATATTGAGGTACTCACAGGTAGCTACAAAGCTACTTACTATAAATGAATCCTAAATTTCAGGACTAGAACTGTAGAGTTAAGGGTTTTCAATGTTATTTATGAAGGAACGCAAGAGTAATTATTGTGATTCAAAGAGCAGGATCTGCCTCCAGAAGCTTGCTATCTAAGGCTGACAAAACCATCAGACAGTAATAGCCCATATTGTGTATGAAGTTGGCACTTCAAAATATGTTCTTACTCCTAAAAAATATGTTCAGATTAACCTTTTAGCTTTCCGTTTCTAGTAGAGGTGGGAGGTAAGAATTATCTGTCTCTTTAGGCATAGTACATAACAAAGTGCAGAGAGGGAAGTGACCTGCCTAAACTCACAGGGCAATCATGTCTCTATCTACACTGGCAATGGATCAGGGAACTTCAAACTAGGAGTCGCCAAGCTGGACTTTCTTCTCAGGAGTAAGATGGCAGCTCCAATCTGCTCACAGATGTAAGGGAACTTGTCTATGTGGAATACATAAATAAATGTGCAAAAGAGGAAAAGAGCCCTCAGTCTGGTAAAGCTATTGGAGAGAAGACAAATTAGCTATGACTTGGTTATAATTTCCTAAGCTGTTTTTATTTGTTTTGAAGATTTTATTTTATTTAAAATTTTTATTTATTTTGAGATAGCGTGCATGAGCAGGGGAGGGGCAGAGAGAGAGGGGGGACAGAGGATCTGGGCTCCATGCTGATAGCAGCAAGCCAGAAGCAGGGTTGAAATTGAGGAACCCGAAACCATAAGATCATGATGTGAACCAGAAGTTGGACGCTCAATGGACTGAGCCACACAGGAAACCCTAAAGATTCTTTTAAGTAATTTCTATATACAAGGTGGAGCTTGAATTTACACCCCCTTAGATCAAAAGTCACATGCTCCACTGACTGAGCCAGCCAGGTGCCCTTGTTTTTTTTTTTTCTTTTCCCCCTTAAATAAACTTTTTGTTTGGGAATAACTTTAAATATATAGAAAAGCTGCAAAGATAATAGTTTCCATATAATATTCATCCAGTTTCCCCTAATATTAACATTTTTCATATGATTTCTTGAGTTTTGCAGTGATTTTACATGCATGAGTACACCTTAAATAGAGCCTTGTTTACAAGTGGGTTTCTATCACTTTCCTGTAGTATTTTTCCAAAATCTATTGCTAAGGTAGAATAACCCAACATATCTGATAAGGATTCAATAGTTGAGCACTGGACATTTTGATTATAAGGTCATTGTTAGAGAAAGAGGAAGGAAGAAGAATATTTGATAGTGTGACAAGAGAAATATCTTGAATATTTGAATAAATATTTCAGGTAGTTCTCAGGCTGGAAGATACTTTTTCTTCTCAGGAACCAGTGAGGCTTTATGTTGAGCAAATATTGAGCAAAATTGAGCAAATTTTGGAATTTTCATGATAGTTTATAGAATAAGCATTGAAGAAAATCTGCATTTCCCAAAATTCCTTAGTTTGTTCAATAGTAAATAGAAACAGAATTACTGGACTACGAAACTTTGGTTGATAATGATGCTCGACTTCAAAGTTGGAACTCTGAGTAATTGCAGACTGAGTGAGAAACTTCTGCAGTGCTCACTGGAAGTGAATCATAGATCACTACCAAGGATATAAAAGTACAGGAGACCCAGGGTGGAGATCAGTATACCATAGAGAAGTGTCATTATTGAAGAGCACCTGGGAAGAGCCAGGCCAGGTTTCTCTGGTCATTTAGTGAGCAGTGACAGACACAATATTGGACTAATACTAAAGTTATACTTGCTTATTATTTGAGTTTGTAGAATTTGCATTAACATTTAAAGTTATTATGGAAGGAGCCATATGAAGTTTCCAATATTTGACCATTTTTGATACACAAAAACGGCACATTCAGTCATTCATCCTGATACCTAGTAAACTATATGGGGTTGATATCAACACTTTTCACTTCGTTTCACTTTATATTTTTGTTGATTTTTGAAGTTGGAAGTAAAGAACAACCATTTGAGCCTAGAAAACCCAACTGACATTTGCTATGAAAATACCTGGAATGGGCACAAAATTCCTGTGTGACAGATCTTGCATGCTTTAGTAGTAACCGTTTTATACTTTATTCCCAGGATTAAGTTGGTTCTATGTATTTATATTTATGAATTTTCTAGATGTAGTAGTATTCACTATTTTCGCCCCTCCCTCCCCAGGGATCTAGAAAATATATTTGAAAATGATTGTTTATCATCATATTTAATTTTCAACCATAAGGTGGCATCATATCACATTTTATACCAAAGAAGCAGGCTGTTTTTCTGTTCATTGAAATGACTAATGCTCTGCACATGTCTTTAAGTTATGGGTGTAACACATTACTGAATTTTGAAGTTTTTAAGCGAATATTAGAAGCTGGCATCTTCACATAGGAGTTTCACATTTTTTCCTTATATTTGATCTTTTTATATTATAGCTGAGAAGTTAGTAATAGAAGAAACTATTACTATATTAACTAATACTATGTTTTACCTCATTAAAATATGTAAGGCAGTTTCTTGCATATATAGAAGCTTCTCAAAAATATTCATTGCATGATTAAATTAAAATATTCCTTTAATAGGCCTTCCCCTCAGGAATTCATTTTCTCATTTGTCAAGTTGAATTTACAGCACACTTTTATTGCTATGACCCATTTCTTACCAGAATAAGAAGCTTATTTTCATGAAGAAGTTAAACCCAACCGAACACATTTAATTTTCCTACTACCTTTTAAAAATACATTGCCTTTTTTTTTAAAAACATGACACTTTTTTTTCTTAATTAGAAATGCCCAGGACTTGCAAATTACATAAATCTGCTGGTTTACCCTCTCTAGTTGCTTGATAGAACATTCTGGTTTAGTTTTGAAAAGCTGAGTAAAATTTGCTTCATCTTCCTGCATAGAAACTTTTTGTACCTTTGCAGAAAACTCTGTAAATGCTTTCCATATAAAACCTCCCTTTTTTTCAGATGCAGTGATTTTGTTCTTGGAACTCTTTGTTTATAGTGTTGTGGGAAGTTGGTGCCACTTGGCCTGCAGGAAATACTCCCACAAGGTGTGTTGCAGGGCACCTTAGAAGTCTAGTTAGGAATTCAGAGATTGCAGTAATAAGACTTTGGTCTCAAGATTTCTCCATCTGGAGTCCTTTATCATACTGACTGACTATAATCCCAAAGCAACAGATTTAAAGTGAAAAAGTGTTAACCATCAACAAACAACAACTCTGTATTATATAACCAGCTAGAAGGCTATTTCTATTAAATTGATTGAATGATTGCATGAGTTGAGGTTTGGCTATAACCTAGATATTAAATCTACCCCACTCCCCAGTGCCCCCCTCCCCCTTAGGTGGAGCTCTGCTTTAAAAATAAACCATATTATATTTCTCTCTATTATCAAAAATGTAGGCATTTAATCCTTAATATTTTCCTCTCAGTGTCAAAGTAAAAAGTCAAGGTGAAATAAAGTAAAAAGTCAAAGTGAAACAAGTATGATGGTGTGAAATAGAGTAAGGGGATAGTCCAAAGAAGAAGGTTAGGAAAGGCATGCCTGAGAACATGATCTTGGTTTAAGCTGAAGGATGAGTCAGAGCCAACCCTGTAAATGTGGGCCTTGATTTGGGTGGGTAGAGAACAGAATGGTAATGTCCAGAGAGACATTCTGGAAAGCAACTAGCCTATGTATAGGCTCTGTTGTGGGAAAGAGCTTAGCATGTAATGGAGAGAAGATAGAAATAAGGACTGTGTGGTTACAGCAAGGGCACTGGGGAGAGGGTGCTGGGGGCATGACACAGTGAATTAGAGAGGTAGGCTAGTGCCATGGTAAGGACTTTTGGATGCAATGGGAAGCAAATGAACTTTTAATTAGGGAAATTACCTGATCTTATTTATATTTAAAAAAGATCACTCTTGGGGCGCCTGGGTGGCTCAGTTGGTTAAGCTTCTGACTCTTGATTTTGGCTCAGGAAATGATCTCATGGTCGAGAAATCAAGCCCCGTGTCAGGCTCTTAGCTGGATGTGGAGCCTGCCTGGGATTCTCTCTCTTCCTCACTCTCTGCCCCTCTTCCTCATGTTCTCTCCCTCCCTCCCCACCAAATAAATAAATAAACATTTAAAAAAATCACGCTGCTTCATTAACAGTGGAACAGATGAATATGTTGTGATATATTTATACAATGGAATGTTACATGGCAAGGAGAATGAACAATTTGTTGTTACCCACAATAGCATGAAAGAAAATGCCATCTCAAATATACTATTGAGGTGGAAAAGTCAAATGCAAGAATGAGTTTATTTATGTGAAGATTCTATTTCTTGATTTGGGGCACTGGTTAGATGAATGTGTTCAGTTTGTGAAAATTCATCAAATTGTATATTCACAACTTGTGCACTTTTATGCATGTCAAACTTAAAAAAAAAGTTTAAAAAAAGGAAGACTCTGGCGGCAGAAGAGGGAATCAATTATAGAAGAGAGTGGAAGCAAGGGGACCATTAGGAACCTATTGGAATTTTCCAGATGAAAGATGATGACTTCAATAGGGTAGTGGTGGAAATGAGAAGTGTGTAGTGGCATCCTTGACTTATTATTGTCTCTCTATGAGGTCTGCAAACTCTTGGTTTTACATATCTTTCTTTGTGATGTTAAAAATAAAAACTTAGGGTTTTGCTTGAGAACAGATACTGAGTTTTAGTGGTTCCTGTATATTCAAATAACTACATTACTTTGTCTATGATGAGTTATGCTACAGGTTTTATCTATATTATCTATACTAGGATTTATGTATTAAAACTAGTAGTTTTTAACATAATTAACTATTTAACTAACATATTAGTATTATGTTATAATTTGCAGTAAATATTGTGAAGACAGGTAAAAACTCACTTTGTTTTCAAAGTCAGGAGTTAACTATTTGTGCCATCATTTAAAATATAAATTACATTTGAATATATGGCTGTTAAATACCAGGCTTATCAGCTTCACTCCCTTCCCCCCAACAACTAAGGTAGTGTTTGGTATCTGTTTAGGTAGCCTGTGCGGGTTGTCAGATTTCTGAAGAGAAGCAAGGATCAAGGGGCCCCTGACTGGTACAGTAGGGGTTCTTTAAGTTGTGAGCACTGAGGTGTCTTAGCTGGGCTGCTGAGATGTACAAAGACGGCTGCACAGTGAATTCTGACCCTGTAGCCCTTTCTATTGTAACTGAATCTTCACATTCATATCCATCAAATTGACATGTGATAGTCTAAGGAGAAAACAACCTTGGAAATGGTGTATTGAAAGTAATTTACTCCCTCATCTATCACGTTCTCAAATGGTCTACATTTGAGCAAAGCGGTGGGAATATAAAGCCTATATTCTGAAATTTGAGAGGGTCTAGGGAAAGGTGTTTTAATTTTATTCTTTTTTCTTAACACATATATATATTTCATACAAACACATAATGTAAAAGTGGAAGATGTACATGACATTTGATATACACATTTTTTAAAACTAGCTTTGAATTCATTTCCTCCTATCAGAAAAGCATGCCTCTTGGATAATATTAGATTTTCAGAATGTGCAGATGGAAAATAGTTAACGGAAATCACCCCAACTAGATTTATTTTGCATCGTGCTTCACTGAGTACAGGAGTCATCTAGAAGTTTCTAATTTTTTCCCTGGAGACCATCACAAAATTCAGTCCCAAAAAAGAGGGGTGGGATGGATGGGGGAAACAATGTGCAAATATTTGTTTGAAAGATGCTCTTTCCTGCCTATAGAGTGAAATGGATACCGACCTCCAGATTTGTTGACCTGTTGGTGAGATGGAAACTAAAATATGAAAAAAAAATGAAAGTTTTCCTTGATGATAGATTTTTCCCACCTCTTTCAAATGCAGCTAGTATGAACAATCTAATGACTAGAAGGATCTTCAGACCTCTATATAGTGCTGAAGAATGTCATGTTGAGAAGGGGCACGCTTTCCCTATATCATTGTGCCTTAATCTTCTTAGATTTTTCTACAAAGAAATCATATTAATCAAATCTCTTTTCTGCTGTATGAAAGGTGCTGGCTAATGCTCGACTTTGGGTGAAATTGGATATGGAAGAAAATCCTGACTTGAAATAATACCAGACTTTCTATAATCTTGTGTTACTGGAGTCTTAGTTCAGGACTGTAATTTCCAGCTCAGGTTTTATGAAATCTGAGACCTGCCAATGAGCCCAAGAGGTACTACATACTTTTTGGAGGCAAAACAAAAGTAAAACAAAACCAACCATCACCCTCCAAAAATGAAAACAAAACAAAAACAAAAACAAAATCCAATTTAAATGGATTTAAACACAAAAAAAGAAACATTTGCCTTAAAAAGGTTTAGAAGTAGTTTTTATGCATGTATCTTTAAATCAAATAAAGAGCAGCAACTGTATCTTGCAAGTACAAAAAAGCAGAAATTGCTGTTCATTTGGCTTATTGCTTTGATAGTTCTAAAAGGGCAAACATGTCTACCATTATGTAATCTGATTTTTTAAAAACTTAATTAAGAATGTATATATCTAAAATATGGTTGCTTTTTCAAAGTGCTTTTCTTGGGAAGCTATCTACTTGCTTCAACAATTCATCTATTAAAATATTTTGGAATCCTTTGGAAACTGTTGAGTTTTAACATACCTAATTTGAATATATTTTGGGGACAGGCTGCAGTTTTGTAAAAGTGTGAAGTCATTAAGAATAGAGAGCCTAAAAGTATATCCATGTGTATATGGTCAGTTGATCTTAGACAAGGGTGCCAAGACTACACAAAAGGGAAAGGAAAGTGTCTTCAACAAATGTTGTTAGGAAAAAGGGAGATCCACATGCAAAAGAATGAAATTGGATCCTTATTTTATACAATACACAAAAGTTAACTCAAAATTAATTAAAAATTTAAATGTAAGACCTAAAACCATACAACTCTTAGAAGAAAAAATAGGGGAAATGTCCCCCGACATTGGGCTTGGCAGTGATTTCTTTGATAGGACACCAAAAGCATAAGCAACAAAAGCAAAAATAGATAAATGGGACTACATCAAACTAAAGAGCTTTTGCACAGCAAAGGAAACCATTGACAAAATGTAAAAAGTAAACTTTCAAATGGGAGAAAATATTTGGAAATTACCTGTTAAGGAGTTAATATCTAAAAAAACACAAGGAACTCATAAAACACAACAGCAAAATACTAAATAATGCAATTAAAAATTGTGCATAGGAACTGAGTAGACATTTTGCTAGGGAAGAAATACAAATGGTCCGTAGGTATGTGAAAAGTGCTCAATATTAATAATTATTAGGGAAATGCAAATCAAAGCCATAATAAAATATCACCTCATGCTTGTTAGAATGGCTTTGTCAAAAACACAAGAGATAATAAGTATTGGCAAGGGTGTGGAGAAAGCCATGAGAAAGAAGGAAATCCTGTCATTTACAACAACATAGATGAACCTGGAGGATATTAAGTTAAATGAATAGGCCTAACACAGAAGGATAAAAACTACATGATACCACTATGTGAGGAATCTAACATAGTCAAACTCAGGACAATTTAGTTGTAGTATCTCCTTGGTCTCTTCCAATCTAGGAAGTTCGTCATCTGTTTTTTTTTCTTTCATGATCATGACTCTTCAAAGGTATTGGTCTGGGAATGCAAGCTGGTGTAGCCACTCTGGAAAACAGTATGGAGGTTCCTCAAAAAACTAAAAATAGAATTACCCTATGGCCCAGAAATTGCACTACTAGGCATTTATCCAAGGAATACAGGTGTGCTGTTTCGAAGGGACACATGTACCCCCATGTCTATAGCAGCACTATCAACAATAGCCAAAGTATGGAAAGAGCCCAAATGTCCATTGATGGATGAATGGATAAAGAAGATGTGGTGTGTGTATATATATATATATATATATATATATATATATATATATATATATATATATATATATTACTTGGCAATCAAAAAGAATGAAATCTTGCCATTTGCAACTATGTGGATGGAACTGGAAGGTATTATGCTAAGTGAAATTAGCCAGTCATAGAAAGACAAAAATCATATGACTTCACTCATATGAGGACTTTAAGAGACAAAACAGATGAACATAAGGGAAGGGAAACAAAAATAATATAAAAACAGGGAGGGGGCAAAACAGAAGGGACTCATAAATATGGAGAACAAACTGAGGGTTACTGGAGGGGTTGTGGGAGGGGGGATGGGCTAAATGGGTAAGGGGCACTAAGGCATCTACTCCTGAAGTCATTGTTGCACTATATGCTAACTAATTTGGATGTAAATTTAAAAAATAAAAATTAAATTAAAAAGAAAAATAAATTAAAGGTATTGGTCAATTATTTCATTAAATATCCTTCAATTTGGGTTTGTTGGATAGTTCCTCATGATTAAATTCAGGTTTTGCATTTTTTGGCTAAAATACATAGAACTGTTGTGGCATTCTCTTCAGTACATCATATCAGAGGCACATGATTTGCATTTTTCCATCACTGGTGATGTTAACTTTTATCATTTGGTTAGGGTGGTGTCTGCCAGGGTTTTCTACTACAAGTATACCATTTTTGCCTTTGGCATTTGAAAATGTAGTTCAAAAATATAATGAACAAGAGTAAAATATATACAGTCCCTCAAGACCACTTACTGGAGGTAGGTAGAGTTTTATTTGTTAAAGAAGTCTCATTCATTTGGTGTCAAATGACATTTTGAGAAAATATAAATTTCCTGCTTCTCATCATACTTTTGTCCTGAATGTTATCATCTATTATTTATACTTGCTTGAGACAGTTATTATTTATTTATTTATTTATTTAATGTTTATTTGAGAGAGAGTGCAAGTGGGGGGAAGGGCAGAGAGTGACAGGGAGACAAAGGATCTGAAGCAGGCTCTGTGCTGATAGCAGAGAGCCCAACATGGGGCTTGAACCCATGAACTGTGAGATCATGACCTGACCTGAAGTTGGATGCTTATTTATTTATTTTATTTTAAGAGAGAGAGAGTGAGAGAGAGAGAGAGAGAGAGAGAGAGAGAAAGACTGCATGAGTTGGGGGAGGAGCAGAGAGAAAGGGAGAGAGAGAGAAAGAGAAAATCCCAAGCAGGCTCTGAGCTGTTAGCACAGAGCCCGAAGTGGGGCTTGATCACATGAACCATGAGATCATGGTTTCAACCTGAGCTGAAATCAAGAGCTGGATGCTTAACCAATTGAGCCATCCAGGTGCCCCAAGCTGTCATTATTTATATTAGTGAAGACTGAATGAGTTTCTATTCTATGGGTTATAATCTATTACTATAATTATTTATTTTGTTGCTCAAATATTCTCCAAATTGGCCATTGGGAGACCCTTTAAGTTTAGAGTCCACATTCTTAACTACTACTTTAAACTCCTTTATAGTTGGGCTTATTTACTTCAGATAGGCACCATGCAATCCTGGTTTAATAAGTTCTCATTCATATGCATAATAGGAGGCTTATTTTAGCTTCTGAATATGATACCATGTCCTTCTTTAAAAAAAAAACCCATTCCTAATCTGTTGTACCCCAGGTTCATTTGCCGCTCTCTCACAATTTTTGCTACAGGCTTTACATATGGACAGTTTTCAACTTCAAAGACTATTCATGATAAATGTCCTATATAGGCAGTAGGGATTCAACTAATTCTAGTACTTTTTATTATCTTTAATTTGATTTAATTCAACAAATATTCATTTCAAAGCACACTGGAGAGAAAAAAAGTAGAATAAAACCTATTCTCTGATCTCAACTAACTTGCTATCCAGTAGGGAAACAAGACATATATGCAATTATGATGTAAGCGATGTGATAACTACTTGAATAAAATGTTATGGAAACATAAAGAAGGGTGACTTTCATTCCAACTTGGGCGTGGGATAGGGTGATGGAGAGAATAGGGCAAGGAAGCGGGGGAGGGGGGGCATGTGAGATCTTCTCTAAGGTTTACCAAATGAGAATAAAAGACATGAATATTAATCTGAAGAAAATGTCTGCCAGACATCATTTCTTTTGCCATTTGGTCTTTATCTTCATTCTTTTGAGACTTGCTTTTTGGTTTCAAAAATCCTGAAAACTAAAGGTCAGAGAGACTTACAGTTTTACAAATAATTGCCAAGGCATGGAACTGATGATGAGCCAGGGGTGATAACCTAGGTGTGTAATGAGAATAGGTTGAGTTTATATCACTTTGCATTGTAGGGTAGTCCAGTCTTGAGAATGGAGAATCAGAGCAAGCCTGGACTGGGAATGTCTTATGTAACCACCTATTCCCTTTTGCTTTTCATTTCTCTTGGCAAAAGTAGAATCAACTCTTCATGTTATCTAGCTGGGTTCAAAAAGAGCTTCTGTCATCATGTCCCTTTTTGAGTTATCTAAGCAGGAAGAAGATGACGATTCCAGGACAGTGGGTTATATATTTAAGCAATAAGCGAGTATCAAGAGACAGTTTTTGGAAGGTGACGATGGTGATAGTGGGAGCTTTCGAAGTGCTTTATGTAAATAGTTGTCTTTTTTTGAAGTAGGTTTTCTCTTTTAGCATGCAACGTAAAAGGCATTTGTGGCTTCTGAGCACTAGGGGTGAGGCTATTTGGCTCCTAGACAGTCTCTGCTAAAGTTTTTGATGCCTTGAAATTCTTCAGGCCTGAGGCCTGCCAGAGAGGAGGGCAGAAAACAGCAGCTTAGATGAATGAATACTCAAGTGAGCTTCAGAAGGAGAAAAATGCCTCTCACAATCTGGTGGAGAATAAGACAGAAAATGCCATTTGCTTTTGTGCAGAAAATAATAGTGAAACTAATTAGCATCACAGAGAACTTTTCCTGGTATGTGGGTATAAATTTCCTAATTTATAACTGAATAAAAGGTAAACTTAATACACATAAAATGCTTGGAAATGGATTGGTTCTGAAAAACTTCTGAAAATTATTTATTTATTACTAAATGATTTCAATACTGCTGGCACCAAGAGATATGGGAATTGTCCCTTCTTACAGGCTTCTTATGAGGAACATAAACACCCAGAAATATGCATATGTGTATATAATGGCTTTTCTATTTATAATTTATGTTCACATGTATAATTTATATTCCAACCAAGAGTTTTTGTCTGGATGGCTTATTTGTGATTTGATAAATGAAAAATCCTAAAAATATTTTTTTAAAGAGAATTGATTCTCATCCTCTATTATTTGCCTTCTTATTTAGTAAACACAGAGAATTAAATATATACTTGATTTGTAAGACAAAAGAAATCCAAAACAGAAATTCTCTCAAACTTTCCATCAAGTGGTTTAAAAATTGTTATTGACTTTAAGTCCTAAATAGAAGTTCTTTTGTTAAACATATATGAGTATATGTACACACACACACACACACACACACAAACACACACACACACAAATACACACTAATCTGAAAGATGAGCTGGAAATGAGCCCACAAGAAAATAACAACTTAAAAGTGATAATATTATGACTATCAGAAGTAGTGTTGCATCTGTGGAGTAGTTTTGTAGTCTCTTTGTATCACAATTAATCACCTTTGAGAAGTCCTTTTTGCTTGGGGGGTACGTCAAGAGCAAGAAGTTGCTTCATTCTTGGTTCCTTAGAGAGTTAGACTGTTTGGCCAGAGTTATGGAAAAGGGATTGTGTCACAAGTGAAGTTATGGTTTCAGGACTGCTTCCAAATATTCCAGCTTTGGTTATAGGGGTAAAGAACTGAGGATTCTTGAAGCAGTCTTTTTGGTCAAACAATTTAACAGGCAGTAGGTCTGGTGCCAGTGATTCCATTTCTAAAGGATTTGCCTTTGAAGTGTTTGTTCCTCAGTATGTTTTTCCAGCCAAACATATGCCTGTGATTTGAAAACAGCTTAAGAATTTTCTTTCACACTTTAGTGTTCATGTTTAGTTTGCTGGCATTAGAAGATTCAAAATAAACTAGTCTGGCTCCTCAAATCCCTACAGTGATTTTGCAACTGAGGGTTATTCACATGGGTGGAGTTTAGTTATCTCTGACTCTACATAAACATTACAAATTATTTTTTCAATGAATTTATTTCTGGTAAAGGGTTAAAGGAAAATGTGCTCAAGCTTGCTTATACTTTGCATCTTCTAGAGTTTTTTAGAAAATTATTTATTTGTGAACTATTGTCTTAGTAGTTTAAATTTTTTAGTCTGCCAGGGAATATAGGTGGTGTTTCTGATGAACATTATGTCTGGCTGGTGGCTTGAAACTCTGATCACTGGACTACTTCTCCTTGAGAATTCACTGACTGCATGGGAACAAAAGATTGAAAACATTGAGATCTCTGTTTTCTGCTTTGTTCTGGAGAGAAAAGACTCATGTTTTTTTTTTTTTTTTTTTAAATTTTTTTTTTTTCAACGTTTTTTATTTATTTTTGGGACAGAGAGAGACAGAGCATGAACGGGGGAGGGGCAGAGAGAGAGGGAGACACAGAATCGGAAACAGGCTCCAGGCTCCGAGCCATCAGCCCAGAGCCTGACGCGGGGCTCGAACTCACGGACCGCGAGATCGTGACCTGGCTGAAGTCGGACGCTTAACCGACTGCGCCACCCAGGCGCCCCGAAAAAGACTCATGTTTGATAAGACATTGTGTCCAATGTGGGTAAATTGCCTATGATTTTGTTGGTTTTGTGAATGGTCATTGGATTAAAAAAAATGAAGAAGGAGGCCAAACCAAGAGCATTAGCTCATTAGAATAAGTGAGATGAGATCTCTTGGGAAGGAACCAAGGAGAAGGGTATAATCTAAACCCTGGGCTTCAGAAGTAGGATTTAGGTTTTCTCTTGCAGGGAACTGATTTTCCAATCCTGAAAGACCAATTCTGACCACTGGAGACCTTTCTAAAGCCCTTCTCTCTCGACAACTATGTATGGAAAATCCTTTAATTAGTCACACACTGCTATGGACTGAATAGCACCGGATTCAAATGTTGAAGCCCCAGTCCTCAATATGATGGTATTTGGAGGTGGGGCTACAGTAGGTAACTCGGGTGGAGCTCTCATGAATAGTCTTCCTAAGAAGAGACAGGAGAGAAATGATCTATCTCCACCATGTGAGAATTCAGCAAGAAGGCAGCCATCTGCAAACCAGGGAAAGGGGACTCACCAGATATCAAATCTGCTAGCACCTTGATCTTGGACTTCCCAGCTTTTAGAAATGTAAGAAATAAGTATGTACTGTTTAAGCCACCTACTCTATGGTATTTTGCTACAGCAGCCTGAACTGAGACACAGCAATTTCAAGTGAATTTAATTTTCAACAAAAGTAACAGAGTTTACAGATAAAAAGAAGGTTTGGGTACCATGTGTTTAGAAGTCCAGACCTGATTGTTTCAGTTATTGCTATTTCTTGGATTTGGGTGACTTAGAATACCCTTTTGTTCAGGTCCTTTTTAAACATTCACCTAAATGAGGTGATTCTAATGCCTTATGGCTCCTGTGACAGATGGCACCTTGTTTCTTTCCTGTGATGAAAGCCTTTTTGGTCTTGTGAATGGTCATTTAGATTCAAATGCTGGAGGCTTGGAGAAAGAGACCAGAGAAGCAGCAGGTACTTTTCACCCAGGAGACTGACTTACCTTGAGAAGTCTACTAGGTTCTCATTTCCTTTCAGTGGATCTTCATTGTGCTCAGTGGGTCCGTTGACATCTGAAACCAAGATGACAGATAGACTATTATGGATTCCTCTAGTTCATTGTACCTATTGGCTCAAGTTAGTTGCTTTGTCCACTTCTCTAGGCTCAAGTCTTAGAAGGCCAGTACTTTCAGAGTTGTCACATTTATTATGGGGACTTTTAAACATACAATGTGTACCTATATATGAGTTTCATTAAGTCATAAAGCTGATTTTGTGGAAAAAACTGGATTTCTTTTCCCCATTTTCTTCCTTTTTGATTTCACATGATCTCAACTTTCTTTTCAGCTAAATCAGATCTTCATTCTATCTACTCTTTAGAGTCACTATGTGACATTTTATTGTAATAGAAATGGAAAAATTGTATCACACCTTTGTATTATATCATACTGTATCACATCCTAAGAATAAAAGAGGAATAAAAGAAGATGTTAAGGGATGTGGCCACCAAACAAGTTAATTAAATTTTTCTTTCTCTTCTAATGCCTAATTCCTATCTGTTGACAGCAGAGACTTTGAAGGAAAATTGTTACAGTTTTCAATTTGGAATGAGTATTTTAAGAAATACAGAGATGAAGAGAGAAGAGAAAGAAGAAAAAGAAAGGGGACTGGGTGGCTCAGTTGGTTGAGCATCTGGCTTTTGATTTCAGCTTAGGTCATGATCTCACGGTTCCTGAGTTCAAGCTGTGCATCAGGCCCTGCACTGACAGTGGGCGCCTGCTTGGGATTCTCTCTCTCCCTTGATCTCTGCCCCTCCCCCACTCCTCTCTATAAACAAACAAACAAACAAACAAACAAATTTAAAAAAGGGGGGGGCATTTTAGTTCCAGAATTTCCCTATAGGACAGGCTTGGAGTGGCTGTTAGGAAAGGAGAACAGGGGAATTTTCTGGTAATACATGAATAACCATCTAGTGGCTTTATTTAGGGTTGTGTGTTTATTTGAGGTGGCTTGGAAGGGGTTATTTGACATTTTTGGTGGGGAAGCTCTCAAGCCATCTCTTGTTTCCATTGGTGATAAGATGTTTAGAAAAAAATTCACATAGTTTCATTGGGAGGTAATTTATTAAAAAGCATTCTCATACAAAGGAAATTTACTCAAGTTTATTAGACTGAAACCCTGGGCCAGAGCTTTAGAAAGTTCCAACATGAAGATTTGTTGAAAGGAACTTTACTTGACTCCAAAAGAATGCAGTATCTTATCCTTGATATAGGATAAAGAGATGAGATTATATAGTTCAAGGAAACTGTTTCTCTAACCTCAGGGGAACAGAATAAGGTAGTGCCCAAATAACAGCACAATTATCCTCTTTTCTTACTAGCCCCACTACTTGCTATATGCTTTTTGTCTCAGTACCTGCAGTGCTAGGGGAAAAAGAAACCTGTTCAAGCGTGCCAGAAGCCAGTACCCTTAGAGCCCTCCTGAAAGCCAGCTTTTTAGATGAATCATTAAATGTCTCTCCACTTAGTGTGCTCAGTGCTGCATTGCTCTGGATCATATCCACATTCCTACCTTTGACTCTAAACCAAAGTTAGGACTTGCTTGTTCCTTTTGGCACATTTTCATATCATGAGCACATTTTGTGATATGTCCATCTGCACCGCTATCTAAATAAGAGCAGACTTATGGGGAATGTGGCTGAGAGTTCACTTAAGATCCTTCACAGGCTCCTGCCTGCCACTTCCAGATTGGCAGCCACAAATGAGGTTAATCGTGACTGTATTAAATATGGTAGAGTGGTCTGGTCATACATTACACCTGGGAGTGTTGAGTCCTGCTCTGAGTCGAATGCCTGGTACTGTTTTGGTGACTTGAGCTTTAGCTGTGTTGATTTGTCAGGGGAACAAGTCAAATCTTAGCTAACTAGTTTGTGGTATATTATTAGGAATGTTAGATAAGGAGGTTTCATGTAACTCCTATCATTGTGCATTCTTGGATTGAAAATAAGCCAATCTCTCAACAGTTTGGAGAGAAAGCCTTAGAACCGGCCCTTTGAAGACTATGGGAATGAAATTGATATGTGGAGACGCTTGGAAGAGTACCTCTATACCCTCTGACTTGCTAATGTAAAAAATATGAAAGATCTAGATGCTCACTATGAAAATACAAATGGGATCAACCACCAATTCTAACAGCTGAAGATCTTCCTGCCATTTCCCAGATGGTTACCAAAGTTAATGAAATCACAACTGTTTTAATTTCATGTGTTAATGTATACTCTGTAAACCATTATGGAACCCCTGACATTCCCCATCTGCAATCAGTGGCAATATTAAGAAAGGAGAAAAAAAGGATTGTTAGTATTGATAAACATTTAGTTAATGCCCCTTAAAAAATAAGGCAAGTGCTTGTATGGACATGATTCATTATCAGATTTTTAGAGGGCAAATCTCCAGAGAATCACATGTCAGTTACTTAGAAAGTTTTCCAAGGACCAGTCATCTACTTAATATCTTACATAAAAGCAATGGTGATTTCATCAGGATTGTTGGAGAACACAAAATGATGTATCATAAGTAATCTTAATATTTAATTAATAATGAAAGAGTAACAGTCAAATGGTTTTGCTCTTATTCAACTATTATGATACAGCCAGTTAAGCGGAACTTACAAATAGAGGTAAGCAACAGAACTCTTTGTCAGCAACAGAACTCAACCTTCAGTTCCCAAGGAAGAGCAAGCATACCCATTATGCAATATGCCACTTGGATGTGGGTTTTTGCAAATTCTATTTTTAAGTTTTCAAGTGATGGTTCATATATCTGCTCACATGGTAAGGATTAGTTGTTTGCCTTTACTCAATGGGAATGGGGATTTGGTTATCAAATTCTTTACATCCTTATGATTTATAATTTTGTTTCACAACAGAAAGAAATGGATAGGCAGCTTGTGCATTTCACTTGATGATGTATATTTACCCTTTGGAGGTAGGTCTATTCATAGGAGAACAACTTTGGATTTGTTGCAAAAAGCAAATGACTTCCTCTCCAATAACTGGATAGTTAGCATTAATTGGATACCCCCAAAGGGCTGTTCATTTTTACATTTTACTTCTCTTTGAGAATTTGGACATCTCTGGGTGTTGTTCAGGTAGAATCTTGGAAGAAGAAATTTCTACCATGCTTCTAAATCAAGCTTTCTCAGAGTTTAGAAGTACATGTTACTGTTTGGACGTGGTTTTGCCTTCTCAGCAAGACAACCATTGGGATTTAAATGGAATTTCAGACTTAGTTTCAAGTGTCATTCCTCTCTCTAACCCTATAGAATCTATTTTATTTTTTATTTTTTATTTATTTATTTTTTTTTTTAATTTTTTTCTCAACGTTTTTAATTTATTTTTGGGACAGAGAGAGACAGAGCATGAACGGGGGAGGGGCAGAGAGAGAGGGAGACACAGAATCGGAAACAGGCTCCAGGCTCCGAGCCATCAGCCCAGAGCCTGACGCGGGGCTCGAACTCACGGACCGCGAGATCGTGACCTGGCTGAAGTCGGACGCCCAACCGACTGCGCCACCCAGGCGCCCCTATAGAATCTATTTTATAATCAAACATAAAATATGAAATTCCTCACTATCATAACCTGAGAACATTTGAATGGGTTGTCAAAGGAGGTTGTGGAGATGTTTAAGAGCTTAAACCACTTTTGTTCCTAGATGACTTATTCAGTTGCTTAAAAGCAGATCATCTCTAGAGATTCTTTCTTGTGCTGTGGTGTTAACATTATACATGAAGCTATTCTTCAGAGATAGGAAAAGTTAAGATAATTAACTAAAATATTATTTTATTGCTTAACAGCATTCAAGTTATTCCTAGTCCTGAAATGTTTTATCCACTTTTCTGATCATTCTGTTTCTGGACTGTGTTAAGCATAACTGTTATTCTCATTGCTGAATTCCCTGCTGGGTACCCTGGTTTTCAGACAATGACATACACCAGACCGTTCTGTTTAATATAGTGAAAAAAAATTTTTTTTGAAAGGGTGGTTCAGAGTGGGAAGGGAAGTGAGCAAAAAAAAAAGTGTATATTTTTCTAATTGAAAATGTAATGCATTTTGATTGTAGAAGACTTCAGAGATAAAAAGTATGAATCATAAAACAACTTTCACTCCTAAGACTCATGTATAATTAGATAAAATTATTTGAAATATATGGATAATCTCTTTCTTAAATTATGAACATTGCATTATATATATATTTTAACCTAGACATGACCACCTCAGTTGCATGGTCCTGGGGACACAGAATATGCTCTTTCCTCTGTTAGTACTTGGGTTGCCCTTCTATCCCTTATTCTCTTTCTTCACTTTCTTCTTGAAGTCACAGACTTAATTGTTGCCTTTGCAAACATCCCTTCTCAAGCCTGCTCCTGTCTGGCATAGCAGGTAAGGACTATGGGCTGGTGTACTGGGGGGAGAGTCTGTGGAAGAACTGGTGGGGTGGAGAGGCAAGTGGAATAAGAAGAGAGGAATACAATCTCTCTCTATACTCTTTTCCATTCCCTTCCATTTTTATAGTGAATGTCTCTTGGACCTGTATTTTTATCTTCGATCTTTCTGAAACTTCCAGTTGTCTTCTGGGTATTTCTACCTGAATATATAAGCTCCTGAAACATGACACACAATATTTCATCCTCCTTGCCAAGTACAGCTTTTCCTATCGACTTTCCAATTGTACTAATAGTAGCACAGTTAAATTCATTACTGGTCTTGAAGTCTGGAAGCCATTTTTCACTGGCCATTTTCTCTTTTCCATATCTGAATAGTTCTTAAATCACATCTATTCTTCTTCATCAACATCTTTTAATTTGCTCCCTTTTTCTATTCCTGTCGTGACCTCCCACCAAGTTTGAGTTCTTCCTGTATCTTTCAATAGTTTTCTAATCGGTGTCCCTACTTCTGGTTTCTTTTCTGTTTAAATGGTCTAGCACATTGATACAAAGCTCACTGCATGACTTAATTTAGTGGCTCCTCATTACCTATTCAATTAATACTTATCTTTCAGCCTACATTCACAATTGTCCACAGTCTGACCCAAACCCACAATACCAATGTAATTTTCCTACACTGGAAACCAGTAGTGAAATGGGCTTTTCAAAGAGAAAAACAGATAATATGTAATTTGTATCTGTATAATAAGAAACACAAGAAGGAAAATAATCAATGATAAGGCACAAAATTATAGGGAGGTATGAAATCACTGGAATGAGTAAATATAAAGAATGCTAACTTATTAAAGTAACAATAATAAAAATGTCTCTTGGGTTTTAATATATAGAAGTAAAATACATGGCAAGAGTAGCACAAGGGGCAGGAGAGGAAAAGGGTTATAAGTTTGGTGCATTATTAAGGAAATTATAAAGGTATGAATTAAATGCATAATAATTCAAGAATTATGAATTATGAAGATGATGTTTAGAAAGCTGATCTATCTTTACAGGATAGGAGTTACCGTTAAAGGCTCCTTAGGACCACTTTCATTACAGGCATTGGATGGTTTCCTGTTTGTGGTGAATAGTGATGGAAATATTGTATTTGAGTCAGAAAATGTCACACAATATTTGCAATATAAGCAAGAGGACCTGGTTAACACAAATGTCTGCAATATCTTGTGTGAAGAAGACAGAAAGGATTTTCTTAAAATTTATCAAAATCTACAGTAAATGGAGTTGCCTGAAATGAGATCCAGAGACAAAAAATCCATACATTTAATTGCCATATATGATGAAAACACATGACAAACTGGAAGTCTTAAACACTAGTCGTGAAATGCACCAGAAATATGAAACAATGCAGGGCTGTGCCCTGTCTCAGCCACCAGCTATTATGGAGGAAGAGGAAGAGATATTGCAATCTCTAGGGCAACCACCTAAAGAATCATAGGTAAAGCCAGTAGAAGAGCTAAATATGGAATAATACAAAATATCTGATTAATCCAAAAGAAGGCAGAAAAGGCACAATAAAGAACAACAAAAAATAGATGGGACAGATAAGGGAAAAATATCAAGTATATAAGTATTTATATCAGTAATTGTAGTAAATGTAACTGGACTGAACACTCCAACTAAAAGGCAAATATTGTCAGATTACCCAACTATGTCCTATTTATAGGTGGAATTCATTAAAAAGGCCATAGTTAGGTTGAAAGTAAAGTGATGGAAAAGATATACTATGTAAACATTAACCAAAAGCAAGCTAGTATGGCTATAATACCAAAGTAGACTTTAAGGCAAGAAATATTACTGAAAAAAAAAAGGAGAATTATTAATGCTGAAAGGGCCAATTTAACAGGAAGAAAACAACTGTGTATAATATAACGTCAAAATACAGAAAGCAAAATTTGTTAAGATTAAATAGACAAATAGATATTAATACCCTCTTGCAGTTACTAATTGCACATTCACAAAAAAACTAAGAAGAATATGGAAGATATGAACAACACCATTAAACTGTCTATAACAACTGCGGAATACTCATTCTTTTCAAATGTCCATGGAGCATATACAAAAGTAGACTATATTCTGGGACATTAACCAAGTCTCATCAAATTTCAAATGATCCTACAGAATATTCATTCACCACAGTGGAATTAAAAGAGAATTCAATAATAGAAAAAATAACTAGAAAATCCTCAACTGTTTGGACATTAAGCAGCACACTTCCAAATAAGTCTTGGATCAAAGATGAAATTGCAATGGATACAAGAAAACATTTTGAGCTAAATTATAACAAAACCTGTATGATGCAGCTAAAGCAGTGCTTAGAGGAAAACTGACAGTTTTAATGCATACTTTAGGAAAATGGAAAGGTTGACAATCTACTTTGTAAGCATTCACCTCTGAAATCCAGGAAAAAAAGCATATGAAACCCAAAGAAAGTAGGAAGAAAAGAAGGAAATAATAAAGAGAAGAGCTGAAACCATTGAAATAGAAATCATTTACTGGTTGCACAAATTGCTTGTTTCCTCTTCTGTAAAATAGGGATGAAAACTGAATCCACATGCTTGGATTATTGTGAGGATTAGATAAATTAACACATGTAAATAAAATCATTAAAATGATGCTTGCCATATAGAAGCATGTAACAAATATTAGCTGCTGCTGCTGCTACTACTCCTATAACTACTGTTATTACAGGATAAACTCTTAGGCTTATGTCCTTGCTTTTAAAAAGATATGGTAATCACATGGGCCACAAGGAGTCTAGAGAGTTCTAAAGCTTGGTACACAGCTTGCCAGTTTGCACAGGGTCATTCCTATGCCATGGGAGTTGGCATATGGCAGAGCACCCTTTTCAGTATAAATCACATCCTGCACTACTCTCTGAAAGTCTTCCTGTTACATTTAAAATTAAAATTCAACCCCTTTATCATGGTCACCAGCAATGTGTTATCTGACCTCTGCCCACATCTTTAATGGTACCTTCTTCCTTTTCCTCACTGTTCTCCAGATACTTAACCCTCACAGATTCTTGGACTGGTCATTTCCTTAACTGGAATGGTGTTTCCTCAGCATTTTGCTTGGCAAATTTCTTCTTTTTCAGTCCTCAGCTTAAATGTCACCTTTCCAGAAAGGACTTGCCTGACCCCCCTGTCTGTGTTTGGGTTCCTGGTGCCCTGTGCCCTCTATCCCAGCATCTGTTGATTTCCTTCATAGACTGTGTCAAAATCTGTAATTATTCATGTGTTTACTTGTACTGTGTCTCAACTATTTATTAGACTGTTACCTTCATGAAATTGGGGCCCCTGCTTATCTTGCTTATACTAGAGCCTAGCATAGTGGTTGGTATATACTAGGTACTCAAAACATTTGTTGAATGAATGACTGAATGTGTTAGGGTTGCTGTTCTTGAGTGGGGGGTTGTACTAAGTGACATCTGCTGTCTTATGTCTACTCTAAGGCCCTGAAACTAACTTGTTTGTCCTAAGGAGAAAAGTGTAAACTCCAGTAAGAATTAGTCATGTTCCTCCAAATGGGGCAAGTGATGATGTTTACAGGGTCCTCTTCTTATTGGAGCTGTGGGCTAATGACAGGTGATCATATTCCTTGAACACTTACTGTGATTCTTTGCCATGTAGGAATTACTCCTTTTCCTTAACTTCTTGATTTTTTTACACATATGCTACACTAAAGCACTTTTAGCAGGCCCATGATAAAAACAATGCATTAATTAAAATGATGCACTCTCTCTTAATTTTACACTTGACAAATAATAGCTTTTGGTTGTCACTGAGCAACATTGTTAGCACTAAATTAGATGTCTGTTATGGTTGTGTAGGCAAGTGGTTTTGCTGATCGTAGCACTGTTTCCCCTGCTCTGGAAAATATAAATCATCACTGAGAAAGGTGGTGTTTCTTTATGAGTCCTTGTGATATCAGCCTCAGGCTATGAGATGTGGACAGATAAGTGTGCTCTTCCAGCTGAGATTTCTTCTTCCTGTTTGTTGTGCCTGAGTTTTTCACACCTTACCAGTCATATCATTCTCACAGACACTTCTGGATAAGCCCCTACTAAGTGTACAGTGTGGTACCTGGTTCCTACTTCAGTGATTCAATCTCCTTTCTTTTTTTATAACTAAGGCCTCCATATAACTGATTGCAGTGGGGTAGTTGCTTTAATCTCTATGGGAATATATATTTTGCTAATACCGGGACTTTCTTTTTAGAACGATAGTACCTTCAGGAGTCACATTTATGGTCACTGATTTAAAACAGACACTTCTTTACCCAGGAGAGGTTTAGATACAATGGAAATCTGGTCTCAATCAGGTATGATACCTGTTAGCTTGAGTGACTGAAAGAAAACCAAGTGAATTTTGGGGGAGAGGTACACAAAATATGCATTTGGATAAATGGAGGTCAACACTGGTTCAAAATTAGGCAAGCTACTTATTTCTGGGCTGCAGGTTCCCCCAGTATCATAGCTGCACTGACCTAGTATTTGAAGGTAAGTGATCTTGACACTTGTGGAAAAGAATGTCTTGCTTACATTGTACAGTGTGTCCTGGGACCTTCCCGCATTGCTTTAGTAAGGGCAGCCATTCATCTGGCTCCTTCCTCTTGTGGAGAGTAGCTTTAGACTAGAGAGGTTGAAAATATGATCAGCTCAAGGTCTGGAAAGCTCTATGATTTTTAGATTACCCTCAATTACTAAATAAGCATAAAACTAAATTCCATATTTGAAGAAATTAATTTTATCCCATAACACTGAGCTCCAAATGTAGGAGAAACAAACTCAAAAGGAAAGTATAATTTTTATTTGAAAAGTTTATGAATCTGCTTGTGAACCCACTAAAACTATGAATCTCATTTCTGAAAGGGGACCATCTCTTTCACACACCACTCAGGATGTGATTGCCTATCAACTTTTAGATGTGCATGTGCTCATGTTTCTGATTTTATTAATTACAATTTCAATTCCTCAAAACTAACCTTAAAAAATCTTCTCAACAAAAACTCCCTCTTTGTAGTAGGTTTCTATCTTTAAGAGATGATGTGATTCTGAGGAAAGCTTTATTATTCTATTAGTGAGGGCTGGTGTGGGGAAGATTTAGAAAGATATGTCTGTGTATGATCCTCACAGTCACATGACAGACAGACTGAAGACAGCAAAGCCTTGTCCTGGAAAAGAGACCACTTGGTAGTAGTCCTGCACCTTGGTCCTCTTACCAAAGAGTGCATGGCCATATTAGAACTACAGCAAGGAAGCTGGGTCTTGAGTTTGCGTCCTGATCCTGCTGTTGACTAGCTCTGTAATTTGGGTCATGTCACCAAGCTATCCTAAGCTTATTACTATTAAATTTTTTACTATTAACCATCTCATGGGGTTTTGTGAAGATTCAATGAGACCATGCATAAAAGGGTGAAAAAAGATGATGTGAATGGAATGATTATTATTAGTAGTACAAGCTCTTTCTAGCTTTAGTTGATTTTCTACCTGAAGTTCAATGTTGTTGGATATTAGGTGTCTTTCCTTATTTTGCTGGTGGTAGCAAAAACTTCAATTATAGTTTTTTTTCTTGGGACTAACCCAAACCTAAATCCCTGCAATGTATCTCTACACTACAGGCCTTAAAAAAGATATAAAAAAAATGCTACCAGTAAACCACAGCATCCCCTGGCATGCATAACCATTGGTACGTCAAATCTGGACTTAGGACTCTTAAGAGCATTTATTTTAGACTCAAAGAATAGACAAATCTAAAAGAAAAAAATAGAATCTTGTCAGTTGGGGCCTATGATGAATCAGTTCTTTATTTTATAATTTTCTTTTTCAAGTTATTTCTAAAAAGAGGCAAGTGATACTTGCTCAATAACTTAGCTACAGGTCAAGGTCTGTGACTATAATCTTTAATTGATGGATGTTTGGTTTCCATCTATCAATAGCTTGTCTAAGGGAAATTATATTTAGGAACAATTATCTAAGAGACATGCTCCCTGCCTGCCCACTTGGGTGTTTTATCTTTGGATTTAGCTAGATGACTAAAGGCATATGTTACTTTAGTTTCTAAAGAATGAATGCCCTTCCCTGAACTATACTAATACATTATGTCCTCAGCTTTTTTTTTTTTAAGGCATTGCAAGAAAAGGCATATGGAATCAACTTTTGATTTTAGTTAAAATGCTCTTGAGGACATTGTCTATGTTAGTGTCCCTAATGTAAAATCAGACATGAGAAATTTCTTTGAGAATTTAATCCCAGGAAAATCTTTGTCTTCCCCAAGGTACCCTTTTTAACAATGAGGCCTATATAATTGATTGGTATGCTTGCTTGTCATTTCAGTTTCCAAGAAGCTTGGAGCAAAATGTGAAGCTTAATAGCATTAATGTTTACTTTAATAGCTAGCTTATTTACATATCACTTTTTTTTAACCTTGCTAGGTTGTTATTCATATCTTTTGTTGTAAGCCATATCAAGTAATTTTGGGAAAGGATCATGATATAAAGAGAAACAAAATAGCAGCTATTAATTATAATAGAAGAAAAAGAAGGAGTGGAAGAGGGAAAAGAGTCATCATCTTCATCATCAGTATCATAGTGAGGGGGGCTCTAATTACTTTTAATGCAGGAAAGAAAACTAATAGTCTTTGTACTTGTATTAAGATGCTTTTTAAAAATTATGGAACATTTTGGGGTGCCTGGGTGGCTCAGTCAGTTAAGCGTCCGAGTTCAGCTCAGGTCATGATCTCGCGGTTTGGGAGTTTGAGCCCTGTGTCGGCCTCTGTGCTGACAGCTTAGAGCCTGGAGCCTACTTCAGATTCCGTGTCTCCCTCTCTCTGCCCCTCCCCTGCTCATGCTCTATCTCTTTCTCTCTCTCAAAGATACATAAATATTAAAAACAAATAAAAAGATTATGAAACATTTTAAGCATTAGAAAAATATAGAGACTAATGTAACATGTACCCATGTACCCACTACCCCAAATTAACAAGTATTAATATCTGCTATGTTTTCTTTAGGTAAAAAACTTTAAAGTAATAATGGTTACATATATAATCAAAGCCCTCCATTTAGCCTTCCCATTTGTCCCATCTCCTCCCTGTCCTGAGGTTATCTTTACTCTGCAGTGAAATTTCCTGTCTGGGCATTGATACATTACTGCATGAATCTATGCAATTTGTTTTTTTCTTCCAGCACAGTTTTTGATTTTTATCCATGTAAATCATTTTTTTAAATGTTTATTTATTTTTGAGAGAGAGAGAGAGAGAGAGAGGTGGAGAGAGAGGGAGACAGAGAATCCCAAGCAGGCTCCACACTGTCAACACAGAGCCTGATGTGGGGCTCTGTCTCACAAACCATGAGATCATGACCTGAGCAGAAATTAAGAGTCACACACTTAACTGACTGAGCCACACAGCTCAATCCATGAGCCTCTTATCCATGTCAATTATTTTAATTCCTGTTAAATTCTTTTTTTGTGATTACACCACAATATACTTCATTCCTTTACTGAAGGACATTTAGGATTTTTCCAATTTTCCTTCTATGGCAAATGATACTGCCCTGCATGTTCCTGTGCACACAAGTAGGAGAGTTCCTCTAGGGTATGTGCCTAGAAGGGGAATTACTGGCTCATAGGTCTTCATTAATTCATTCTTCAGCAAATAATCCAGGGCTCCCTATGTGCCACATAACATTCTAGGTAGCCGAAGATGCTATAGTGAATAAGACAGTCAAAATTCCATGAAGTTTCCATGAAGCTTACTTTCTGGGGGTATAGTGGGGAAAAAGATAGGCAGTAAACATGATAATAAACAAAATTCAAGTACGTTAGACAGTGACAAGTGCTCTGGAGAAATACAAGCAGAGCAGGTGATAGGAAGTGTATATTGAAGAGGTTTGGAATTTTCTATAAGGTGCAAAGGGTATCTCATTATGGTTTTAGTTTTCTTATCTCTTATTATGAGTGATGATAAATGTCCTTTCATCCGCTTAAAACTGTTCACATTTTATATACTCCTCAAAAATTCCTGTATTACCCATTGCTGATTTAAATCCTTTAAATTCAAATGCTCCTTAAAGTGCACAAATCAAAACTAGGCATAAACCTTTTATGCTTTTAACTCTTATAGCTTGTAAGTCTCATTAAAACAAATGTACAAATTACATACATCCCTCACCTCTGCAAAAGCAACAAACTTTAAATAAACACCAATAATTTCATGTGAAACACATTGTTAGCCACTATGGCTCAGGTTCCATCGGGTTTGGTCTGCCTTCCCACCTGGCGCCACGAGATGATGCAACTCCCTCACGGCTCTTCCCTTTCTGAAGCACTGAAACACCTTTGTTCCTCCAGCACACTGTGAAGTCATCTGGCCCACACTTGGTGCAGAAGCCTCATTTACCTCTGAAGTCTACCTCTGTTCATTGCTAATTAGCTGGAGACAATTAAAATGGGACTACTTGGCACAAATCTGATTGCAAACACAAAGACAAACTGGGTCTGTGAGGCAGCATTTGGGTATCAGGTGGTCACCCAGATGATTCTGAATATGTTTATTTTAGCAATGAGGGAAAAAAATGGGAAAAATACAATAAAACCAATGGGGCATCAGTAAAAATAAAAAGAATATGCTTACGTTAGTTATTAGTGAAAGGAATACCATAAATTAATAAATTCTCAATAATGTATTCTGGTTGAAGATATGCAAATCTTCCCAAATGGGTCAGTCTACCTAGTTTGAGAAACGCTGTTCTACCATAGATTTAAAGCCCATAGTAGATCTTGAACACTAACGTGGTTTCTGGAATAGGCTAACTTTTTTTTTTAATGTTTACTTATTTTTGAGACAGAGAGAGACAGAGCATGAATGGGGGAGGGTCAGAGAGAGAGGGAGACACACAATCTGAAGCAGGCTCCAGGCTCTGAGCTGTCAGCACAGAAACCATGCGGGGCTCGAACTCACAGACTGTGAGATCATGACCTGAGCCAAAGTCGGACGCGTAACCGACTGAGCCACCCAGGCACCCCTAACTTTTTTTTTTAAGGGCATAACATTACTCAGATGCCTGAACTACTTGTATTAGAAACTGTTGGAATCTTTTCCCTTGGTTTGCCTACCCTGTCTGAAGCTCAAATTGGGCTCCTTTTTGTTAGAAGACCAGGCAAAATTTGCTGTGCTATCCTTCATTCTATTGATGTTCACTTCATTAAGAGAATTCCCTATTCTTCCCTTCCCTCTAAGGTCCAGATATGCAATAGTGGCTCATTTCATTTCATTTCATTTCATTTCATTTCATTTTTTTTATTTCATTTTTTTAGCTTGTGTTCATTAGCTGAAACTCTTATACCTGTCTGTGCTTTTGTCATGTGGATGACATATTTAGTGGAAAGAGGACTCAAGACTTCCAATTTCTTTTGTTCCTGATTGCTACTAGATTTGGCTCTGGATTCCTATGGGTGAAGGGCGAATGCATCTGCCCAGCTGAATATGTGTCAAATTCTTTGTTTCATTATTCACAACTTGAATCATCAAATATTCCCTTCGTAATGAAGTGAACTCTGAGAACAGGGTTTATAGTAATACATATTAATAGTGTTGATAGAAATGGCTTTATCGAGAAATTACTACTTGCTGTTAAATGTTATATGACTAAAAATTAGCATACTTACGAAATTTTCCTCAAAGGTGATAAGTTCTTCATTGAACATGTATGTGTGTGCTTGTGCACATGTATATGATTGAATCATGTGAAATTATAACTTCTGTAGGTCAAAAACAGACAAATACAAGCAATATCATATGGTTCATGTATGCATTTATATACATTTCAGATTTCAGCTGCCTTACCATAGCTGTAACAAAGATAATAATGTCTAATTTCTTTTTCTTGAAAACCAACAGTCAAGCCAGTCACCGGGGTTTTAAAACTAACTTTTCTTTACCAAAATATTTTAATCTTGGGGGATGGAGTGGGCAAAACACTGCAATAAGAATGTCCTGTTTTACAGGGGAGCCTTGGTGGCTCAGTTGGTTAAGCATCAGACTTCAGCTCAGGTCATGATCTCACAGTCTGTGGGTTCGAGCCCTGCATCAGGCTCTGTGCTGACAGGATTCGGATTCGGATGCCTGATTCGGATTCTGTGTCTCCCTCTCTCTCTGCCCCTCTCCTGCTCATGTTCTTCCTCTCTTTGTCTCAAAAATAAATAAAAACATTAAAAAAATTAAAAAAAAAGATGTCCTGTTTTACAGAAAACCTGGAATGCCTTTGTACTTCATCTAGCTAAATTCTTCTAGGGCTCAGGGCTAATCCTCATAAAGGCTACAATCGCCATTCTAGCCCACAGTGAAGGTCCTTTCTTCTGAATTCAGTGATCTTCCTTTGTTACCATTATTTTAGCAAATAATTCTGTATTTCCTTCTTTCTAAATAAATTGTAAACTCCTTGGAAACAGAGACCATGCCTAGACTCTCTATGGCCCCCTAGTATCTGCTGATTTGGCTTGAAGAACATTCTGAATAGGATTTAATTATTTAAGTTGTTGGAGTAACTAGAAAATACTTTCAGAGGACTAAGAATGTTGCATCTTGGGAAATCAACCAAGGATCATCCTGCTTTCAAGGAATTTACAGTCTCCTTTGGGAGACAATGCAGAGACTCATAAAGAGTTTAGTGAGGCAAAATCACCTAGGTTTTAGATTCTCTTAACTGCTCTACTCCAAGCAGAATGGTAAAAAGAAGCCAATTCCACAGACTGGGTCTGTGTTGGCTAAATTGAGCAGAGATCTTCACCTATTGATTTTGGCATGGCAGTGATATACATTTAACTGGTAAATAATTACAGTGAGCCAGTTATCAGGTTTGCGCACTTAAAGTGCTAGTAGGGTGGTATTTTCCTCGATGGGAAAATTTGAAAACACATGTGAATAACCTACAAGTATAAAAATCTGATTTTTAATATGCCCTAATGTTCAACAACACTGTCTTCAACAATAGCACCCTATACATCTCAAAAGTCAATGACAATTTTTATAACAGCCCAGAAAAGACCTTCAGGTAATTAATGGCAACACTTCGGGCAATATTTTTTTTTCTTTTTGTCCTTTCTATTTTTATAAGAGAATTCAGTGTCCTAAAGAAGAAAGATAATCGTTCACATGGACCAGACACCTAATCCGAACTTAACCAAAAAGTCAATATTTAGCTGTACCTTATCAGTGTGGAAATAAATGTCAAGCATAGCAAGAGACACAAACAAATTTCCAACCGATTTCTCGTTTCTATGCTTCAGTGTTCAAAGCCGTGTGGCAGAGTTTCAACATCAGATAAGACAAAACAGCCTTTGGAAAAAAAAGGCAGCAAATGACAACACTTGCAGCTGCCGAGACCACGGTTTATGAGAGGAAAACAGATGCGGGAGATGCATTCTAATCTCTCCTGGTGCATTCCCTTGGTCACCTTCCGGCCTGTGTGATGCTAACACTTGATCATTACTGGTTGCAGGCAGCATTTAAGAGCCAGAAACTTGCTGAGTAAAGTCATAATTTGTTGCTACCCAGGACAATCGACACAAATTGTTTGCATTCTAAATTTGCCATTGCTGGGAGTAGACATATCAGACATGGCAAGATGGCTGTGGGTCTCTAAAACAAGAGTCCCACTAGTGCTTCTCTGAAGCTAGGCCCCAGTTGATGGGTAGAAATGAGGTTTTCAGTCTTTTAAGAACTTCAGAACCCTTTCAGGATTCCATCTCACTCCACAGGACTCCAACCCACCTCACTCATGTAATTTTTGTCAAAAGTTGTATTTTGTTAAACAACAAGGTTACATTGGAAAAACCTGTAATGATACTCAAATTTAATGAGGTGGTTGGACTGTCTTTAAGCATTAAAACATTTGGTTATGGAAAAAAGGAAATAGTATAAGAAAAAAAGACAGTGACTTAAATGGCTAAATATGTATTATTACTGACTGACTTTTTAAGGAACTGTGGGTGGGCTTGGCATTTCATGGAACATGGAGGTCTAGAAGTTGCTCATAGAGAAAACACCATTTCATCTAAAAATCCAACTAGAAAGGACATGTGTGAGCTAGATTTACAGAACAATGAGGCCTAAGAGTTCACCAAGGGCAGGGATCAACCTTTCCAAACTAATCATATGGTAAGAGTTGCTTCAATGCTTGTTAAAAATACAGATTCCCATGACCTTGATGACTCTGGTTTAGGGAGACTGTAATGGGACCTGGAAACCTGTATTTTTAACAAGATCCAGGGTCCTTTTATCATCAGAAAGATGTGGAAACACTGCTGTAGAGGATCCTAGCAAAATGCAGGTTACTTGGTAGTGGAATGAACAAAAGGAACTGAATGAGCATGCTAGAAAGGCAGTCTCAGCCACTGATTTCTCTGTACACTCAGTGTGCCAGGGCTCCCAACCTTGCATAGCTAACTCCCAGTCATGGGGGAAATGACCTTCAGAAGCAGCTGATAAAGGTTAGGTTTTTGAATGTCACATGGAATACTACTCCTTCCCTTTTGTTGGAATGTCATAGTGACACACACACACACACACACACACACACACACACACACACTGTCCTAAAAAAGGAATGAATGCTAAGTGTTATAAACAGAAACTTGTTTAAGTCTCCTTTAGGAAGTAATATTTTTCGTGCTTCCTGTCATAATAGGTCCCACCAGGCACAAACCATCTTCCCTCTTTAACTTATCCCTAAAGCCACAAAGAAGTGGGGTTGAGAGCAGTATTCTGATCTCCATGTGGACAATGCAGCTAATAATTTCTGTACATCCAAAAGAAACCTAGTTTTTCCTGTTCTGAAATTGTATGTCTCATTAACGTTGCCATGGTCTTCAGGGGAATAATTTTGTAAACTCCATAGCAAGCAGGGAAAATCAACCTCCACACAATTTGTAATATGCTGTTACAGAAAATGCAGTACTGAGGGCATGGATGGGAAGCAAGAGGAGGAAGGTGGAACCTGTGCTGTAAGGTCCTCTGGTAGAGCTTGGGCACATGGCAGGCTCAGGGACTGACTGAGAAGACCCAATCATCCCTTTTGTTCAATTTCTATGGCTGCCTATCATCATTATGGGGCTAACTTAGGTCATCCAATTTCCATTGAGAGGACAGACAACAAACAGGACAAAAAGAGCTCCAGGGAATGGCCTGCTCTATATTTGTGCCTTATTGGGAAATTTATTGAATATTGTTGCGGAAAAGGCAACCAGGCAGAACTAAGGAAGTTTGCAGGATGGTCCAGTAGTAGTTCTTAAACTTTGCTGCATATTAGAATCACCTAGGCAAGCTTAAAAAAACCAAGTATGTAGGTCTTGCCCCATACTAATTCAGTCAAAGTTTCTGGGGACATGACTTAAGAATCACTTAAAAAAAATTTTCCTAGGTTAATTCCAAAGAACAGGCCAATTTGAGGATTTGTGACTTCTAGACTGTATACTCTAGATCTTTTTTAGTTATATGTTATTCCCTCTGCAGGAATGGTCCTTCAGCCTTTCTGCTCGTGAAGAAAGACCTACTCATCTTTTAAAATTCACCACACATATACCTTCCATTGACAGTTCATTCACTTATTCAATAAATATTTATTGAAATGCTTCCTCCTCCATGGCAATGGCACTCAGTGACAACACTTAATACATTTTGATTGTTTTAATTATGTATTATTATTTTTTGCTCCACAGACTTGGAGTTCTTTAAAGCCAGGGGTTGCATCTTTGATTTTTATAACACATTTTCCTTTATTTCCTTCATTCCTCTAGATTCCCAGCTGGGTGATGCTTATCCCACAGACACTCAGTGTTGAATAATAATTTTTGAAGTTATGGTTACTACATTCAGTGGATTCAAAATTGATACAGTTTGACTTTTTAAATTAAAAGTTTTGTACTTGTAATGCTCTGATCTATTTGTAATGTTCTTCTCAGAGATGCTCATAGTTTTGTGAGTCCTTTGCAGTAGCATTAAATGATGCTTTCATGTATTGCATGATGACTCTAAGATCCATTTCCCAGGCAATACTTGGGATCATGAAATTTAATATCTCACAAACTTTTGTTTTTTATGCTCACCCATTCTGAAGTTCACCTGCCTGTTTTTAGTTCACTTACTCCTTTATCTGTCATTTAGGGGCCCCCTAGAGTTAGGCCCCACACTATCTAGTTAACCTTCACCTGCCCACATACATTTTCCAGGCTGGTCAGTCTGGTCTCCTTAATGTTTCTCAGCTTTTTAATAAAATCTATACCATACAACGTAGCACTAGCCTTTATTCAGTCTATTTTTTTATTGCCTAAGTTTTTCTTCACAGAAGATGGTAGATGACTCTTCCCCTGACTGTAGGGATTGTGTCATGTATATCTTTCATAGGTCCCAAGGCACCTAACACAATTTTATTCTTTAGAGGTTTAATTGAATTATATCTGCCATCTGATAAAACAGGATTATTTAACATCCAATTTAGAAGATTTCAAAAGTTTTTTTGTGCAGTGATTTTCTATAGGACATTATCTAAGAAAAGTGTAATCCCAGATACGGGGCCCTGTTATGGGCTGAATTGTGTACTTGCTCCGCCCCCAATTCATGTTGTAGTCCTAACCTCTCAGGACCTCAGAATGTGACTGTATTTGGAGATAGGGCCTTTAAAGAGGTGATTAAATCAAAATCATTAAGGTGGACCCTAATCTAATCTGACTGGTGTCTTTATAAGAAGAGGAAATTTGGACACAAAGAGATACAATGAATATAAAGAACATGTGAGGACATAGCAAGAAGGAGGCCATCTTTAAGCCAAGGAAAAAGGCTGCAGAAACCAAACCTGACAGCACCTTGATCTTAAACTTCTAGCCTCTAGAACTGTGAAGACATAAATTCCTGTTGTTTAAGCTGTTCAACCCATGGTATTTTGTTACGGCAGCCTGAGCAGACTAACGCAAGTCTTATTTGCTACCTGTCTAGAGTGACTGCGAACCTTTCAGGGATAGATTGTCAGTTCCCTCTAGATTGTCAGTTCCATCTTCTTCCTGCCTCAATTGGAAATTTCTAGATCATGCCTCCTTGATATGGAGGATGAAGCTGAGAAGCAAAGAGATATTCCTCCTTCTCTCCCATTACCTTCCCTAACAAACTGAAGCTTGGTTCTGTGCAAGGGGATCTTGCCCAGATTTTCTTTCTCCTTTAGCCTTGGACTCAAGTCACTTTCCAAGTGAAAAAGGTGGGTAAAGGTAAGGTCCAAAAGCCTATGAAATTAGTTTTTTCTTTTTTCTTCAAAACTCATTGCTTTCTTGTGCATAAATACAGTAGGTTAATTTGTATTTAATTATTATCTGAAAGAAGCTATTGTAGTTTGGGTTTTCTCTAAATCAGATCCTGAGACAAGAATTTGGGGGTAAGAAGTTTATTTTTCAAGTGGTTCCAGGACGCACTGTGAGGAAGTAAGGGTATGAAATGGAGATGGTAGGAAAGTCAGAAAAGAGTGCTTTCAGGAGTGGTTCCCCTGTGGGCACCTGGGATTCAATCCTGCTAGGGACCCTTTAAAAACTGTAGGCCTAGCAGGGGGCAAGAAAGCTGGGGCATTTATCAATCATCCTCTATCACTCATGGATGCACAGTTGGTCCTGGAGAAATGAACTCTCACCACTCTGCTTACCCTGGGAGTGGGAAGAGCCTGCTCCTGCAGGCAGAGGAAGTCCACAGGCAAAGAGACAGATATTTGAGGTAGGAACCCATTGGCTTGTGAAGGGAACTCTTCACCAATGACACAGGCAACCAAAGCTACAGGAGTGGGTCAAGTGGATGGATATTGGTGGGGCATGTCTGTTGAAGAAGACTATAGTTTTCAGAATTGAGGAAACTGGACATATGTTCTCTGAAGTTATGACTTGGGGCACACGGGAAGCTTAATCAGTTAGGTGTCTGACTTTTGCTCAGGTCATGATCTCACAGTTCATGGGTTTGAGCACTGCATTGGGCTCTCTGCTGTCAGCACAGAGCCCACTTCAGATCCTCTGTCCCCCTTTCTCTCTGCCCTTCACCCTTAAAAAAAAGTTATAACTTACTCTGTTAGGTACCATAAAAACAGATCATTAGTGCTCTGGGATTTTTTGTGGCTAATTCTTGCTTATCTTCTAAATTCTCACTTTAGAGCCATTCTGCCAGAACTTTGTTTATTCTTGCAGTTCTACAGTAGCTGTTTTTGGATTGACCCTGATCATCGCCCTCTGGTGGTCTACTAAGAGGATATGTGCAAGTATGATGCTTTGTCCTGCCTCCCCACCACCCAAGTCTTCCAAATAAGCCATATTAGAAAGCAGGGGTAATTTAGTTTCATTTTTAGCAACCCTTCACCCTTGCCCCAAAGTACTTATTTTCTAGTAAGGGATGTATGTATGGGGATGGGGTGGGGGTGGAGGGTGTTTTAACATGGCCATAAACCTATACAGTGGCTATCGATGAGATTTGGTTATGTTCTTGGCATGTTAAAGTTACTGTCAGAAGTCTTTTTGTGAAAAGTACTGAAGATTATAAGGGATGAGAAAGCCAGGGGTGACAGCTTGATCCAGTAACAAGCCTTAGTCATCAGAGGAGAGGGGCCATTCTGAGAATGGTGTGGTGTCTATGACTCAAATTTGTCTCTAATCCTGGCCTCCCTTTAGATGACACCTCAGCCCTTCAGAGAGTTGAGGCAAAAGCTATAAATGAAAATGAAAAGAGTTGTTTTGCTAAAATTTCGTTGGACACTGGAGGAACAAGCAAGATTACTAGGGACTCCTCTAACAGAATGTGATGCAATCAAGAGAGAGAGGGGGCTTCTCTTCCAGTTCCAACAATGTCCACAGAGAGGGCAGGAAAAGGGTAGGAAGAATTAGAAGCCACATGGTATCTGAGAAGATGTGTTCCTTAACACAGGTGAGAAGTGCCCAGGGATTTAGCAGTTATTTGGGTAGTGCTTGATTAATGGGTGTGGCCTGATGAGCAAGTTATTTAACATCTTTGAGCCACAGTTCTGTAAAATTGAGATAATATTATCTACCTAGTGATGCTCTTGAGAGTATTGGAGAAGATAATTCAGTGCTTAGTATAGTGCCTTGGATATGGCAAACAATAATAATATTCTTGTTCTCTGTATCATATTAGATAATCTATGACTATGTTAAGTAAGATCCATCTAGGGAATTGCCTCTACTTTGTTCTTTGGTTTTTAGTTGGTTTTATAAGAATACATATTTAATGTAATCTTCATAACTCAATTTTTTTTTCTTTGAAAAGGAAAAGGGGGGAGAGGCAGAGAAAGAGGGAAAGAGAGAATCACCAAGAGGCCCCACATCCAGCAGGGAGTCCAAACTCACAACCCTGAGATCATGACCTGAGCTGAAATCAAGAGTCAGATGCTTAACTGACTGAACCAGTCAGGTGCCCCAATAACTGAAAATTTTAAAATAAACCTTTGGTGTAGATGCTGATACATAGTTTGTAAAAGTTTAGATATATTTTCTATGTCTAGTGGTTTTGTCTTATTTCTTTTTGACTCCCTCAAAAAGTATCAACAATTAGTATGGCCTCACTTCCTCTAATATCAACTGGGTTGTTTTTTCTGCTTTTTGGTATCAGCTTTTGCTTGTTTGCATCTCTTTCAGCTAAACTGGTACGTAAAACTAGGGTCTATTGTGTACTTCTCTTAGTGTCTCCTTTGTAAGCTGCTGGAAGGATGTTTGCTGGGGCCGTGTGAAAGTGCATATTGTCTAGAAGACAGAACTATTTTTAGCTTGAAGGTAGAGCTGTGTTTTTCCTTCTTGGCAAATTCTTTTTGTTTTGATGAAAGCCAAAACTTGAAGCTAGTGGTGACAGGATAGGGTCCTAATTGCTGTGCTGTTGGAAATAAGGAGAGATGTTTATTGCTAATCAAGTAAACAGCAAACCGAATTTCAACAATGTAGTAAGATGAGCCCACTGAGTGGGCTGGTCTTATAAAATACTTTTGCTAGTGAGCCTGGGAAAACTTGTGAAGTGGTAATAATAAAAACAGCATATGGTCTTTGCAGGAACTTTGTCATACATAAGCAATGTGCTGTGGGCGTGGTAATGAACTACAGGTGTATTTGGCACAAGACTTCTAAACTTGGGGAAGTGGAATTTTGCTTTTTTGCACATTCTGGAATGTGCTTTTGAATTTCTGGTATTTTTTAAAAAAATAACTTAAGAACTACGTTATTATTTTTTTTATTCCTTATTTGGAAGCTATACTGGTCAACATAAGAAAATACTTAACTTAAGATCTTCAAAGGCATGCTGTAGAGGTTTGGAAAGCATTTGGTTTGGCTTGAAGCAAGTTTGGCTAGTGAAGTGACAGGCAAACAAGAAAGAACAACAGGTGAAAAAATGTGGAGTTTCTTTCATCTTTCAAAGGATTTTCTTGATGAATTGAAACAGCCATGAAAATAAGCACTGGCCTTCATGCCCAGTGGCCTAAAAGTCCTTAGAATGGGCCAAATCAGAATCAGGCAGAGGCTTAATGAAAATCAGGCAACAAGCCTAGGCCTAATTTAATATGTGCTGCCTCCTTCCATTTTTTTAAATTCCCTTTGGCTCAATTTGTAACAAGAAATCTGGTTTTGTGGTAGAGAGATATTTCTCTTCTTTGACTCAAATAGAGGTTGGTAATGACTTGCAAAGGCAAACGGTGGCATTAGTTACTCAGTAGAACCAATGAAAATTTTGGTTGCCTAAACAGATTTTCTTGCTGGCCTCTTACTTTTAAAAACTGCTTATAAAAATTAACTGATATATTTCTGGACTAAAGTAATATCTCTTGCAATGGCTGAATGAGAGTCAGAGACAACATTTTTCATTTTGCTTGGGAAAAATACTGCATTTGATCTTAACGATGTTTTAGAGCAGTTTTTAAAGATGTTGACTGAGCTTCAGCAGTTTCCCAAACTTGTTTAAAGGAGTCTTCGGGATCTATGAGTCACGTATAATTTTCTGATTACAATCACAAGACAGATGTCTCCATAGAATTCTGTAGAACTTTAAAACATATTTGAACTGTGCAATTGACATAAGAGTAGGACATTTTCTCCAATGTTCTAGTTTATAGAGTGGGCCCACTGAGGACCTGGGACTGGATTCACAGACTCCTAGGCCCTCAGTGGGGACTTCTTTCTTGCCAGTACCTCCCAGGAAGAAATTGTTGCTTACTTTAGTGTTTAAATACAAATAAAACTTTATGTAACTCATGGAGATAACTAACTTAGTTTATTATAGCACATCATGGAGATAACTAATTTTATTTATTACAGCACCTTTATGAAGTCCTAGGAGATGCCTAAATTATAATAATTGGTGAGTCTGTTTTGTGTCTTTCTCCAGAACTTTTGTTTAGGGAGCAACTTCTGAAGACAATGACGATGCCAGATTTAGAAGAATTCTAGAGGCATGTGTTTGGGGGAGCAGCGTGGGTGAGAATCAGACTCGATCTGCAGACAGTAGGACGTTACCAACATGTACTGAGCACATGCTATATAAACAGATGACAAGACGGTTGAACCCTGTGACAGATCACTCCTTTTAAGGAGAAATATAAATGCAGTACTCAGCCACCGTCAAAGAGTAGTCACAAACAACCACTGCCACCACCACCACCACCACCACCACAACAAACCATAGTTTGAAAGGAAGGCTGGTACCTTATTTTCCTTTTGAAATGTTTAATGAAAAGCTGCACAAAAAATGTCTGTGGATTTGAGGATTTTGGAATAAGCAAGAGGCAGGGACAGAAGCCCATGTGCTCTGTCTTTACTGGTTTTAATTGTTTTGGTTTCAAGCTTAGCAGCACAATGCTCCAGCCAAGTGAATGTACATGTACATGGGATGTTTTGTGCTTTGCTTCACTCAGGCATTTGAAGAAAGGCCCTGGTTTGCATCAGTTCGACATCATTTTAGTGTTAGAGGAAACACACCCCTTGAAACAATTAAGGGATTGCAATTTATCATTAGAGTGAATAATATGTTGGCATGTCTATTTAGAATAGGGTTTTAGAAATTAATTACTGGAATAAGTCACAAAATGCCTCACTGTTTTCTAACAATTAAAAACTCCAATTTGACAATTGGATGATGAGAAGTTTTTCAGAGCAGCGTATTTATCACTTACCACTTTAGAAAGGGGTCGACAAACTTTTTTTGTAAAGAGTCAGATAATAAATATTTTAGGCTTTGTGGCTTTGTAGCATGAAAGCAGCCACACACAGCAAGTAAATGAAAGTGTGTGCTCATGTTCTAATAGAAGTATGTACGATGTTTTATATTTAATGTTAACATGTATTAATACCTTATTCTTCCTCTGATTTTTTTATTCAACTATTTAAAAATGCAAAAACTATTTTTAGCTCTGGGTTGTACAAAAAATAGGCAATGAGCCCAATTTGACACAATGGCTGTTGTTTGCAGACTCCTGATTTAAAATAAGAGAAGGACTCTGTTTACATAGGATAGCCGAGCATTAGTTTCAAGAGCAATGGGTTCTTCAGCTAACCATAATTTTACAATCCTGGTGCAGTGGGTATTGTTTTTAAAATGCATTGTTTGGGTGGTTTGGAGATGGCACTATGAGGGCTGGGCTGCATGGCCTGAGGTTTGACAAATTAAACTCTGCCTGTGTTCCTCTTATTATGTTCCAATTCCATTCATCAGTAAAAGGAACTTGTGTCATTGCCTCACTTGTTGCAATGAATAAATCTGTAAAATTTTACAAAAGAACAACTGCGTGGATTCTTTTGCCGCCTGAAGACTTGAGTGTTAGGTTCCTCTTTATAAAAGTTTCCATGACAATCTGGCCTGAGAGAATGACAGGTTTGCCCTCATGGGGAATTTCTCATTAAGGAAGCTTTTCTTTCACCAGGAAGCTTTATGGGGGCTTAACAGTGGGTCAAACAGGGAGGACCAAATAGGACCCTTTCATAAACCATACCTTATACCCACGCTGGCCTGAAAGAGAGCTTGTTTCCTCCTGTGTAGAGGATGGGTTGATGTTCAGAAGCTAAGAGTTTAGAGAGGACCACCACGCATGCTACTCCAGGGTCCTTGCTTCCTGGTGGTAACCAAGAGATCCATACATAAGCATGTGCTGTTAATATATGGGCTAAGCCAAGAATTATAGGCCCCTAGCTTTCTCTATTGAAAGGCAGTGTGTGGAGTGGTAAAGCAAATGGACTGTGAGCTTGACTGAGTCTTTACCCTGGCTCTACCATTTACTGGCTATGTGAGTTTCACCTCTCTGTGCCTCAGTTTTCTCCTCTGAAAAAGGGGCATGATAACAGTGATGCCTAGCTCACAGGGTTGTTGTGGAGATTAAGTAAATTGACATATGTAGTGCAGTTTGAGAACAGCAACTGGTACCTGGCAGTGAATAATAAATGATAGCGATTGTGATAATTTTCTTTCTTTTTAGCCTTTAAAGTAGCACCATTTACAAACTCATTTACAGGAAGATTCCTTCCCTCAGGCATAATCACTATGATAATATCCTTTAATCTCTTGCTTTTTCTTTCCCACCTATTATCACTTCATCATTCTGTGATCTTTCAGCCTCCTCAGCCACCTTGTCCTTACTGCCATTTTGGATCCTGGCCTTTATTCTCTTCCCACCCATTGATTGCACTTGGTGATAAACTCAGTGATCTCCTGGATCTAAATTGAGAAACACATGGCTCATATATGAGGGAAGCATAATTCATCGAGTGTAACCTAATATATTGCTATGTATTTATGGCACAGCACAGTCTGGATTTAATTGAAAATCTATAGGTTTTTGAGGGAGGTTTGTAGTAAGCTACTCTCTCCCTGCCTAGAGAAATTGAAGGGATAGAGTCTGATCGAGAAAACTGGTAATGTTCTGAATGTAGGCTTTATGTCTCATCATCAGTAGAATGTTCTGTATTCTAAAGACCTTCAATAAATACTTTGTGTTTGACTATATATACTGGGCTTGGGTTCTCTTTCCTGTCCAACTGCTTTGTGGGCTGGAGGAGAAAAAGCCTTAATTAAATGTTGTGGTGTACTATTTTAAATCCAGCTAAAGCTTTATTATCGCCCCTCTTGGGCCTGTGTTCTGGAGGAGGGCTGGAGTGTGGACAGTTGGTGAGGGAAGCTTTTATTTTGGTTAATTACTGTCCTGGATTTCTCTATTCCTATTTTCTTGGAATAAAAGTGAGATACTATTTTTTTGGACTACTCAATATACAGAAAGTAGGATTTTTTTTTTCTAAAGAGAATGGATTGTATAAGTTATGGGCAAAAGCAATTCTGAAAGATTTAATATACTTGAATAAGGAAAGGCCATTTTGCAAAAGGTGTACCTGAGGTCTTTGGGTTTTGCTCTTCTGGATGACCCTAAAAAAACAGTTCTAAGACTTGTAAGAAAACAGTGTCTGCATTAAATGCCTGCTTTTCCCTTAAAAAACACAACACAGGCCTATTTTTTTCCCTCATATTTCTTTACTTCCTGGTATCTTATATCCATATGAGACACTCTCTTTGACGTCAAAGGGTACTTTGTATATGGAAGAAATACCCAGGGAGTAGAGGGGAATGAGACTGTGCCCCAAATATAGTTTTGATTGAAACAAGCTAAATGACATTGCCTATTGTATTAGTAATTTATGCTCTAAGCTCACAGAGTTCACATTCATTTATTAATGCATCTTTCTCCAGCATACTAGGCTCCTACTGTGTGCAAAGGGCAAAACTAAGCCATGTATTTGACAACCAAGGTCCACAAATGCCTGTTTCTGTCACTCATGTCCGAGGTGAAGTATTCTATGTAGTATTTTTATTGTATATTTTCTGGAGTACAACCAGTGGCATTCAGGATGATTTTGTTTGTTCTTCTACGGAAAGGAGAAAGAAGAAAACTAGCATTCTTAGTGCTTACTACGTATTAGGCAATGTACATACATGATTTCATGGAATCCTTGCATTAACCCTTAAGTATAAGTATTATTATTCCCATATTATAGGTGAGAAAACTGAGGGTTGGGGATTAAGTCCCTTACCTAAAGCCACACAGATGGTAGGTTGTAGAAAGCTAGGATTCATAACCAGGTCTGTCTCTTTTCACTAACTGAAACTGTCTCCCTTTAAGCAGAGATGGTTTTTGTTAACCACCTGGAAGAAAATGCTGACTTGGGATATGGAAAAGTGTCCTCCAAATCAATTTAAAATTTTTAAAAGAACATGTTATAGATATAAGTGGGAAAAAATGTTGCTTCATAAAGATTTTAAAAAGTAAAAATTTTAAGCTTAAAAAGTGGGCACAATTAGATGTCTAAAATAAACTGTATGTAGCTCTATACTTAGAAAATTAGACATTTAAAAGGATTATTCTGCAGAGCTCATCAAATCCACAATCTTTGTCAGAGTAAGATATAATTTAATAAGCATGGTATAGACGGAAGAAATGAACAACCACCTGTTTGGTTCTAAATTTCACGGTGATGATCAAATTTTAGAATTTTTTTTAATAAAAAAGAATTGCCAATGAAGGATTAAGAACTCAGAACTCTTACAAATGCTTAAGAGCAACCACAAGTTCTTGCTGCAAAGCAGAGACAAAACAGTCTTCACTTTTGTGCCAGAATTTTCTCTTGGCTCAGATGACCAGATCCACAAAAGAGAAAATGGGGAGAGCTTGCTATTCTAAAAAGGTTTCCTGATATACTTAGGGGGAAAGCTGTAAAAGACATATGAATTCTTCTAAAATAGGTTATCTGTGGGTTATCTATCTTATTACTGTACAAAATTCTTTCACTTTTCTCATTTTGATTTCTATTTTTGTCTGCAAATGTTAACAACTTCTCTATCAAGGTTTTTGAGAAGGTAAAAAGAAATGTAAAAGTACTTTGGAATGGTTAAAGTGTTATATGGAATGGCAAATACAGAAAATATTTTTCAAAATTCTCTAATAAATTTTCGTTTTGTAGTAATACAGTCCCCTCCCTCCCATTTCCTTCCCTCCATGATTGCCCCAGGGAAGAATCAGGAGGATGTCATTCACCTAGGGTATGGGAAGGAGGAGACAGTGAGATCTTACTGGTTAAACGCAAGAAGTTAAATGCTTCAAATTCTAGGAAGCAGAAAGAGAAGAGAGAGAGGGAAGGAGAGAGGGAGGGAGAAGAACAAGAACTCAGCATTGTGTACTGGCTCCATGCATGAAAACTCCCATAGGGTGGGTAGAAACATCTAGATGGTTTTAGAAGAACCCAGAATTCCCCTCTTTTAAGAGGAGAATGAAAGCCTATATGAGAAATTCTGAGATCAGCATGGCCCTCCATGATGTGGAAACAGTAGGCAGGATTATGTGGGAAGGGTCTACACAGATGGTCCTGGGATAGTGTTTCCAGTGGCCCAGGGCCTGTGCAAGCCATGCACAGGATCCAGGAGTTCTCATGGACCAAAAGGAGAAGGTTCAAATATTTGAGAGAACTGGTGGACTAAAATAGGTCCAAAGATACTCTGCCACCCATTAGACAGATGAACATCAGAAAGTCGGATAACGCCAACTATTGGTGGGAGAGTTGGGAAACCCTCTAGCTCTGCTAGTGGAAGTCTAACCTGGTACAGCTATTCTGGGGAGTTATCTGGCAGTGCTTAGAAAAATTTGATTATATACACTAAGATTCCCACTCCTGGGTATACACTCTAGAGCCACTCTCTCACAGGACTGTAAGGGAACATGTATTTTATTGATGCTTTATTTGGGAAGGTAGAATGTTAGAGGCAAATAAGGTGTCCATTTCTTGGGGAATGAATTAGTCAATTGTAGGATTTACATATGTAGTGAAATTCTATGTCCCATGCAGAATTAATTATCTAGATGTACATAAAGCAACATGGATAGATGTTAAAAACATGATAAATAAAAAAAAGAAAATGTTCTTTAGCACAGTTATGTGTGTATAAATTAAACACAACATATATTTCTCAAAGATACAAGCATACCTAAATACAGTTATGTTTTATAAACATTAGTGTGGATGCCTCCAGGAGAGAGGAGAATGGAAGTTAGGATGAGAAGTCAAAGGGAAAACAATAAAATTAAATAAAGCCTGATGTAGGCCCGTGAGGTTGGCAGATGGTGTACCATGAGCTAAGAGATATGATTATCTCAATCCTGAACCCTAGGTTAAAAAAAAACAAAAGCTACAGTTGGCATATCTGAATCATGGTGAATACATGTGGCATTACATTGTGGAGACACGGTCCTGCGGGGAGTGACCAGTGTCTATGAATAAGCTACTCATCCACGTCACATAAACATGATTTCAGAATTAGGGTGGAATTTAGTAAATTACTTGTTATTTAGTTCTCTGATGCCCTGGAAGATGAAAAATTTACCCCTTGAGGTTAATTTTTCACTGACTGATCAAACTCAATGTACTGTTTATGTTCTCTATAACAGGAATTTTAAAGTACATAAATTTTTAAGCAAGAGTCTGGTATCCAAAAAGATATATTACTTTCATCTGAAGTAATTTGAAGTTCAACTGGGCGAAATACTGCTACTATTTAAGCTCCTTATTTATAAAATATGGATCCAGTTAATCAAATTTATAGTGTGAAGTTGGAACTCTGATGACTTGAGAAGGGAGTATAACATTCTTACAATATTATCCTCAATGGTCTTCATTCCTCACTGGGTGCATGTTGGCTGTCACTTTACCTTTCTAGATTTCCATTTCCTCACCTGTAAAATGACTGGACTAGTTCATTGCTCTCAAAAAATGCTACTCTTTCACAATAACAAAACCAACAAAGGTGATTAAAATTCTACTAAATAGAAAATCCTCCCTGTTGTATCACCAACAGTCCATCAGGGGTTGCCAGGGCTGCACTAACTCTAATGGCAGGTGTGAGTCATATTATATTTCTGTGCTGTTATCTTGAGGCACCAGTGATTCTCAGAATCAGGAATTTTTAAAGTTTCAGTGAATTATTCTTTGAATTACCATTCTTAAGAGAACTGGCACAACAGATTTCTATGCTGGTGCCTCAGCATCATTCCATTACCAGAGTCCATGCTTCTGAATGGTGTTAGAAGTAAAATTATTACTGCAAGTTTCTTTGGGCACTTCAAGTTTAAAAATGTTTTGGATGGTGTGCAAGATGGTCTTACAGTGATGATAATAATAATAATAATAATAATAATACCTATACTTTATAACTCTTGCACAGACACTGTGCTAAGTGTTTTCCAAATATTAACTCAATTTTTTTTCACAGCAACCCTGTGAGATAGATACTATTGTCATCCCTTTTTATGGAGGAGGAAAATGAAGTACAGAGACATTAAGTAAAGTGCTTAAAGTTTCACAGCTACAAAGTGGGAGAGATGACATTTGAACCTAGGCTTTTTAGCTCAAGAGTCTATGCCTTCAACCACTAGGCTTACTTTCTCTCTAATATGTGGTGAAGTTTCTTACATAAAAATTCTGATGTTATACTAGAGATTTTCTGGATTGTATGTTTTCAATAATGTTCCTGTTATTCCACCTATTGTCAATTCTTAGAGGAAGATAATGAGAAAAAAAACCATTGCCTTGGCTCCCTTACTTTCATTCTTCTTTCAGCCTGGCCTCTTACAATAAGTAGTGTATCTTTTATTTATTTGGCTCCTCCTCTGTACCAGTCTAAGTGCTTTATGCCTATTGACTTGCTCATTTCTCATGATCCATATGAGGTTTACATAATTATGAGCCCCATCACACTGATGGGCCAGCTAAAGCTCACTGAGGTTGTGTGTTTTGCTCATGGTCTTATGTCTAGTGAGCATCTCTAGAAGGAGCCTCAGGCACAAGTGCAAAGCCCCTTGCAGGACTGCTTCTAAGGATGCTTAGTATTCCTGAACCAGGGTTTTGCTGTTCCCAAAGTAAGAGAGGCAGTCAGATGTCTTCTGATGTACTGTCCAGCCTTAATTCTTTATGAGTCTACTATTCATGTCGGTCATGGCTCCCAACTTGGTGCTGGCTAAAGTAGAATTCAAACCAGGCTTAAAAATTGGCAACTTTAGGGGCGCCTGGGTGGCGCAGTCGGTTAAGCGTCCGACTTCAGCCAGGTCACGATCTCGCGGTCCGTGAGTTCGAGCCCCGCGTCGGGCTCTGGGCTGATGGCTCGGAGCCTGGAGCCTGTTTCCGATTCTGTGTCTCCCTCTCTCTCTGCCCCTCCCCCGTTCATGCTCTGTCTCTCTCTGTCCCAAAAATAAATAAAAAACGTTGAAAAAAAAAAAAATTGGCAACTTTATCTCTCATGAACTTTGGCAAATCACAAATCTTGAGCAGATTAAGTGACAAAACAGAATAATACACAGAAAACTATAGTTTTATTCCTTTTCTCAGAAACAATTTTAAATCAAGCATTGTTATTATTTATATTATGCAGACTCTTATTTCACTAATAAAGCAGTTTTTAAAATAATAAAATTTTCTTTTAAAAAGTCAGTACAGTTGACCTTTGAACAACACGGGCATAGGGGCACTGACCCCTTCCCAGCAGTTGAAAATCTATGTATAACTCTTGACTCCCCAAAAACTTAGCTACTAATAGCTTACTGTTGACTGGAAGCCTTGACGATAATATAAACAGTTGATAAACACATATTTTGCATATTATATATATGACAGACTGTATCCTTACAATAAAGTAAGCTAAAGAAAGTGTTATTAAGAAAATCATAAGGGGGTACCTGAGTGGCTTAGTTGGTTGAGAACCTGACTCTTGATTTCAGCTCAGGTCATGATGCCAGGGTTGTGGGATCATGCCCCAAATCAGGCTCTGAGCCAAAAGTGGGGTCTGCTTGGGATTCTCTCTCTCTCTCTCTCTCTCTCTCTCTCTCTCTCTCAAAATAAATAAATGAACATTAAAAAAACCCTTATGAATATCCAATTGTTCTAGGACCATTTCTTTAGAAAGCCTTCTTTTCCCCACTGAATTGTCTTTGAATGTTTATGGGAAATCATTTGAACATGCATGCTTGGGTCTACTTCTGGACTCACTTTTGCATTCTTCTGATCTATTTATCCATCTTGAGTGTGGAGCCTGTTAAGATTCTCACTCTTTCTCTCTCTCTCTCTCTCTCTCTCTCTCACTCTACCCCTCTCGCCTGCTCATGTTCTCTCAAAAGAAAGAAAGAAAGAAAGAAAGAAAGAAAGAAAGAAAGAAAGAGAAAGAAAGAAAGAATGAAAAAAATAAAGGAAGGGAGGAAGAAAACCATAAGGAAGGGAAAAAATTTGTAGTGCTACACTGTATTTATTGAAAAAAATCTGTGTATAAGTGGAGCAATGCAGTTCAAACCCATGTTGTTCAAGGGTCAACTGTATTTTATATTAGGGGAGGAATTGTGTTAAACCAGATGAAGTTTTGCTGGTATTCACATATTTAAGAAAATCTTCCAAAAGTTGGTCCTGAATTTCTAAGCCCTTGAAGCAAGCTTTCATAGTAAAAACTAGCAGGAGAGAGACTGAGGTAGAAAAGAGGTCATGACTAATTGCCTGGGAATGTTTCCTCATCCTTGAGAAAAGGGGAAGAGTGGGATGAGGATGTGGGATGGTGTGACCTTGTGATCCTAGATGTCTTGTTTATATTTCCTTATCATGAATCTTCTTGCTGCAAGTAAAGCGTTGGTAAAGTGGCTTTAGTCTGCCAGAGAGACTCTTGGCCTTGGTCCAAGCCTAACAGAAATATTATCAGAAATACATTCTTTACCATGTATAGCACTTGCAAGTTTTTCTAATGAGGTGCATACATGGTAACCAATTAGAAAGGATAATCCAGTGCCTCTGGATTCTGGCAGGAAAGAGCATGTCCTCTCACTATCAGTCATGTAGGGGTTATCCATCAAATGTGGCTTTGCGTGGCACATCCAGAGGACTGATGCCAAAGTGTTGTTTTGTGGGACAGAAATAGGCAGCATTATATATTTGTGAGCCTCAGAAAGACCACCTACTTTTTGGATTCTTAAGAAAAAGAGACAGACTTAAAGCTCATTTGATTCTGGGACAAAATTATAACCTATTTAAAATTAAGTATCTAAATTACTTAAAGATAAATCAGTGTGTTTAAACATGGCCACAAGGGAAACCCCGATAGAGTATGCCTCTGGAAGGAGGCATCACAAGGCAATTTTAGGAAGATTGATATGATGGATAGGACAAGAAGAAAGGGTTAGTGGAGGTGACAGGGTGGAGAAGGTAAAAAGCTCATGAAACAAAACAAGCTCACTATATATACACATTCATAGAATGTCGAGATGGCAAAATACACAAAAGCCCAAAATATACTTTAAGACATCAGATGTTTAATGCTTTTTATTTATATAGTTCTTATCCCTAAGGAACTCCAAAAGTTTTATTTAGGATTTAGATTAGACTTTATAAAAGTCAAATTGGCTAGGAAAGCAAAACTTCTGTTTAGAAGTGAGGAAGCTAGGATATGGAGTGTTTGTATAATTTGCTCAAAATCATTTTGTTTGGATTAGGACCAAGTTCCTTGATTTACCAGTGGAGCAGGTGATGTTCCTCATCTCTACCATCAAAAGTTACCACATTCCAGCTGAGTACTTGAATTTGGCTTGAAATCATAAAACTGTAGGCTCTGAAAAGATGTCATCTCATTGAACTCCAGAGCCTTTTGCTTTAATCTGTATAACTTTTTCCACCACATTTCCTCAATTAGGTGATCTCCAATGATGACATTAATTGAGTAGTAGTGCTTTTTTATTGCCCCCACCCCCAACCCTTTCTTCACTTGCTTTACACTGGTATAAGAATGGTCCCACATTAGCCACATCTAATGATAAGATGGAGTGAATTTTGACAAAGGTTGAAGCTCTTAGACAATTATAATTCTCATTTCTTAACCACTTCTTATATATGTACTCCTTTATTCAGTAAAAGGCATAGTTGGCATTCTTCTTTACCCATAGCCTTCCTTGTAAGCATCACAACCATCTTATCAGACCACTGGGAACATGCAATCTTCTTTGGTTCTCCTTTGCCTTTGGAGTCTTGAAGGCAGGCATTAAACTTCTCCCATTACTGGCACCATTTCATGTTAAGAAATCCAGTTCCAATCTGCATTTTTCTGAATATGGTTTTTCGATTCATGGCAAAATTAAACCTGTTACCCAGAGTCAACAATAATCAAACCTGAAAGGTATGTGGTAGAACCTGCCTCTGGCCAGAACATTCTGAAGTGCTTCTGGGCAGCCAATGAGCCTGCAAAACTGTGGTCAAGGGTTGCTTCATCGTCACTCTTTGGGGACAGTGGAGCTGCATGTCTCAAGGATGTCCTTTCTGCGCTCACCGGGGTTCCTGCCAGCTAATACAAGAGAATGCTGTAGATTGGCAGGAAGCATACATCTCATTCCTTGAAAAAGACCCAATGCTAACGTGTATGTCCCAACAAACAGACCGGGTGGAGTATTTCCCATTGTCGAATCTAGATGAAACTTATGAGCCCTGGTGATATATTTTCAGAGTTTCTAGAGCTATGGGGGAATAATATGTGTGGGTTCATACAATCAGTTGAAGCCCTTATGAGCAAAAAATTGAGATTTCCTGGAAAGAAAGAAATCTGCCCCAAGACTATCACAAAAATTCTGCCTTGAGTTTCCAGCCTGCTGGCCTGCCCTCCAAATTTTAGACTTTTCAGCCTTCACAATTCTATAAGCCAGTCCTTGAAATAGATCTTCTATCAGATCTGTTTTTCTGGACATTGATAACACCTATGAAGTCTATTACCACATTTGCCTTGAGAATGTCAGCAGAGACCTTGCCTATTACATAAATTAGAGCATCTATGAGAGGTCTGACATAAAATTATCTCAAAAACTAGTAGTAGGAAAATATCTGTTTCACTGAATACTAGTATGTTTACTATTCTCTGATAGTGCTATGGACTCTACTATCCTATTCTTCTTTTGGTTTAGTTGGGAAGAAGCATGAAGCGCAGCCATGGTGGGTCAATTTATATTCTTTCTTCCTGGTCACAATATGGCACTTCACTTAAATTTTCCTCCATCCTTTTCTTTCCTCTTATCCATAAGATGTCTCAATTCTTTGTGGAGAAGGATAACATATAAAGAGCTAAGATTCACTCTCTGTTTTCCTTCCTTTGATTTTGGGATGAATGTCTTCTTTTCCTCTCTGGCTGAATAAAATTTTGATTTACCTTTGTCTTCTTCCTAAAGACTTGAGAAAATGCATTCAACAAAATCTGTTTCCTTTTCTCCAGCCTGTTGTGTGTATATAATGTGCTACTAGAGTAATGACTTCTTACTGGGTTATATCCAGCAGGGCCAACCTTTGGCTTATATGCTGAGCAGGATCATTGGACCAGCTCTCAGGTGTTTGAAGTTGGCTAAGCCCTGTCAGTGGATGAACCTAAAGACTCAAAGGCAGGATACTGGGTGGGCTTAACTGATTCAATTAATTGTATGTATTAAGAAGTTTTGCTCAAGAATTTTTCTTAGTGCAATCTCCATTATTTCAATTTGAAATCCTGTTTCAATAAAAGTCATTTTGTTGTTAGTAGCAAACTTTTCTGTGTAAAAATCTGGCCCAAAGGTGGTCACTGGCAGTTTAGTAAGATTCAGACGGCAAACAAGCCATCTAAAAGATGTAAAATTCTTAGACATGCAATAATAGCTCCCAATCCTGGTACCACAAAATATCAGCAAATCCCAGGTCTGCTTTTTGCTTCCAGTAGATGCTTTTGATTTTCAGATACATTAAAATTACATAGGAAATATAAATATCCAAAGTAAAAAGCATGTGACAGAGACCATTTTACCTGTCCAGGAATATTTTATACTTTGATGAGAAGAAGATGTGGCAGCCTGGCACATTTGGAATTCCAGAAGTCAAAGAGTGCCAAGACAGCCCTTAAAGAAAGATATACTGAATAGAATCATCACCAATGACTAGTGAATATGGTTAGCACAGTGTATCAGGAAACAGAATACTCTCATTTTCTTCTGCAAGTACAAAGTATAGAGGAATCTAAAATCTTTTGCAAAAATATTCCTGTATTTATTGTTTATTCTCCTTGATGGCTGTTCTCCCAAAATGTAAACCTAAGTGTAGTTCCAGAATTTGGATTTTGCCTTAGAGTTTCTCTAAATACCATTTGTCTGATGTTTCTTTAATATGGAGATTAAACACAAACATGAAATTAGCTTCCTTGAAACATTCACTTTGAACTTTGCTTTCCTGCTACTGAGAAGATGATCTTTTGAACAGATGCCCTGCCACATTGATGGTGTGTTCAGAGCTTGGATATGGGCCAGCCTCACTTAGCCATTTTTCCTTATTTAGCTCGCTCAATATTATTGGCAGGTTGCTTCCACCAAAACCCCTATTTTCTAAAGGATTTTTGACAACTTCAAGTAGGTTCAATATCTTTCATGGAAAGTTGTGCTAACTGGGCAGAAAGACTGAAGTGCCAATTATAGCAGCAGCAGCTGAGTTCCTTTTGTTTTATTGAGAATATAAGGGGACCCTGTGCAGGCCAACATATAGAGCCTATGATAGAACTTTTAAAGTAAAACACAACTGAGAAACTTTAAATTACACAGTGTTCCTTTTGTGGAATGGTCTTGGGAGGAGTTTAGATAATTTCAGAATTCTCTCATTAGTTTTATAACTTGGTGACTAGAATTATCCTCCTCCCCTTAAAAAGGAGCATGACTCTTTCCTTCTATGTTGGCCAAAAATGAGAGCAAGTGAATCTGTAGCCATCTTTCCTTAAGTTTTGAGAACTCAGGCTAATTGGTGTGATAACCCTTTAAGTTAGACTATCGTATACATTCACTAAAATGTAAAGACTGAAAAATCCACGGCTCTTAACTTGTCATTTTGGTAGAATCACCCACTGATGAACAAAGAATTATTTGCTAATGAGAAATATTGGGGTGTGTGTGTGTGTGTGTGTGTGTGTGTGTGTGTGTGTGTGAATGCAGAAAATTATTTTTTTTTAAAAGCCTGTCAGAGACTGTGAACAACACTGACTAGACATAAGAAATATTCTTCCACTCACACTCTGCAAATACATTTCATGATGATTCTGGCTGTGTAAGAAAAGATTTAGGATCTCAGTAAGGATCTCTATATAATATTTTTGGATGGTATATGTAGTATGAGTAGTCCTCCTTCTAAGTAAACACAGCATACCATACTCTAAGCCTAATAAAGCAGGGAAATAATTCATTTTATGTATTTTCCATCCTCAAAAATAAAGTGCCACGTATTAAACTGTGAGGAAAGTATTTCCCAGCTTTATTAGACACCAAATGAGGGCAAAGCCATAAAGATAGAAGCAATGGGTACAAAGTTGGGGATTATGGGAAATTTCATAGCTCAGGAAGGAAAATGGGTAGGCAATAGTAGACAAAAGATGCTCAGGCTGCTGCTGCATGGGGAATATGAACTGCTAAGAGGTGACTAGTATCATTAGATAGTATTCAATTGTTGGATTTCAATAATCAGCATTTTATTTTATTAAAAAAGTGTTTTTTAATGTTTATTTATTTTTGAAAGAGACAGAGACAGAACACCAGCAGGGAAGGGGCAGGGAGAGAGGAGGACACACATAGAATCTGAAGCAGACTCCAGGCTCTGAGCTGTCAGCACAGAGCCCAAGATGGGGCTCAAACTCATGAACTGTGAGATTATGACCCGAGCTGAAGTTGGACGCTTAACTGACTGAGCCACCAAGGTGCCCCAACAATCAGTATTTTAATGGCTTCAAGCAAAAAATATTTTCAGGCTGGCGTATTATTTCTCCTATTACCCGTCATTTATAATAGAGAACAATGGGAAATTAGTAAGAAAGTATTTTAAAGATCACTTTATAAAAAAATTAATTTTTCCACAAAAATACACATGTATAGTCTTTGAAAATATCCATTTAAATATCAGATTTTATTTGAATTTATGTACTGTGTTCTGTTCAGAAATTTTTTATATTAGCTCACCTGATTAAATGTTTGATCAGGGTCAAAATATCCTACTTAAAGAATGGGCAAATAATCAGCAATACCAGTAATAGCAAATCCTCATTGGCAAGGACATAATTTCCTGGCTTGTGGATAACTACCTTCAAAGAATCATTGTTTTTACACTGATTTCTCATTGGTAGCTACCATTTGTTGACTGTGTACTATGTGGTTATTTTATTAAATCATTATTTTTATTTTATTAAATCATTATAAACGTTATTTTATTAAATCATTATAACCAGCAGAAGCTCATAAAGTTTAGGTAAATGACAGAGGCCAGATAGTAAGAAGTGGAGCTGGGTTTGTGTCCAGGACAGCTTGGCTCCCATATTCTTTGTGTGTTACCTCTGTCTCCATCCAGCCATTTTCACTGCAGAAATTTTCTTGAAGTTTTCTACCACTTTTCCTTACAATGCCTTGGCTACAGATCAGGTGCTAATGCTGACACAGGCAACACATTTTCTTCTTGCCTTGTTTGTACATCCTCTTGGCTATGTCCGATAGGAATAACTGTTCTTGGAGTCTCCAAGGAGGCTGTGATCTGAGAACTCTGCTTGGATATATTCTCAGCCTCTGCTTTCTGACTTGGTGACAGTGACCAGAAGGGAGATCAATGTCAGAAGGTCATCTGTGCAGGGAGAGGGATTCTGGGCAGAGTAAAGCTGGGGAGACTTCCTTGCTCTTCTCCTTGCTGGTTGGCACAATCTTTACTGAGCTCTGGAGACTCCAGAACAGTCTTGCTCAGCTGACACCCAGAATCATTTCAGAGCAAAGAGCAAGCAGGATGCTTGAATTTCACAGTTGGGGTGGGCTCTGAGCTTGAGCCATGGGACTGACACAAACCATAAGCATTGTCCATAGGGAAAAGCAGAAAAAAACTCTTTGGACATTCTGTTACTTGATGGTGACCTACACCCTACCTCCTGTTTTGTTTTTTTAAGGAGACACTAAATAGGGATAGAGAAGTTTGTAAAAAAAAAAATCCTTGGTAAGTGGTTGGCATATGCTTTTGGAACCTGGAGAAATCTTACATAACAGAAGCACTCTGATAGTGGAAATCAGCAAAGGGAAATTCTTGATGCAATACATTAGCACTAGTGTTTGACATATTTCCTCCTCCCTTCCTCCCCTCCTTCTCTTCCTTTCTTTTTTTCCTTCCTTTCTCCACCCCTCCCTTCCATTCTTTTTCTCTTTTTTAAAAAATTAAGCACCTAATATATATGAGTCTATGCTGATAGCTGGGGATATAAAGATAAAGCAGATATGGATCTTACCCTGAGTAATACAATATATTAATATTATATATATAAATAATATACCATGATTAATATAATATTAAGGGAAACTGAATATATACTAAGTGCCAATAAGATGCTAAAGGAGTTCAGCTTTCATTTATTTGTTCATATAATGGATATTTGTTAAGGGCTCTAGGGACTAGGCATTGGGCCAGTGCTGGGGTTACTGATATAGGTGCCCTTGCAGAGTTCAAAGATCAGTAGAGGATACAGACCTGTATTATCAGGCACTTACAATGTATAATGGACAAGGCTAAATCTCCTTCTTTCAACAAATAATTTTCATGGTTTGATAAATGCCAACTTTCTTTAAGAGGTGGAGATGAACCTTACAGAGAAGGTTTTCCTTGAGTTAGATTTTGAAGAGTAGATTTGAACACACAGATGGAGTAGAAATTCATGCTTGAGAATTTAATCTGTGCCAGGTACTGTTCTAAATGCTTGGCATATGCTTTATTACCCAAGTGTTCCTCATAACATCAGTGTAGTTTGGATACTGTTGCCATTTTTTCACACATGAGGAAATTGAGGAATAGAGAGGTTGCCCAAAGCCACACAGGTAGTAAGGGGTCAATCTGGGCTTCAGATTCAGGTAGTCAAACGTGTTAACACCTTGCTGTCAGCAAAGTCAAGGAATGGAAAAGTTGTGAGGTGGATAATTGTAAGGGGTTGAGTTTGACCTAAGATCCAGGTTAGTGTGGAAGAGATGTGGGAATAAATTGGCAAGGTCATTTGCGCCATATTATAAAAGGCCCTGAGAATCAGAGTGTGATTCTAAATTTCCTTTTGCAGGCAAAGAGGAGCCACTGAAAGTTTTTGAGCAGGGTTACTGGGAAGATTCAGTCTGGAACACTGAATAAAATGAATGGTGACAAGGCAGGAAAAGTTGGGGACTTACTGTGGTGACAGGTGGGATTGAGGCTCAGTGACAGTCATGAGAGAGTTACTCCAAAGGGTGATTCACAGGCCCTCATTAGAACACTGAGGTGTTGTGTTAACCTTTGGCCTGTGACAGGCAGTAGTCATAAAGGGTTAAATGAATATGCCTGCTATGGAAATTTCTTGGGCATTAACATTTTCCACTTTTCTTGGTTGTATCAAATGCCCTTGTGATGGGAGAAAAAGAACAAACATCAAAAGTACCTTTTAACTTCACAATTCTTTCTAAATTTCTTTAAACTTATAGGCTATACTGCTGATTTGCAGACTTCAAAGTACACAGAAGGATCAGGGTCAGATTGAAAAATTATTTCTTACAGTTTGATAAAATATGCATGTGAATCCTATGACCTGCCACTGAAATTATTTATGTGTTAATGTAACTTTGTAACACTAATTGCACTGTTTAGCTCCCCATTTCCCCCTCCCCAAAGCTTTCCACTGTAAGTTCTGGTAAATAATTTTTGCTTATTACTTTATGCTGCACTTTACAGATTCCACATATTGTTTATGGATTCAAAAATATCAAGTTTTTTTTGTTTTTGTTTTTTTCTTTTTAGGTATTAGGGCAAGAATACTGAGAGTGTGGTTTCTGTGGAGCAATGGTTGGGACTGTATATTCAACCTGCTGTTATTTTTAAATATTGTTTTTAGTCCTTATTGCCATTGGGTAATGAACATCACTGCAACATATATTTGTGATAATTTGTCTCAGAAGTAACATTTTATGGTTTTTCAATTCTTTTTCAAATGAGAGTCACCTCTCTCACTCCTACAATGTGGAGAGAGGAAACCAACATAGAAAATTGAGAACTGAGGCTTTCCCCATAAACTCACCAGGTTGTCCTGGTTTTCACATATTTGTGAGATTCCCATTAATAACATATCAGAATCTCTATGCTTTTGTGGACTGAAGTTTCGTTTCTTTTGTAGATTAAAATTTTGTTGGAATTTGTGGAAATATCCCACTTGATGGTACCAAATATTATCTATTCTATGGTTTTTAGATATTGGTCATTTCATTTTCCTCTTGGATTTGAATGCTGATATTTAAAATTTCTTAAAGCAGTGGGTTGTCTTCAACTCTCGGTTATGTGATTCCTACATAATTATTTTTAATAGTCTCCTTGACTGTTTCAGAAATTTGAGCCAATATGGTGAAATGGTTAAGAAAATAGACTTTGGGTTTTACCATTGTTTCTCCACATCTTTGTGTATATGAATCATTGGAGAATCTTTTCAAAGGGCAGACTATGATCCATAAGTCTGGGTGGGGCCAGAAATTCTGCATTTCTGATGTTAGTCTATGGGCTGCACTGTGAGTAGCATAGTCTAGGTCCCTGTCCTTGTGTACATATTACATCCTAATTGTGTGACTCTGAGAAAATCACTTCATTGCTCTTTAACTCATTTTTTCCATTTGCCACATAGCATACAGAGGCTGTTAGGATTGAGAAAATGTATGCAAAGAGCCTAGCACATTGAAAGTGTTGAATAAAATAAATAAACCTTTTTTTAAATATGAAAGGGTGGGCCTAGGGATTTATGAGGTTTTTTTCAAGTTGAACCAGTGATTTTACAACCATTTGGTGGACTATCCTATTCTGTTTTTTAAAATGTTGACATAGAATAAATTGTGTATTTGTTTTTTCTGCCTACAAATTCGTTTGATTTAAATTTGATTTAAAAGGTCCCCAATAAGGAAAAAGTGAAACTCTCCTTCTTCACAGATGACATGATACTCTATGTCGAAAACCCGAAAGACTCCATAAAAAATTGCTTGAACTGATACATGAATTCAGCAAAGTCTCATAATATAAAATCAATGTACAGAAATCTGTTGCATTTCTATACATCAATAATGAAGCAGAAGAAGAGAAATCAAGGAATTGATCCCATTTACAATTGCACCAAAAACCATAAGATACCTAGGAATAAACCTAAATGGAAGAGGTAAAAGATCTCCACTCTGAAAGAAATTGAAGAAGACACTAAACAAAACAAATAGCACAATGAAGAAATGGGCAAAAGACATGAACAGACATTTCTCCAAAGAAGACATACAAATGGCTAACAGAGAAAAAATGTTCAACATCACTCATTATCAGGGAAACACAAATGAAAACCCCAATGAGATACTACCATGTCAGAATGGCTTGTCAAAATGGCTAAAATTACCAACGCAGGAAACAACAGATGATGGTGAGGATATGGAGAAAGGGGAATCGTCTTAAATTGTTGGTATAAATGCAAACTGGTGCAGCCATTCTGGAGAACAGTACGGAGATTCCTCAAAAATTTAAAAACAGAACTACCCTATGACCCAGCAATTGCACTAGTAGGTATTTATCCAAAGGATACAAAAATACTGATTCGAAGGGACACATGCACCCCAATATTTACAGGAGCACTATCAACAATAGCCAAATTATGGACAGAGCTCAAATGTCCATCAACTGATGAATGGAGATATCTATATCTATCTATCTATCTATCTATCTATCTATCTATCTATATGTATATATATGTGTATATACATATACATATATATATCTATATATCTATCTATCTATCTATCTATCTATCTATATATATATATACATACACACCACATCCATACATACACAATGGAATCTCACTCAGTCATCAAAAAGAATGAAATCTTGTATTTGTAATGACATGGATGGAGCTAGATCGTATAATGCCAAGCAAAATAGTCAGAGAAAGACACATACCGTATGATTTCACTCATATATGGAATTTAAGAAACAAAACAGTCAGATATAGAGGAAGGGAAAGAAAAATAAAGACAAAAACAGAGAAGAAGCCAAACCATAAGAAACTTCACCATACAGAACAAACTATTGCTGGAGGGGTAGTGGGGGGATGGGCTAAATGGGTGATGGGCATTAAGGAGGGTACTTGTGATGAGCACTGAGTATTATATGTAAGTGATGAATCACTAAATTCTACTCCTAAAACCAAAACTACACTATATGGTAAGTAACTAATTTGAATACATTCTTGGAAGAAAAAATTAAATAAATAAATTTAAAAAAAAGGTCCCCAGTAATTCCTCTCCTTGCCCCCCAATGTGTTGGTTACTGTGTTGATAAAGAGTTCCAATGTGTGATGGGGCTGCATATTAAAGCTATAGACAATTCTGAAGTATCAAAAGAAAGCTCAATTAGGATATTAAAGAAACCACTATGTAGCTGAAGACAAAAATTGCCTTTGGCAACTTTGTAAATTATCATATCTGAACCATTATGATAGCTTATAAAGTCATTCAGTATGCTCCCACAGTTGCTTGGATAATTACCTAGAGCTTGCCTCCAAATTTCAACCTTAGAGAAAAGGCATCCCCCAAATATTCCAATCCTACCTACCAGCACATTCTGAAAATTATATTAAATTATTTAACATACTAGAGGTATCAAATGCAACTGGTGTCTCTAAAGGGAAAAGATCTTTATTAAGAAAAGAAATTGCTACATGGACAGGCATTTGGGAAAACATCTATTTTATAAGATTTGTTAGTCATCAAAATTTTCTTTAGCTGCATTATCAGCTTTAGGGTATGAACATGGCTTTATAGTAATGAATAAATAGAAATTTGAAAAGGGAGATAGGAGAGTTGATTTTTAGTAATATGGAAATATTCCTGTCCTTTTCCAGAAAGATTTTGAAGTGGCTGGAAGCTTTGTTAAAAATGCAGCATTGACAAAGAAATAATGAGACGACTAGTGTTACACAGTGTCAATAGGAATGCAAATTTCTGTGACCTCTCTGGAAAGTAACTTACCAATATTTCTTAAGAGTCTTAAAAATATTAATATTCTTTGATGCATGAATTCCACTTTTGAGATTCTGTCATAAGGAATTAATATAAAATGAGGATACAGGTTTATGTTTGAGGATTTTAATCATAATATTTATAATAGCAATATGTTAGGCTATATGTTCCATGAAGGCAGTGAATATGTGTGTTTGTGCTCACTATAACCTCATTAGTGACTAGTATAGTTTCTGGTACTCAGCAGGCATTTGATAAATGTTTACTGGATAAATGACCCTACATGTCCAACAATGGGTATAGCACATATGATGGAATATTATGCAGCCATTAAAAATGGCTTATGAGGAATTTTAAATCATATATGAAATACTCACTCAAAAGCAATACAGGGGCCCCTGGGTAGCTCAGTCGGTTAAACATCTGACTTCAGCTCAGGTGATGATCTCATGGTTTGCGAGTTCGAGCCCTGCGTCAGGCTCTGTGCTGACAGCTTGGAACTTGGAGTCTGCTTCAGATTCTGTGTCTCCCTCTCTCTCTGTCCCTCCACAACTCACACTCTCTCTCAAAAATAAAATAAACATTAAAAAATTAAAAAAATAAATAAAAGCAATACAAAATACTATACTACGTATGGTATGAGATAAACTACGTAAAAATACATGTATATAAAATTAAAGCTGGAAGAAAAGTCATTAAAATGTTAATAGTGGGGCTCCTGGGTGGCTCAGTCAGTTAAGTGTCTGACTTCAGCTCAGGTCATGATCTCATGGTCTGTGAGTTCAAGTCCTATGGCAGGCTCTGTGCTGCCAGCTCGGAGCCTAGATCCTGCTTCAGATTCTGTGTCTCCCTCTCTCTGCCCCTCCCCCACTCACACTCTGTCTCTCAAAAATGAATGTTAAAAAATTATTTAAAAAATTAAAGAAAATGTTAATAATGATTATGTATGAATTAATAGGTACTATTTATTTCTCAAATTTCTCCAATGTTCATGTTATTTTATATTAAAAGAGGTTTTTTCCCCCTTTAACTGCAGTATTTTCCTTCAGCAATTGAAAAGACTATATGAACTCATTCTAAGTCTAAACAGGAAGGCTCTTTTTCTTTTAGCTATATATTGAATTCTTCATTTTCTCTGCTTTAAAATGAGTTGAGGAGAAATAAAAACATATGTACATATGAAGACTTGCATGCAACTGTTCATAATATTATTTATATAGACTTAGATATAAATGTTCATGCAGAATTTTTAAAAAAATATTTATTTATTTATTTATTTATTTATTTATTTATTTATTTATGAGAGAGAGAGAGAGAGAGAGAGAGAAAGAAAGAAAGCAAGTCAGCATCTGTGCAAGCAGGGGAGGGGCAGAGAGAGAGGGAGACAGAATCTCAAGCAGGCTCCACTCTGTCTGTGCTGAGCCTGATGCAGAGCTCAAACCCATGAACCATGACATCATGACCTGAGCTGAAATCAAGAGTTGGAGGCTTAACCGACTGAGCCACCCAGGTGTCTCTGTTCAGTGCAGAATTATTAATAAAGACTTGCATTGAAATGTTCACAGCAGTATTATTCATAATAAGCATAAAGTGGAAACAACCCACATATCTGTCAATTGGTAAATGGATTAAAAGATATTGCATATCTGTACAACAGAATTCAGCAATAAAAAAGGTACTGATGAAGTACTGATACAGGCTACAACATGGATGATTCTCAAAAAGATTATGCTAAGTGAAAGAAGTTGGATGCAGAAGACCACATTCTGTATGATTTGACTCCATTTACAAGATCCAGAAAAGGCAAGTCTACAGAGGCAGAAAGTACATTAGTGGTTGCCAGAGCCTGAGGGTAGGAATCAGGGTAGGAATGGGTATAATTGTAAATGGGCATGAGGATCTCACTGGGGTGACGAAAATGCTCTAAAACTGGATTATAGTGATAGTTACACAACTTGGCAAACTTAATTTAAAAAACCAAATATATACTTAAAATTGGTGAATTTTTAAGTATGTTTTTAAGGCAGTTAAAAACCAACAACAAACCATAATGGCATTGGATCGGTTAAAATCCACGTACTGTAAATGTAAAAGTAATATATAGAAAGAATATATACAAAAAGCAGGTGTTATATGTGTGGAGTAACCATATGGCTTCTTTTTTTTAATAAAACATGTTTGTTTGTTTTTTTGTTTTTGTTTAGATGCATTAAATCATTCTTTAAGAAAAAAATGAATCTAAGATAGTCCATAACTTCTGTTATTGGACAAATATTTGAAGCTTTGTCTTCTGTGAAATTCCTGTATTGTCCCCCACATCATATGAATTTTAGTATCTAATTATTTCCCCTATTCTTGCTCTGGTTAAGAATACAGCCTTGGGTTTATTCTGGGGGAAGGAACTTCCTTTGATCAGGACTGCATTTTCCCATTACTTTCCAGCTCATGTGACTCTTCCAAGGGAGATTTCCCCTGGGAAGGAGTGTTCTTCAAGTCAAAAAACTCTCTTTGCTCAACAGTTCTTTACAGTTCAATTTACAGTGAAGTTAGCAGTTAAGAAAAAGCCTTTTGAGTTGTTAGCTTGTTTATCGATAAGACAAGTTGTCCTGGCCTCTGTTGGTGAAACAGATAAGTTGTAACAGCCAAGGGCCCAGGCAGGACAGATGAATGCAAAAACCAGACCAGGCTCTCTTCCTCTGAGGCACTGTGGAGGGCTTGAGTTACCCAAGGTGCGGATCTGCCCCCCACCATGCCTTCCCAGTTACAATTTGCCCAACTATAGGATTTCCTCTGCTACACAAACATTGGCGATTCCCCCACTGTTGCTTTGAATGCTGCACTCTAATGTAATAGGAGATCCCAATTTGAACCGCAAAGATTGATTTTACTGCTGTTGCAAAAGGACATGAGGTAAATGATCCTCTAATGCCTGTACCCTTTAATGAACAGCATCTCAGCTTTCTGGAAGGTGTCAACTGCCACCAAGAAAGCACAGAAATGGATACTTTTACAAAAGAAAAAGGGAGGAACTTGCCCTTCATTGACCATTTAGCTGTTATTTTAAACCAAAGTTTATTCTTACTACAGGCTTGCATTCCTAATTAAAAAAAGCCAATCCTCTTCCATAAACTTCACTTGAGAAGAGTGTGGACCAGGAGAGATATGGAATCAGATACAGAGCAAATGTCAGGCAGACTGGTGGACTCAGCCTGAAGACAGACCGTCAGATGTCTTGCTTTAGTTTTGAGAGATTTTTGTTTTGGGGGGTGAGGTCACTTCTCTTTGTCTTCAATGTCATAACTGTACAAGTAAGAACATTATTTCTTTGTTCCTACTCTTCAGTTGCTTGGTTATTTCCCTCAGACCTCTTATTTGTGTGCCCGATGACTTCTAACTGCCAGTTATCTGTTATTTCTGTGCCTGAGAACTTTGTTTTTCTGGAACCAAGGATGAAGAATTAGGGAATCAACACATGCTTCCCACTCCCTAGCCCCACCTCTCAGGGGTTAATATATAACTACAAGAATACTTTGGAGAGACATGGAAGGTTCAATTCCAGACTACCCCAATAAAGCAAGTATAGCAATAAAGTGAGTCAAATGAATTTTTTGGTTTCTCAGTGCATTTAAAAGTTATGTTCACACTATACTGTAGTCTTTCAAATATGCAGTAGCAATATGTCTTAAAAAAACAATGTACTTACCTTAAATAAAAATACTTTATTGCAACTTTACAAAATTAGGGGCAGCCCTGGATGGCTCAGTTATTTAAACATTGGACTCTTGACTTTGGCTCAGGTCATGATCTCACAGTTCGTGAGTTAGAGTCCCGCATCAGGCTCTGCACTGACAGCATGGAGCCTGCTTGGGACTCGTTGTCTCCCTCTCTCTCTGCCCCTCCCCTGCTTGTTCTCTATCTCTCTCAAAATAAATAAAAATAAGCTTAAAAAATACTTTATTGCTAACCATCATCTAAGCTTTTAAGTCATAATCACAGATGACAGATACCATAACAAATACAATGATAAAGTTTGAAATATTGTGAGATTACCAAAATGTGACAGTGACACAAAGCAAATGCTTTTGGAAAAATGGTGTCAATAGACTTGCTGGATGGAGGGTTGCCACAAACCTTCATTTTGTAAAAAAGGAAGGAAGGAAGGAAGGAAGGAAGGAAGGAAGGAAGGAAGGATGGAAGGAAGGAAGGAAGGAAGGAAGGAAGAAAGAGGCAGTAAAGTCGAGCACAATGAAATGAGGTATGCCTGTACCCCAATTTCCTTGGCCCTTGAGTAGATTATTCTGAAGCATACATTTTACCCCATTTCTAGAGTTTTCTTGTAGGGTTTAATTGCAGGTAGTTGCTTTCTGTGACAACAGATTTTATAGCACATATGTTGGCTGTTTTTCTTTTTTGTATCACTTTCTTCTTCTTTCCTTATGTTCCCTGCACGTCCCAAATACACCACTTGTACTAAAATCCTTTTCTCACAGCCTACTTCTGAGAGCCTAAACTAAGACACTCCCAAACTCACTGTAAAGGATAAAATTGGGTGGGGGCCAAACTGGAGCTCTGAGTTCTCCAGAGAATTGCCCTCATTCTGCATGTGGTAGGACCTATAGAATTGTAAGAACCTGAGTTTAGTTACATTATGAATTATAATTCTTTAATAGCCTGGTTGGATACCCAACCACCATGAATAAGGTATTTTTTATGGTAAATCGGTTCCAAATTTGAAATAACTCACTCTCAGATTGATCTAATGCCCACACACAGATACCTTCAATAATGTTTTTTTTGGGGAAAAAATCTATACTTTTTCAAAAGCATCAGAATTAACATGAAATATGGGCAAGACGAGAAACCATGGTCATACTGAGACAGGTAAAAAAAAATAAAATGATTACTTCTAAGAAATAATAGGACAATTTCCAGATTAACTGGAATGGAGCTCTGATTAGAATTTCCAGATATTTCTGCTCTTCTCTGGGAGTGCAGGGCAAGGGTATGTATCTCAGGGAAGGTGATGTTGGAGCTGAGTCCTAAGGATGTGGGAATCTTTCAGAGAAGGGGCATTCTAAGGGAAGCAGGTGTGCAAAGACACAGAGTTACGAGATAACACAGACTGTTAAATATCTCCCAACATCTGTTCATCTTTCCTCCATTTTAGAACTAAACTTTCCCAGTTTTAGCTGAGCACTCAGCTAAAGACTATATTTCCTAGCCTAGTGTTAGGACTAATTCTGGCTTATGAGATATGAGCAAAAGTGATGTAGGCTGCCATGCTCCTTATGGAATTTAGATGAAAAAGAAATATCTGTCTACTATGAATCACTGTATATACTTTATAGCAGCTTAACTATAACAATGTAGGCTTGGGGAACTGCAGACACTATAGTTCAGTATGGCGGAAGTGAGGTGTGAGAGGAGAGGGTGATATATGTGGCTAGAAAAATGAAACTGACCAGATCATGAAAGGTCCTGTGCACCATGCTAGGGTGGTTAGATTGTTATCCTGAAGCCTATTTCCAAACCTTTGAAAGATCCTTGACCTTGCTTGAGTTCACAGCTGACTGTGATTTTTCTTTCTGAGATACAAAGTATATAGAAGTTAAGAATCTCAAACAGATTTTAGTGTTGCTCACCTTGCTGCTTCAAGTTTGGTCTCCTTCAGTCTCCATAAGTAACCCAGCTAGTTACTTATGGCTGTTTATTGGCCTCTGAAGAGCACACAGTTTTCTGGAATGAGTACATGGGAAAAGTAGGGCGGGGTGGGGGGGGGGTAGAGAGAGACCAAGGGGGGATGGCTCTTGGGTAACTCTTTCCTTCTGCTGCTGACATTTTCCTCAGAGTGTTTCCAACTTCTGAAAGTCCCAATTGCTCACAATTCCGCCCAGGGTTCTGGGAAAAGGGGAACGTGCCTGGTATGCTAGACTAGTATAATTTAACCTTGTGTGGGAAAGTGCCAGAAATTACCCTGGGTCCAGGTCACCTTCCTCACTGTCTCAGCTCTGTCAGGGTTTCCCAATGCTCCAGAGGAGTTTCAGTGGCTACTGACACTACAAATGGACCATATCATATTCCCCTTGTCAATCCAAGCTGGAGATGCTCAGAGGACTTTTATTAAAAGAAAAAAAAGCCAAGGAAAAAACCAAAAATATTAAAAAGGAAATACAAAGTCTTAGGAGTATGTGAGCTTATAAGGTATGGAAAATTAATTTTTTTTTAACATAGGTTTTTTTTGGTTGACACAATTTTAAATCACCATGCCTAAATCCTTCCCTTTCCTTATTATGGCCTCAACTGAAAGAAAAGTTTTCTTGTTTGCACTTTAGAATGGTTGATGTGGGCAGGTCTGGAGAGGCTCAGGGCTGTGAGTGGAGTAAACCTTCTAGGAGGCTAGAGTTGAAGGAAGTCACAATTAATACTCCTTTTAACTAAGGGTTTTCCCTTGTAAGAGATAAGCAATGGTGGACTGAAACTTCCCACGAGGAAATAATGTAAAATCAGTAAAAGCTGATTCTGGAGTTCAATTTCAGGGCCCAACGTTGCAGAAATGGAAGGCTGGGATTTGCATCATTATACTTGGTGAAAAAAATACAAATATTTTTTATTTTGGTAAAATACATGTAATATCATCTTAGCCATTTTTAAGTATATAGTTGAGTAGTGTTAAGTATATTCACCTTGTTGTATAATCAATCCCCAGAACTTTTTCATCTTGCAGAACTGAAACTCTATACTCATGAAACAACAACTCCTGAGTGATAAATATTTTTCCTGAAATATTTTTTCCCACCTCTTTACTTGGCTAACTCATTTTTCAGGCCTTAATTTATTATTTATTTATTTATTTATTTATTGCCATTTTAATTTATTTTTTTAATTTACATCCAAGTTAGTTAGCATATAGTGCAACAAAGATTTCAGGAGTAGATTTCTTAATGCCCCTTACCCATTTAGCCCATGCCCCCTCCCATAATTCTTCCAGGAACCCTCTGTTCTCCATATTTAAGAGTCTCTTATGTTTTGTACCCCTCCCTGTTTTTATATTATTTTTGCTTCCCTTCCCTTACGTTCATCTGTTTTGTATCTTAAAGTCCTCATATGAGTGAGGTCATATGATACTTTCAGGCCTCAATTTAGATGTCCTTTTCTGAGGGGAGATTTCCATGACTATTTCTGTTCATGTCCTCTCTTGAAGGACTTATTATATGGGATTGTAATTGTATGTTTAATTTAGACGGTAAGCCCCTCAATAGCTGTCTTATTTATTGTTGTCTCCCTAGAGCTTGGTACAATGCCTGGATAAGTAGATGCCGCACAAGTATTTGTTGAATTGTAAAGCATCTTTAACAAGAGGAAGACTAACATAGATCCAAGTGATGTCAGTCAGGATGAAGTTTAGACAGGCCATCTTTGCACCCAAGATATGTGACCACGATCTGAATGAATTCCCCAAACTATTTTTGTCCATTTGTACTTGGGTTGAAGAGGAGGCACCCGGAAAAGAAAAACTTCTCAGTATGACCCTGCTTTCAGGAAAGGGGTATATGGGAACACAAACACTTGTGGGTGGAGTAAATAGGATTGGGAATTTGGAGGTCTGAGCTAGAGCCCTGTCTTTTCTCCTAATTATCTTATTCTTGGACAATCCATGTAATGTCTCTGAAAGTTTTCTCATCTATCAAATGTAGATAAAACCTGCCCATCTTATGACTCAGAGCTCTTATGAAGATATGAAAATGCTTTATGAACTATAAAGTAATGTATAAGCACTCATTATTAGAACTATAATTTTATAGTGAGAGTCACTATTAGGGAGGGCAAGGAAAATCCCTGAGGCAGACTTGAGAGGCCCTAGGTTCAATTTCTCAAAGAATTTTTCTTGAGGGGCCATGCCAGGTGTTAGGACCTGATTCCCTCAAAGAGAACGGTCAGCTTCGTTTTTTAGACTGTATTGCTTGGCTTTCAGCAAGGAAGCAATAAAGACCTAGAATTAGACACAATAAAAAGAACTCCTACATAGAATTGGGACTTAAGGAAAACAAGAGTGGAGGTAAGGAGACAAAAGCTGGGGTGAGGGTTGGGGACGTAGCAGTGACTGTTTTCCATGCAAACTGAACCCAGCCAAGTTTGTTTCTTGGACACCACTTTCTTGGTGTCTTTTTCCCAATGAGCCTCTGTTTATAGTTGTAGCCTGAAACAGTTTCAAAAAGTCTGAAAACAGGAGTAAACATTAAAAAAAAGGGGGGGTGTGTGTCACCTACCAGCCTGGCTTCTCTGCAATTTCCAGACTGCTTCTCCCTTGTTATAAGAGCTATCCACTTAGGGGGGTACCATGCATTTGCTCTTAAATTTAGACTTGGCAAAGTTAAAAGCTGTGCAACCTGATCTGAATAGAAATGTGGTCACAAAGCGTAAAGAAAGTCAATGAAAACAGGATTTTAATATTTTAGAAACCATTTCCTCTGCTGCATTGGAAATTCAAATAGAACACCACGGGGGCATGGGAATTGGAAGCAGAATATGAAACCTACCAGGACAGAAAAGCGAAACAGATATGCCTAGTTTTACTGTCCACCATAAATAAAGAATTGTTAATAAACAGCTCAAATATGGGAAACCCTCCTTTTCCATTTTAATCTCCAAGAATAAAAAGCAAACTTACTTAAGAAACACAGGTGAAGTTTTGAAATTGGGCAATTTTGGCCTAGCTATTGTGCTGTTACATGTTTATGTATTAAAACATATTCTTGGAAGATGTCTGGAGCCCTTTGCTTATTTCAAACCAGTTTCACATCTACATCTGTTTCCAATTATAAATCTCCTCAGATTTAATTACTTTTTTTGATCACTCACTTTCTCATTAAAAACAATTAATATATTTATTTAATTTTATTTCTTCCATCTTTTTTCCCCTTCTCTTTTACATGTGTATAAAATGTGACTACTACTCAGTAACACCCAAATGGAGAGGAGTGATTCTTAATGCTAAAAGATCAGTAAAATCACTTTTCTTTTGATTCAGAAAATAGGGTTGTCAGTTTGATAGGTAAAAATGTATATTTGAAATTTGACAAAATGCCAACATATGACATCAAATTGTAGGCCAGGAACACTCCTGCTGAGTGGATCCTCTAGCGACATGTTAGGAATGCGTTCGCTGGGAAAGCATTCCACCCAACATAGATCCCTTAAGGTGATTAATTGCCTGATGTGTCTGCTTTGTGCTTTGAACTTGAAAAGCCCAATGTAAATACAAAGTATATCATGTTGAGGATGGTGGTGAGGATGCTAACGACAGGATGATAGATAAGAACCTTAGTGAACTGTGACTTTAAGCACTTTAACAGAATTCAACAATTTTTTTTTCTTTTTGACACAAGGAAATAGTGTTTGAATCCACGCAGGAATTCGCTAGGTTTGCTTCCAATATGGCATATTACTTTACTCCCATTCATAATGATTTTCAGGTTTTCACACACAGTACCTGAATTATTGTTTCCCAGCCCTCTACATCTGTTTCCCCATCTCTTTGGCTGCTGTTAACAACTCAAGAAAAGAACCTATAAAACAATATATAGCCTATAGTTATCTCTAAGTGGAGTTAATTGGCCACACCTTAAAAGGAGTTTTTTCTTTTAGCTATATTGTGCAACCAAATGCTTTGCACACCTCCCTCTGACTTCCAATCAATTTGGGGCCTAAGGCTGGTGTAATCTATCGTTGACAGATATGTTTAATGAGGCTGGCTCTGAGCATTTGTAGCTGAGGGACTGTGGATTAGGTTTTATCTTCACATCTTGATTAATAATCTGGGAGGAGGCTTCAACATGCTAATGGAATGAAATTTGCAGTGTGAACAAAGCTGGGAGACATTGCAGAGTGAGAGACAGGGCAGCTTAGAAAGGCCAGTGGGGGGCAGGCAGTGGGGAGGCCTTGGGTGAGCCTGCCCCTCAGTACTGCTCTGCAGAGAGGTAGTTTGGAGGGTAGGTGCAGAAGTAGCCAGAGAGCCAAACCCTTTCCTGGGGTTGCTACATTGGATCTGAAGGGCTTCAGCTTGCATGGCCGCCTGGCACAGAACTCTTTTGCAATGTGTTAACTCACTGCTAGTTCATGCCAAGTTTGGGAATATAATCGGAAACATAGGTTTTCCACATTAAGGAGGAAATCAGAATGTAGCAGTGCTCAAACAGACCCAAAGGGTGGGCTGGTGGGAAGTGTTTCATGAACAAGACTTCACCATGAACACACATGGAAACTCCTTGCTCTGACCACTTGAATTAATTTCCCTGACCTATCAAATTGTTCCTCTACAGGGGGAGAAAGGCAACCTAAATCTTCCTCCAAGTGGAAGCATTCTCTAATGATCTGAAAAGCTGATCTCTCTGTTAGGAACATTAAAAATGTTCTCTCTGGTTCATGAACCCACTTTAATGGAATTAGTAGTGGCTGTGTATTCGGACTTCCCTTCCTTTGGTGATAAAAATGCTTTCTGCACATTAAGATAATTAAACAAGGAGGCCATTATATTGAAATGGTTCTTTTTTTTTTTTTAATGTTTATTTATTTTTGAGACAGAGAGAGACACAGCATGAGCAGGGAAGGGGCAGAGAGAGAGGGAGACACAGAATGTGAAGCAGGCTCCAGGCTCTGAGCTGTCAGCACAGAGCCCGACACAGGGCTCGAACTCACGAACTGTGAGATCATGACCTGAGCCGAAGTCGGATGCTTAACCGACTAAGCCACCCAGGCACCCCTGAAATTGTTCTAATGCCATGGTGGCTATGGAAGTAAGCCAAAATGTAAGCCTATAAGTGACTCAGAGTTATGGAATCAAAACGGAGAGGGCAACCAATCACAACCAGCCAGCTACGCTTTAAGTTAAAGCCAATCAAATAATTTCCTTTATTTGATTTTGCACTTTCTCTATATAAGTCTTTCTCTGGCTCCTGTTGGCAGAACACTCCTAACCACTTCTGGCTTAGCACTGCCTGATTCCAATTGAATTTTGAGTTCAAATAAACTCTTACAATATTTAATATGCCTCAGTTTATCTTAAAATCTGTAAGATGTGAGTTTCCCCATTGTCTTAATTTGTGTGAGGAGGTGTGGTGGGAGTCCCAAGTGAAAATGGGACTAGAGGACATACAGGGTGGCTAATTTATCCTCTGTCATTTTGCTTGCTGGTTTCCAGTGGTGACTTTCAAGAAATGAACAAATTATAATTTTAGAACAGGAAAGGGCATTAAGAATCCTTCTTTTACAAATAGGGAACAAAAGGAGATTTTGATGAAAGTTACCAGGATCCAAATGAGTGGAGCTGGAATGTGAAAGGGCCTCTGCTTCTCAGTCCAGCAGACCTCCCTTCCAGGAAATCCCTGAAATGCTCAATATTTAGACTGTTGAGCAAATGGAAGACTAAGGAATCTGCCCGGGATCGGGATGTCCCGGGCAGATTCACTAGATAGCATATGGGTTTTGATTAATTTGTTGGCTATAAGACTAGAGATTTTGAAGATTTAGGAAGAGTCTTCTTATCCACCCTGTAAGATAAAGAAATGTACCAGAAGTGAAGAATGAGTTACCTTCGGAGCACTGTGCTCATAGTAAAGGTTTCTCCTGGCATTTTCAGAGATTTAGAAGATATAAGGAAATATTCAGAGAAAGAACACTTTCACTATTATTCTGTGAATTTATTCTTGTAAACTATTTCAAAATTACCTGCCAACTACAAAGCCATTTATATATTCCAGTTTTTTGGCTTGGTGAATAAAGGAAACTTTCATAACATCTGGAAAGATGAGGATGTCAAACAAATCATATTTCCAAATGAAACCATTCTGTTGTAGACTTTTTAACACATTAGTTAACAATCTCAGTGCATTGTTATTGAAATAATTTGAAGAGAGAGGCTTTACATATCGTAATTAGCCACTTCAGAGAAAATTTGGGAGATGGGATGGGGGGTTTTTAGAAGCAGTAGGAGGGAAAGTATAAGAGAAGTAGTTCATGAAAACATTTTCATCTCAGTTTTAGCACAGCTTTTCTTGTGTATCTGGCAGGATAACATACCTTTATGGCTACTTATTTATAATAATATTTATCAGTGAGAAAAAGTGGTTGTAGAGTTTGCTTGAAAGTTGTTCTTATGCCTTGGAATGAAGTGTATTGGACAAGTAGAAATATAAGCATGATTATTTTTATTATCCTTGGTTTAAACTCCTAACTTCAAAGGGCATTGATGAGGGAGGGGTTCCTGACACCTAGGAATTTATGACAGGCTTCAGAAGTACAACTCTTGATAGACTCTAAATATGAAAAACATGTCTTGCCCAGGAAAACAGATTTGACCTTTTAAAATTTTTATTTTCTATTAAAATGATGCTAGTACATGGGCTTTTTTAAAGAAAAAAATCGCTCAAATTCTGTGATTTTTGTAAGTTAGAAAGCACATGGCCAAGGCTGTGGCATGCACACACAAAAGAAAAAAGCTTACCTGAAGAAATAAAATAGTGGGAAGGGAAGCAAAAGAAAAATAAAATCAAGCTGAAATCAAAGGAGGGGTAAAAATGTCAATGGAAAAATAGGAGAGTCCCAATCTTCTTGAATATTTTATAGCGAGCTTCAGAGTAAGCTTGATCACCCAAAGGACACACCACAGGGATTAGTGTTCGAAAATGAACAACAGATGTTGGATGTCAACAGATAATATCCCAGTGGGTGAAGAGCATTTAGGGTGAAAGAAAGTAAAACACATTGTCAGGGGTGTCCAGCACTTTGGGTAAATCTTTGATGAACTCTCTTGTACAGCTCTCAGAGATTCATTGGAACAACCCAATGGTTTTTCTAGTTAATAGGTTCCTAAGTGAACATCAGAAGAAAATTAATTAGGCAATGGTCACTTACAGAACATCTTCTATATATGTCACTGTGTGTTGACATAAGTCCTTCCCTAAAGGGGATTATAACTGAGAGTGGTTCTTTGATTATAATAAATGTCTTTGTGCAAGATTGCTTGGGTGCGGAAGAAGCATTGCTTTTTTAGCACTGGGACTTCCTCAAAACATCTTCCTGGCCATTATATTTATAAGGTGGCCCTATCCTATCTTCTCAGTGACTGTTTATTCCCTTACTGTGCTTTACTGTCTTCATAGTATTTGTCTGAAATTCTGTATACGTATTGTTTCCTTGCTCATTATCTGTCTCCCCCACCAAATAGAAACTCCATGAAATTAGGGATGACTTTTCATCCATTTTGAGTTTATTTTTGTGTATAGTGTAAGACAGTGGTCTAGTTTCACTCTTCTGCACGTTGCTGTCCGGTTCTCCCAGCACCATTTGTTAAAGACACTGTCTTTTTTTCCATTGGTTACTCTTCCCTGCTTTGTCAAAGATTAGTTGGGGCACCTGGGTGGCTCAGTCGGTTAAGTGGCTGACTTCAGCTCAGGTCATGATCTCGCAGTCCGTGAGTTCGAGCCCCGCATCGGGGTCTGTGCTGACAGCCCAGAGCCTGGAGCCTGTTTCGATTCTGTGTATGTGTCTCTCTCTCTCTGACCCTTCCCGTTCATGCTCTGTCTCTCTCTGTCTCAAAAATAAATAAATATTTTAAAAAAACTTAAAAAAAGATTAGGTGGCCATACATTTTTGGGTCCAATTCTTGGTTCTCTATTCTATTCCAGTGGTCTATGTGTTTGCTTTTGTGCCAATACCATACTGTCTTGATGATTACAACTTTGTAGTAGAGGCTAAAGTCTGGGATTGTGATGCCTCCTGCTTTGGTTTTCTTCTTCAGTATTATTTTGGCTATTTGGGGTCTTTTGTGGTTCCATACAAATTCTAGGATTGTTTGTTCTATCTTTGAGAAGAATGCCAGTGCAATTATGATTGGGATTACATTAAATGGGTGAAAGACCTGAATGTGAGACAGGAAGCTATAAAAACCCTAGAGGAGAAAGCAGGCAACAACCTCTTTGACCTCAGCCACAGCAATTTCTTACTTGACACATATGCAAAGGCAAGGGAATTAAAAGTAAAAATGAACTATTGGGACCTCATCAAGATAAAAAGCTTCTGCACTGCAAAGGAAATAATCAACAAAACTAAAAGGCAACCAATGGAATGGGAAAAGATATTTGCAAATGACATATTGGATAAAGGGCTAGTATCCAATTGTACAAATAACTTAACCAAACTCCACACTCGAAAAACAAATAATCCAGTGAAGAAATGGGCAGAAGACACGAATAGACATTTTTTCAAAGAAGACATCCAGATGGCCAACAGACACATGAAACAATGCTCAACATCACTCATCATCAGGGAAATATAAATCAAAGCCACACTGAGATATCACCTCACTCCAGTCAGAGTGGCTAAAATGAACAAATCAGGAGACTATAAATGCTGGCAAGGATGTGGAGAAATGGGAACCCTAGTGCATTGTTGGTGGGAATACAACCTGATGTAGCCGCTCCGGAAAACAGTGTGGAGGTTCCTCAAAAAATTAAAAATAGAACTACCCTATGACCCAGAAATAGCACTGCTAGGAATCTACCCAAGGGATACAGGAGTGCTGATGCATAGGGGCATATGTACCCCCATGTTTTTAGCAGCACTTTCAACAATAGCCAAATTATGGAAAGAGCCTCAATGTCCATCAACTGATGAATGGATAAAGAAGACGTGGTTTATATATACAATGGAAGACTACTTGGCAATAAGAATGAAATCTGGCCATTTGAAGCAACGTGGATGAAACTGGAGGGTATTATGCTAAGTGAAATAAGTCAGTCAGAGAAAGACAGATACCATATGTTTTCACTCATATGTGGATCTTGAGAAACTTAACAGAAGATCATGGGGGAAGGGAAGGGGGAAAAAAACCTTACAAATAGAGAGGGAGGAAGGCAAACCATGAGACTCTTAAATACAGAGAACAAACTTAGGGTTGATGGGGATGGGGGAGAGGGGAAAGCGGGCGATGGGCACTGAGGAAGGCACTTGTTGGGATTTGCACTGGGTGTTTCATGGAAGCCAATTTGACAATAAATTATATAAAAAAATAAATAAATTGTTCGACACTGCAAAGCAGCTGTTAGAAATTTAAAAAAGAAAAAAGAAAGAAATTAGGGATGACCTTTCTTATGACCTTTGTTTTCTTTATCATAGTGTACCTAGTGCTTAGAATAGGGCCGGACACATGTTTGGAACTCTGAAATGCATCCAGTGGTATTTAAGACACAAATACTTAATTCTAGAACTTGAATGAAGAATAAATGTTAAGGCGCTATGAAAAACAGGGAAGATAAGAAGTCAAGGAGAAGAGAAGATGGACGAAAGAGACAATTCATAATTTGCATTTCCTTCATGTTTCTTGACTTACGGATTGAGAAAGTACCAACTCTGGGCCACAGAGTGTAGACAGCCTCTGGTCAATCTGGATGTCTTAGAGAAACCTGCATGAAGGGCCAGGACAGGCTGGAGTTGCTCTTTATTTCAGGTGAGAACACTGAGCATCAGATATACCCATTAGCTCATTTCTGTCTTATCTTCTTTCCTCTCCTGCTCACCACTTCCAAGCAAAAATACTGAGGACTATTTCCCTCTCAAAAAATGGGACATTCACATTTCTGCTAACATAATTAACCGATCCATTACCTATCCATATTATTTGATTACATATGAAGTACTGAGGACTTCCAAAGTGAACAAGACAGTTTTAATTCCACATGGACTTATCATTAATGACTTAGCAAATCTCTCCCTGGTGTTGTGATTGGTGAGAGTCTGTACTCACTGTCCTTGGTGGAGGGTAATGTCCCTATTAGGATCCCCTGGTCTGTAGTTTTGTTGTTTTGCTATGGGGCATCAGTGGGAAAGGGGGAGATCTAGGCATTGAATCTGTTTACCTACTGAATACTGAAAATAAGACAATTTAAGAATTGTGTTTCAAAAATGATTGCCATGTTGAAATTATTAATAAAATTATTCTGCAAAGCACTTTATTGAGCTCTGTGTCTCCCACTTATTAAAAGCTGGTTTCTCTACTGTGAGGGGTCAGTCTGTTCATTAGTCATATTGAAGACCTACTATGTGCTAGACACTGGGGAAGCAAAGATGACATGGATAGGACCTTTGTTCTCAAGGAGCTCAGAGTCCAGTGGAGGTGACAAATCACGGCCACAAAATAATGTGAAAAACATAGAAGTATGTATAAGGCCCAGAAGTAGTTCATAAAATGAATGGTTAACTCTCTGAAGAATGAATGTAATCAAGAGCATGGGGAGGTGATCCCAGTGAAGGATTATTACCTTGAGAAGAGGAGCTACTTAAATCTCTTCCGAGTCTTGAGTTCACTGAGATGTGAGGGATGAAGGAAGGCATCACTCAGGCAGGACAGGCAGCAGGGCCAGTTAGTACTGGGAAGCTCGTAAGTTGGTTCCAAGTTTAGCCTGTATCTAAGTGTTGAGGTTGTGGAGGCCACATTGCTTTAGCAGTAAGAGTTTGTTGGGAGATCAGTCTAGTCTATATTTTTCATAGAAGTCAATCTGTTCCATTTGAACAAAATATCCCTTAACCTGATACTCTAACTGGTTAGATGTTAAAAGTGTTGTTTCTTTGAAAAAAGGTAATGATGAAAGGTTGTTGTTTTAATGCCATTATTTTTCAGAGATACACCTGTGATCAGGAGCCAAAGATCTGAAAAGAGGGTCAGCATAAAAAGCAACAGGAGTCAGGAGCTCTTGGCAAAGTGAAGAGGTAAAGATGCAGAGGAAAGAGGGCAGTGGCCATAGTAGCAGTTCTTTCAATCTATGTTCCAGCAGGGAGACAGGTGGCAAGAGGACAAGAAGGGCTGGAGAACCTGAGATCAGGGGGAGGGAGGTGTACACCTTCTCACCTTTGCCCTTTACAAGCTTTACTAAGGAGCTGCTTCTTTGAGTTCTTCCACTCACTAGTTTTCATAGGAGTGCTATGAGAATTCAATAGTGACTATCCATAGGATGATTGTTTAGCAGAGTGTCAGGAACATAGCAAATGTTCCAAAAACATTAACTATTACTACTGCTGCTGCTACTATTAATGTTACTAGGAAGTAGTCCCATTATCACTAAGCCATCACTAACAACTCCAAAGCAGGACCCGCATCAATCAGCTTGGGGGCAAGAGGGAAGTAGGACCTGAGTGCTGGGGGATGGAGAAGTTCCAGGAAGCTATCTATGGGTTTTGCCTCAGAGGAGAAAGAGCAACCCCAGTATAAAAGCAAAGAGGGACAGGGAGACCTGCAGCTGCTTAGCTGAGGATGTGGGTCCATTGCACTTGAGTTAGTCAAGGAGGAAGAAAAGCAAACAAAAAGCAGATACTATAGGAAAATCAATGGAAAGATTAAAGTAAGTAACTAGAATGACAGATATAAAAAAATGTACAAACTTATATCATCAGATTATGAACAGAATCTGTATGTCAAACAATATTATGTTTAACTCTGACACTCCCTTTGAGATGAAGATGTCACTGACAGTTCTTGAAGGTTCAGCACACCTTGGATTTAAATTAAATGTATAGATCTCTTTCTTCAATCTGGATTAACCAGTTTTTTAGCATTTTAAACCACCTCCTTCCTCTTACAGTTTTAAAAATGATAACATAAAGATACCAGAAATTATCAGTAATGTGTAATTATCTTGCTATCTTAATTTGGTTTAAGAAGACAGAATAGAAACAGTGATGAGCCTTCAATTAAAGAAGAGGGTGGATAAGATAGGCTGGGGCTGGGTATGTATCCATGATCCTAGAATTCTAGAATCCAATAAATCATTCACTTACTTACCAAACATGGGGTGAGCACTGGGAAATACAGGTAAGAACAAGTCTCAAAGCCCCTGCCTGTAAAGTTTATGGTCTGGTGAATAATGAAACATGTAAAAGCAATTACAATATGATGTGGGAAATAGAGGCTCAAGAACCTAGAAAAAATGCCTGTCCTGCATTGAGTGGTCATTGAAGACTTCCAGAGGAAGAACGCAGGCTGAATCACCTGAACAGAAATTTTCAGGGTAGACTTAGAAGTTGAGGATTGTAGGGATGGATGGGGAAGGATTTTTAGGTGAGAAAGCTGTCCGTAGCGAGCATGTACCTATTCAGAGAATAAGTAGTTCAGTGTGGCTGAATACAGGGGCAAATGGCAGAAGATGTGGCTAGGTAGCAGCTAGATCACAAGTGGATTTTAATGCCTCAATAACAAATTTGGATTTATCCTATAGGTGGGGAAGCACTTTAATCAGATTGCATTTTAGAAAGATACTCTAGCACTGATGTGAAGACTGGATTGAAGGGTTTGAGGCTGAAAATGGGGACTTGAGGCAGGAGGCTACTTTGTGGTGTAGGTGGGAGTCATGGGGCTTACCCTGAAGCAATGATAGTGGGAAGAGAAAGGGGGAGAGGGAGAGGACTTGGGATGTGTTGTAGGTAAGAATGGTAGGTGCTGGGGATGGTGAAGGAAATCTTTGATTCTGTTCTGAATTCTCTTAGGCACTAGGTCGATGGGGATGCCAATCACCAATTTAGAGGATCTAAGGCAGGTACAAGTGAGGGGCATTCTTAAAATATACTCCATTCTTTGAATAAAGATCAGTAAAAGGAGTGGGTAAAAAACTTGCCCTGTGCTTCACAATTTCTCATTTCCCAGACTTTGTGCACTGGGAATGCCATCCGTCATGCTTCTGCAAATTCAAGAGCTGTATGTTCCTCCAGTTCCAACACAAATTCCAATGTTTTCAGAAAGGCTTCTTAGATTTTTTACCAACTAAAAGTAATCTATTAAGTTTTTTTTTTCTTCTGAGCTAATACAGCTTTCTTCTTCTGAGAAGCAATACAGGATCGTTTTAAGAATGTGGGTTCTGAGCCATACTGTGTGGGTTTAATTTTGCCTCTACCACATCTGAGTTGTGTGATCTAACCACTCTCCACTACCAATTTTCTCATCTGTAAAAAGGAACTAATAGGAGTACCTACCTTGCAAGCTGACTTGAGTATTAAATGAGTTCACTTAGATAAAACAATTCAAACAGTGCCATGTACATAGTAAGTGCTCAATAAATGCTGGCTGTTATTGTCATACTTCTGGTACTAAACCCTTCCTTCATACACTGCATTGCAGTTACTTATGTAAATGTCCCTGATGAAACTGTCAACTTTTTTTTTAAATATATGAAATTTATTGTCAAATTGGCTTCCATACAACACCCAGTGCTCATCCCAAAAGATGCCCTCTTCAATACCCATCACCCACCCTCCCCTCCCTCCATCAGCCCTCAGTTTGTTCTCATTTTTTAAGAGTCTCTTATGCTTTGGCTCTCTCCCACTCTAACCTCTCTTTTTTTTCCTTCCCCTTCCCCGTGGGTTCCTGTTAAGTTTCTCAGGATCCACATAAGAGTGAACACATATAGTATCTGTCTTTCTCTGTATGGCTATTTCACTTAGCATAACACTCTCCAGTTCCGTCCACGTTGCTACAAAGGGCCATATTTCATTCTTTCTCATTGCCACATAGTACTCCATTGTGTATATAAACCACAATTTCTTTATCCATTCATCAGTTGATGGACATTTAGGCTCTTTCCATAATTTGGCTATTGTTGAGAGTGCTGCTATAAACATTGGGGTACAAGTGCCCCTATGCATCAGTACTCCTGTATCCTTTGGGTAAATTCCTAGCAGTGCTACTGCTGGGTCATAGGGTAGGTCTATGTTTAATTTTTTGAGGAACCTCCACACTGTTTTCCAGAGTGGCTGCACCAGTTTGCATTCCCACCAACAGTGCAAGAGGGTTCCTGTTTCTCCACATCCTCTCCAGCATCTATAGTTTCCTGATTTGTTCATTTTGGCCACCCTGACTGGCGTGAGGTGATATCTGAGTGTGCTTTTGATTTGGATTTCCCTGATAAGGAGTGACATTGAGCATCTTTTCATGTGCCTGTTGGCCATCCGGATGTCTTCTTTAGAGAAGTGTCTATTCATGTTTTCTGCCCATTTCTTCACTGGATTATTTGTTTTTCAGGTGTGGAGTTTGGTGAGTTCTTTATCGATTTTGGATACTAGCCCTCTGTCCGATATGTCATTTGCAAATATCTTTTCCCATTCCATTGGTTGCCTGTTAGTTTTGTTGATTGTTTCCTTTGCTGTGCAGAAGCTTTTTATCTTCATGAGGTCCCAATAGTTCATTTTTGCTTTTAATTCCCTTGCCTTTGGGGATGTGTCAAGTAAGAAATTGCTACGGCTGAGGTCAGAGAGGTCTTTTCCTGTTTTCTCCTCTAGGGTTTTGATGGTTTCCTGTCTCACATTCAGGTCCTTTATCCATTTTGAGTTTATTTTTGTGAATGGTGTGAGAAAGTGGTCTAGTTTCAACCTTCTGCATGTTGCTGTCCAGTTCTCCCAGCACCATTTGTTAAAGTGACTGTCTTTTTTCCATTGGATGTTCTTTCCTGCTTTGTCAAAGATTAGTTGGCCATACTTTTGTGGGTCCAATTCTGGAGTCTCTATTCTATTCCATTAGTCTATGTGTCTGTTTTTGTGCCAATACCATGCTGTCTTGATGATTACAGCTTTGTAGTAGAGGCTAAAGTCTGGGATTGTGATGCCTCCCGCTTTGGTCTTCTTCTTCAAAATTACTTTGGCTATTTGGGTCCTTTTGTGGTTCCATATGAATTTTAGGATTGCTTGTTCTAGCTTCGAGAAGAATGCTGGTGCAATTTTGATTGGGATTGCACTGAATGTGTAGATAGCTTTGGGTAGTATTGACATTTTGACAATATTTATTCTTCCAACCCATGAGCATGGAATGTTTTTCCATTTCTTTATATCTTCTTCAATTTCCTTCATAAGCTTTCTATAGTTTTCAGCATACAGATCTTTTACATCTTTGGTTAGATTTATTCCTAGGTATTTTATGCTTCTTAGTGCAGTTGTGAATGGGATCGGTTTCTTTATTTATCTTTCTGTTGCTTCATTATTAGTGTATAAGAATGCAACTGATTTCTGTACATTGATTTTGTATCCTGTGACTTTGCTGAATTCATGTATCAGTTCTAGCAGACTTTTGGCAACTGTCAACTCTTTAAGGTAGAAGTCATCTTTCAAATTTCTTTCAGCAACAATCATAATGCCTAACACAACAGATATTTATTGATCCATTCATTTATTCTGACTACAGATCTATTTTGATGAGAGTTTTCTTGTTGAGGATAAGCCATACCTTTCAACATATTTTTTCCTGGGGATTAAAGCATCAGCCTAGTGTTTTAAACAATTTGAGAGTTTATAGTTGATGGTTAAAACATGTTGTCATTCATATTTATGGTTTCCTTGCTGCTGAATATTTGGTCAGTAATGCAACTACCAATTATTTCATTTTTCTAGTGGGAAACATGATCATCTTTATGACTTGGTTTCCAGGAATGGTGAAAATTGAGGACTATTTGTGCTTTTCCAAATAATATTAACATACATTATCTCATATCTTATAATTTCTTAGTTTTTCTACCTATCTCACTGGTACAAAGAGGGACTTAATACACAATTGTCTATCCACATAATAATTGTGTGGTCTAATAATTATAGACCATATTTTTCTAATTTAATGGTGAGCGTATATATCTATATGTATATATCTGAGTTTATGTATCTGGTCTGTATTTTTTTTTTTTTTTTTTTGTAGTGTCCTCGTCTGGCTGGAGTTTGAGGGTAATGCTAGTCTTATAAAATGAGTTTGGAAGTGCCTCCTCTTATTCATTGTTTTAGAAGAGTCTAAGAAGGGTTGGTAATAATTCTTCTTTCAGTGTACTGTAGAATTTGCCAGTGAAGTCATCTGGTCCTGGGCTTTTATTTTTGGGGGAAATTTTCATTATTGATTCAATCTCTTTGCTTGATATTGATCTGTTCAAATTCTCTATTACTTCTTGATTCAGTCTTGATAAGTTGTATGTTTCTAGGAATTTATTCATATCTTCTAAGTTATCTAATTTTTTTGGTGTGTAATTGTCAATAGTAGTCTCTTTTGATCCTTTGTATTTCAGTGGTATTAGTTGTAATGTATTCTCTTGTATCCTCTTTTGTTTATAATTTTATTAATTTGAGTCGACTCTTTTTTTGTAAGTATAGCTAAAGGTTTGTCAATGTTGTTTCTTTAAAAAAAAACAACTCTTATTTTCATTGATTTTTCTAGTGTCTTACTAGCTTCTATCTCACTTATTTCTGCTTTAATCTTTATTTCCTTTCTTCTACTAATGTTGGGCTTAGTATGTTCTTTATCTAGTTCCTCGAGGTATAAGTTTAGGTTGTTTATTTGAGATAGTTTTTTTCTTAGTGCAGGTGTATATCACTATAAATTTCACTCTTAGAACTGCTTTGGTGCAGCCCATAAGTTTTGGAATGTTGTGCTTTCAGTTTTGTTTGTCTCAAGTCATTTTTTTTTTATTTCCTTTTGACTTCTTCTTAGACCCAATAGTTGTTCAGTGATTGATGTTTAATTTCTACATATTTATGAATTTTCTAATTTTCTTCTTGTTATTTACTTCCAGTTTCATACCATTGTGGTCAGAAAAGATACTTAAAAAAAAAAAGAAAAGATACTTGATATGATTTCAATCTTCTTAAATTGGTTGAGACCTGTTTTATGACCTAACATATGATTTCTCTTGGAGAATGATCCATGTGTGTTTGAGCAAAATGTATATTCTTCTTCTGTTGGACAATGTTCTGTGTATATTTGTTAGGTCCATTTAGTCTATAGTACAGGTCCATTATTTCCTTACTGGTTTTCTGTCTAGGTGATCTATTTATCCATGTTGAGAGTGGAGTACTGAAGTTCCCTACTATTATTGCATTGCTATTTTTGCCTACAGATCTGTAAATAATTGTTTAATACATTTAGATTCTTCTATACTAGGTGTATTTATTTTTTAAATTGTTATATCTTCTTAATGAATTGGTCCCTGTATTATTATATAATGACCTTCTTTGTCTTCTGTTACAGCTTTTCACTTGAAGTCTGTTTTGTCTGACATAAGTAAAACTACCCCTGCTTTCTTTTGGTTTCCATTTCACTGAATATTTTTTCCATCCATTCACTTTCAGTCTAGGAGTGTTGTTAAAGTTTGAGTCTCTTGTAGGCAGCATATAGTTGGGTCTTGGGTTTTTTTGTTTGTTTAAATCCATTCAGCCACTCTGCATCTTTTAATTGGAGAATGTGAGCATTTATTTATTTAAAAAATTTTTTTCAATGTTTATTTATATTTGAGAGGGAGACAGAGTGTGAGTGGGATAGAGGCAGAGAGAGACAGAATCTGAAGCAGGCTCTAGGCTCTGTGCTGTCAGCACAGAGCCTGATGCAGGACTCAAACTTGCCATGAAATCATGACCTGAGCTGAAGTCAGACGCTCAACTGACTGAGCCACCCAGGCACCCCTGAGCATAATTAATTATTTGTAGATAATAATTATTGGTAGATAATCATTTAAAATAATTATTGGTAGATAAGGATTTACTATCGTCATCTTGCTAACTGCCTTCTGACTGTTTTGTAGTTCCTTTCTTCCATTCTTGTTGTCTTTCTTGTCAATTAATGATTTGTTGTAGCCTGCTTTGATTCTTTTTTTAATCATTTCTATTATGTTTACTTACTTTGTAATTACCACAGTGTTTTCATTATATATCTTATAGTTATGACACTCTATTTTAAGCTGACAGCTTAGCTTCAATTGCATAAAAAAGTTCTACAGATTTACTTGTCACTACCCTACTTTATGTTGTTGATGTCATAATGTACATCTTTTTATATTATATATTTATTAACAAAATATTGTAGCTATAGTTATTTCATCACTTTTATCTTTTAACCTGTATTTTAGCACTCAAAGTAGTTTACTACCATTACAGTATCAGAGTATTAGAAAGTCTTTACCTTCATTTTTGGAGGACAACTTTGCCATGTAAAGTATTTTTGGTTGGCAGCTTTTTTCTTTGAATACTTTAAGTATATCATCCCACTCTCTCCTGGCCTGCGAGATTTATGCTGAGAAATTTGCTGATGACCTTATTGGGATTCCTTTATATGTGATGAGTCTTTTTTGTCTTGCTACTTTCGAAATTCTCTCCTTGTCTGGGGCACCTGAGTGGCTCAGCATCTGAGTTCGGCTTATGATCTCATGGTTTGTGGGTTCGAGCCCCACATCGGACTCTGCTGTCACTGTAGAGCCTGCTTCAGATCCTCTGTCCCCCTCTCTCTGCCCCTCCCTTGCTTGCTCTCTCTTTCTCAAAAATAAATGAATATTAAAAAAAAATTCTCTCTTTGGTTTTTGAGAGTGTTGTTGTTGCTTAAATAAAGTATCTCAGTAAGGATCTTTGGGTTTCAAGTACTTAGATGAGTCTAAATGTCTCTTAACTCCTCTGCCATTTTAGGTTTCTAGGTATGCTGCTTTTGTTTTTGTTTTTTTCTAGCTTCTCTTCCTCTATCATGCTGTAACCACCACCAAGGTATGCCAGCCAAGAACTACAGTCTCAAGCCTACATCCAGGCCCCTGTATCTGTGTCTGATTGTATGGTCACATGAAGTCAGGCAGCTGAACATAGCTGTAGAGGCATGGACTTTCCTCTAAGGGTCTGAGGAAGAGTACCCAACAGCAGGGGTAAAGTCTACATGCAGGAGGCCTTGAAGAGCATTCAAACACATGGAGACTGGCAGAAAGGTATATGATACTTGTTAAATTGGAGCAGTTCAGATGATCTATCTAGCTATGGCTAGCTTCTCTGGATTTAAGCTTGCTTTCCATGGTCTCATTTTCTGTAGGAAGCAGCTTTTCTGGAGATAAGCCTCTGAAGGTAGGCTGAGGCAATGATCGTAGGTATTTGGTGTTAGTCATCATTTCCTGATTTCCACACATTCTTCAGAGACTCCTTTTTATACTTTCTAAAGCTGACATATTTACCTATCAGGTGGAAAATATTTTCTACACATTCTTAATAGAAATCTGTGTGAAAAGAGGGTAAATACGTTCTAATCCTGGATTTATTTACCTGAGTTTTAGTCTATTGAACTTAGGGTGTCTCTTTTAATGGCCTTTCTCTTTTGCTTTTTGCTTTGTCCTTGACTAACTGGGGAGATAGCTGAGGTCACTAAATAAGTGATTTCCAGGTAAATGAATTGTTATGTCTCTGAAACTGCTATTGAAGTGATTTTTGCCAGTGTTTTTCTAGGAATATACATCAAGTTTTTAAAGTTCTTATTTTAAGAATATCTCTGGTTTCTTTAAAATAAGTATTATTTAACACTATCAACACCTTCATTTTTATCTTCACTTTTTTTGGAGTTTTTAACAACAGAGGTCAGTGACACTGATACAATTTTTTTAAATACTCTGAAATACACTTTAAATTTCCTCTTCTTCTGTTCCCTTTTTCCTTATTCGTTCTTCTATTTCCCCTCTATTAGCACTTAGGTTCATTAGACTCAACTTCTTCCCTCCCTTTCCTTCATCCAGTATTTAGTTAGCACTTAATATATTCTATGTGCTCCCTGCAGGAACTAACCCTCTAGTAGGAAGGGCAAAATGTACACAAATTCCATAATGAACCATCACATGTGTTTAAATGCTACAGAAGTTACAAATTGTGTCACACTTTCATGTAGGAGAGACAATCCTGGTTGAGCAATCACAAGAGAAATTAATGTCATACACCAAGCTGCTAGAAAACACAGTTGGGAAATATCAGAATTGAGGATGGTCTACATTGGAAAGGCAGGGTGAAGGCAAAACCTGGAGGGCCTTGAAGGTCAGACTAAGGATTGTATACCATCATCACATCCATTCTGTGCTTAGGATGCACCTGATATTGTGCTAGGACATGGCTAGCATTGGGAACCAGCCATTGACTCAACTAGATTTGAATGGGGAAAGGGCAGAATGTGGACTGAAGCCTGAGCAGAGCAGTAGGTCCTATCTCTTTTTTGACCAGTCAGCCCCTTACTGCCTGACCCAACGGGCAGAGTAGCCTGCAAGAAGGTAGGTACAAGTTGATCAAGGCCACAGTGGCAGTGGGGAGGCTAGAGCAGAGATTCAGGTGGGTCCAGGAAAGCTCAGAAATTAACTATATCTTTGTATCTTTTTGGCTTTCCCCCCTTTTCTTTCCTCTATGTCCACTGTCAGTTTTGTTTCTCTCCTGCCCTTCCTTCTCTCATCCTTTTCTCCACTCTTCTTGCTTTTTTATTTTCCACATATCATTTTGCCCAGCCCTCTTTCCTTTTCAGTAACTCTCTGTGCAACATGAAAACCCTTTCTGCTCTCTGTCTGCATGTTCCCTTTGACCAGCTCTGTCCCAGGTACTTTTTTCCCTCTTTTTCTGGCCCCTGGAATGGGAAGGCATTTCCTATTATTAGATAGATGTATACTTGCAGTTCAGGGGATCCTTCTGAAGTACCTTCCTGTCTCCTCCAAATTCCACTCTAAAATTTCTCTTGAAAGCCTCAGCCTCATTCTGGGTTTTAGTGACTACTATTAGCATTCAGGTTTGGTTAATATCTGCACTGTACAAACTGTGAAATGCTCTTGGAGTGTGCCCACTGGTTTCTATAGATTTTGCTAAACTGTTCTTGTTATTCTCCATTTACTATACATGCAACCAGTGACAATACCAGCCTGATTAACTCCAAAAAGCAGTGGTTCTCTACTGTGTGACTCTGTCTACCACAGGACACTTGGCATTATCTGGAGACAATTTTGATTGTTACAATTGGGTATATGGGATACTGGCATCTAATGGGGAGAGTTCAAGTATTCCATGAAACATTCTACAAGACAGTCCTCCCCACTCCTGCCAAAAGAATTATCTAGCCCAATATCTCAAGATTACTGAGGCTGAGGGGCGCCTGGGTGGCTCAGTCAGTTAAATGTCCAACTCTTGCTATTGGCTTTGGTCACGATCTCACAGTTCAAAAGATAGAGCCTTGCACTGGGCTCTGCGTGGACAGCACAGAGCCTTCTTTGGATTCTCTCTCTCCCCCTTTCTCTCTCTTCTTTGTGCCTCCCCTGATTGCTCTCTCTCTCTCTCTCTCTCTGAAAAATAAATAACCATTAAAAAAATTAAAAAAGATTACTGAGATTGAGAAACCCTGATCCAAAGCTGTCTACCTGGAAGCCTGCGGCCAGGCTGAATATGGGAAAAATAACAGGATTAATCAAAACCAAATTAAATTGCAATCAATTAAAAAAAATGGGGGCATCTTGAAATGGCAAATAGTAAGTGTGCCTGCTTTAATAACAAAAATAATTCTGTGTGCTCTCTCTGCCTGATTTTTACTTTTAAAACTTATATTCATTAGCTCTCCTGACTCCTCCCAATAATCCTGAGTTTGATAAGGAAGGCATTTTGAATGTAAAGAAACTGAGGCATAGAGAATAATGTGACTCCCCTTAGGACGCCAAACAGAATTATGTATTTTTATCCAAAGCAAAAAACAAAAACAAAAACAAAAACAAAAACCCAAAACACAGGACTGTTCATACAGCTTAACTGGAGCTATAATGGCAGAAAATAAGGGCAGGAACCAAAGCTGCTGTCACAAAGAAAGGACTCTCCCAGTTCTATATTTGGTATTTAAAAATAGGAGAGAAAACGGCATAGCTTGAATCTGAGATAATGCTTGCCTCTTTGTGAATGCTCTCACAGTGCATCGTCTTCGAAACAAATTGGCCCTCGTCTACAAAGGTTTCTTTTTTGTACTCTCACAAACTCATTTTTAATGGCTTGTGTGGCATCAGTTGTGCCCCTGAGCTGTAATGAAGCACTTTGCAAGTCACTACACGCAAGTCAGAAATGAATCTCACCGAGAGGAAAAATGCTGGAACGTTAATAGGTTTTAATCCAAGGTAAGCAAACCTATTGAGCCACTACCATATGCTTTTTAAATCTAAATGTCATGAAATTTTCAGCAGTTTTCCCTTGCCTGCAAATCAGTTCTGGTCCAGAGACAGCCAAGTAGGGATCAGAAGGGAAAAATCTCAAATGTGCATAACTGCCCAGGAGCACACCTTGAGGAGTTTACAAGCACCGTTCAGGCAAAACAAAGAAATAATTGATGGAGCACAAGGGAAACTGGCTTCGTAGGGAAGGCATTTGAAAAGCTTGTAAGTGCAGCAGACATCTTGCAATATATTTGATCCTATCTTCAATATCTTGGGTGGAGAAGGGGTGTTGAAATCTGAGAGTCTCTGTTATATGGGTTTTCCCCTTAGGTTTTTATTTAAGTGGAAAAGCAGTGTTTGTATATTGCACTTTATTGCACTGATACTAGCCAATTTACTGAGATTTAATTGCTAAACATGCTATTTTAAATTTCATTTTGCACAGTATCTTGGCAGCTTTTGATGCTTAACCATTCAGAAAACAACAATCTCTGAGTATTAAAGTAAAACAAATTGGTTTTACACTGGTGAGATTTTCTGTGTATGTGGGAGTCTGGAGGCATATTCTGAATTTTCTTCCTCTAGCTAGTGGATGACCATGAAATAGAGAGATAGATTCAAGCCTTCACCTTTAGGATCTTTGGGGGCCATGGCTGCCGGTCCCACTTTCATCATGCTTCTCAATGCTTGATGTGTTAATTGCTGTAGTAACTATGGGGATGTTCATCTTCTCTCTAATGAAATGGAAAATGTGTACCTAGTCAGAACGCATCGGATTCAATTAACCTAAATTACAGAAATGTGGAGGCCCTGCAAAAGAAATTTTAAAATTTAGCCATCTTTTCAAGTTTGTATTTAGACATCTTTGCAAAGCTTACTACAACAAGACATGGTTCCAAGAGCTTTATTACTTTATTTAATCCTGTTTTAAATGAGGAAACTGAGGCACAGTAAGGTTAAGTAATTTGCCCAAGGTCACAGAGGGCATAAATTAGAGTTTGAATTCAGACTGTTTCTAGAGACTTTGCGTACTCCTAACCATCTATTCTAGTCCTTCTCAGAGCAAGTAGCATGAAAGTTTAATAGTGAATTACAGTAATTTTAGAGTTCCTTTGCTGCATTTTCTTTAGAAAAAATTTTTAATGTTTCTTTATTTTTTGGGGAGACAGAGAGACAGATTGCAAGCAGGGGAGAGGTAGAGGGGTGGGGGGAGAGAGGGAGAGGGAGAGGGAGAGGGAGAGGGAGAGAGAGAGAGAGAGAGAGAGAGAGAGAAACAGACAGAATCTGAAGCAGGCTCCAGGCTCCGAGCCAACAGCACAGAGCCCAATGTGGGGCTTGAACCCATGAAGCATGGGATCATGACCTGGGCCGATGCTCAACTGAGTGAGCCAACCGGGCGCCCTTCCTTTGCTGCACTTTATTATCTAAGGCTATGAATAATTTGTAGCTACTCACAGAAATGGCCTGATGGGTCAGAAAAATTTTGGTCCCACTCTAAAGTATAATCTATTACTCCCTATGGATTCCCCCTTCTCCAGATTTTGCAATCTTCATGTAATGAAAATGTTAGTCCTACAAATATTTTATGGAAACAAAACTAAAAATGAGCCTTGGACCTCAGCCAAAAATTCTGCTATCCTGGGACATAGTTGGGATAGTCAGAAGAGAGAATAAAATAAAGTTCAATGTGTCCTTCCTAAGACCTACCATATTATAAACTTGGGATAGTCACCAGTTGTCCCAGTGACTGATTCCCATCTGTGTGGCCTTGGAAAGCAGAAGAAATAGGAGGAGGATATGATTTGGAAGGTTGAGGTTCTCACACTTTAATGTGCTTATGAATTTCCCCCAGAGAACTTATTGGAATGCAGATTATTTTTTTGTAGGTCATAGGTGTGTCCAAATATTCTGAATTTCCATTATACATCTAGGTACTGCTGATGCCACTGGTCCATAGACCATATTTTGAGACAAGGATCTAGAATCAATCAGCAGCATCACGATCACCTGGAAACTTGTTAGAAATGCAGATTCTTTGGCTCTATTCCAGGCCCACTGAATCAGAACTTATGTTTTGACAAAATCTCCAGTTAATTTATATGTACTTTAATTGAGAAATGTGGTCTAGGGTACCCTTCAAATGATGTAGATGGACATAAATCATTAAACACACCTGCAAATGAATTAGTTATGGTGGGAAGGAAGACAGAGATAAAACAAAGTTCTCACTATGACTTCCGTTCAAGTATTTCAAATATCTTTTTTTCTTTGTGATCACTTTTCAATAGCTAAAAAAAAAGCCCTTGGAATTCCCCACTCAAAGCTTATCTGCAAAAGTTTGTAGAACCTTTCATTTAAGACGGGTTATTCAGCTTAAATTGTTTCTCCTTTAGAATCAGGCTATAATAACTGAAACAACTTGAAAATTTTGAATCCAGAAGAATTATAGGAGTCTTCCCCACCAAAGTCTCCATTTCTGGATGGTGGAATCCTGAGTCACCTACGGAAGATGCTAAGGTATTGTCAGCCTGGATTGGGGATGACCACCACCTTGCCCCATCCAGAGAAGCCTCTGGACTTGCACTGAACACTGACCTTTCTCATAGCAATGCCCAGGCCCCTAGAGGGCCGAAGAATACAGGTCTAACCTCTTCTCTCAACATGACCAGTAGTTGCCTGATTTGTTATGGGGCAGGTCTGGGGAGGGCCACCTTAGGTTGGCTGGAGCACCAGGGGTCAGGGAACAAACAGTGGGGAGTGAGAACCCATCCCAGGGAGGTAGAGTGGTGGCCAGAGGTGGGACCATGCCAAGGCTTCAATACCTCCAAGCACCCCATTGTCTTATTGAACTTCATTTACAAAACACAAAATTCAAAGATCAAATTATTATAAGAATTTCAAGAGAGTGACTGCAGAACATTAAAAACCAAGTGCAGGACCCTTATAAGCACAGGGTCCTGTGCAACCATACTGGTTAAATACCCATGAAACTGGCCCTGACTCTGGAAGTTGTCTGTTATTTTTTGTGTTTGGGAATATATTCAGACTTGTTTGTACTGGATCTATCTGAAAAGCTAAATAATGTTTATGCTAATCAGATAGTTTAATACAGTGGTCCTCCAAGCATGGGTCTGCCCCAGCAGCATCAGCATCACCTAAGAACATGTTAGAAATGCAAATTCTTAGGCCCAGCTTCAAAGTATAGAAATAGAATCTCTAGGGGTGGGGTCCAGCAACCTGTGGTTTTAACAAGCCCTCCTCGGGGCGCCTGGGTGGCTCAGTTGGTTAAGCATCTGACTTCGGCTCAGGGGTCCGTGGGTTCGAGCCTGCGTCGGGCTCTGTGCTGACAGCTCAGAGCCTGGAGCCTGCTTCCGATTCTGTGTCTCCCTCTTTCTCTGACCCTCCCTGTTCATGCTCTCTGTCTCAAAAATAAGTAAATGTTAAAAAAAATTTTTTTTTAAAAAAACAAGCCCTCCTGGTGATTCTAATGCAGGAAGAAGTTTGATCAATGGTTCTGATCTAACAGTTCTGAAGCTTTCTGCCGAGGAAGAATTTTTTTTTATCCTAAATTATTATTGCAGAATTCTCAACAATTATTTGGAGGTGGTAATGGCAATGAATTATGGGTCTCATGAGCATTCCTTACTCTTGCATGTTTTCTTCTAGTAGGAAAGATCTGCCAGAGTAGCTGAGAGTTGCAGGGCTCCTAATAGCTATTTGGAGGTGGCAGGAGGGCTTCTGTACTGAAGTACATGAGAGCATGGGGAAGAGTGACAGAACCACCAGCATGATGGCTTTGCATTGCGCTTCAGTCCCAGAGAGACAGCAATTCAAATTCCAGTGTTCCCTCTAACCAACTGGTAACACCTTGGAAGGATTATTTACCTTCTCTTAGCTTAGGTATCTTCAGCCATAAAATAGGGATAATAATAGTGATGCCTTCCTGGGGTTCTTGTGAGGTGTGACTGAGCTAATGAGAAGTCCTTATTATAGTGCTAGACACATAGTTAGCACTCAACAGACAGTAGGTATTATTCAAGGAATAAAATTATTGCATACTGATCTAATCTATAATGCAGTTATGTATTTACATTTTAATTTGATTGGTAGTGCTGATTATTAGATACAAATTGAAACATTCTATTTCCATAAAGGTCAATGGAATATGTATGCATATGTGACCTAAAACAATTGTTTTCAGACTCTTGTTTCCTTATTAGAGGGTTTCCAGGATTCCACCTGTCCCATCAGAGGGTTAAATTTTCTTTTTTCCTGAAGGACTAGCAGCTCAGTTTTTCCCTAGCATTATCGTACTTTTGTGCTGAGCATACATTATTAGATCATAGGCTTTCTTCCTCTTAGCACCCATATATTTTTTAAATCAATGATTTGCAAAGCAAAAGGGATTCCCTCAGGTAAATATTTGCTAGGCAGGTCCATCTTGCCCTGCTTTCTGAGCAGGGGCAAAGACTTCCTTTAAGCCTTGTGTTGAGGAGGATGGTGGAATATTGATTTGCTGCCTGCTACTCGCTCCATCATCACATCAGTTACAGGGAGAGTGGCATTATCCCTGCTCAGATTTATGTGGGTCTTTCTTTGTGTTTAGGTCTGAAAACCAACTCCAGACTAATTGTATTCTTGAATAATAAATGAAGATCAAGGTCTGCTTGGCTCTGAATACAACCCTACTTGAGTGTGAATTAAATATAAAGTCCAACAGACTTTTTTTTTTTTTTTTTTTGCAAACACTGCTTTTAGATTAAAAACCAAAACAAACAAAAAAACAGAATAATGAGCCAAATCCCAAATGATTAAACACTAAAGGTATACTCTCTTTAGGGACATTGGGTCCCAGGTGGCGTGTATCTGGATGCCTTTAGTGTTGCAAGATGTTTAATGCTAAGGGCTGAAAACATGTACCCTAGCTCTCCCTGGTATCGATTTCCCTCACACTGATTTAGTGTGGGGCCTCTTGGCATCTCTCTACCACTCCTAGCAGCTGAGCTTTGGTCCCAGAGGGCTTTATTTAATGAAAACTTGGGGCTTATTCTGTGAGAAAGCTGCCCCAGGAACTGAGGTTGTAGACATCCCAATAGAGAAAACATGAAGACAAGAGTCATGTGCTGGTTCTGTCCAGAGGATGAGATGATGATATGAAGCCTCCACTAAAGTATTAGTTTTAAAGAGAAGAGGGAGCAACAGCCTTCAAATGACTGTTGAAAGTTAACAGAAGCTCTTGTTACTGAAAGATAAAGTGCTTATATGAAATGCATACAAAAGTTGCACTGGGAGAGGGAAATAGAGGGAGGGGAGCCACATATTAGAGAACATTGGCTATGTATTAGAGCCCAGTTACAGACAGGAATGGCCTTTGGGGAGAGTAGCTAAACAGGAACATTTTTTAATGTTAACTTTTTATTTTAGAACAATATTACATTTACAGAAAAATTGCGAAGATAGTACACAGAGTTCCCATATGCCCCTCACCCAGTTCTCCTATTAGTAACATCTTACATTACTACAATACATTTGTTACTATTAACAAACCAGTGTTGAAAAGTTATTATGCTTTATTCAAATTTCCTTTATTTTTACCTAATGTCTTTTTTCTGTTCCAAGATCTCATCCATATTACATCAGTCATCTTGTCTCCTAAAGCTCCTCTGGGCTGTGATAGTTTCCCAAACTTTCCTTATTTCGAAAGCCTTGACAATTTTGAGGAGTCCTGGTCCAGTATTTTATCAAATGCCCCTCAGTTGGGGATATGGGATTTGTCTTATGCTTTTCTTGTGATTAGACTGAGTTATGTGTTTTTTGGGAGGAAGATCAGAGAAGTGAAGTGCCATTTTCATCACATCATTTCAAGGGCACATACTATTCACATGACTTACCACTGGTCATGTAACAGGAGAATTTTTAATGGAAATTCTAATTGAACTGCAGCAGGTTTTGAGTGTTGGGAAAGAAGAAGATTTTATCTTCCAAATGTGGTATATTTTAGTGGAGATTTAAAAGCAATATATTAATGAACCATCAGTATTAATGAATCACATCGATATCTATCTGCTGATGATTGTTATAAAGAAAAAGATGTTAGTCCTTCTTCTCAAAAAAAAAGTGCCAAAAGAAAAAAAAAAAAAGAAAACAAGTGGACAAGGAAAGAATGAAACATATTTGAACCCAGTCCCTCAAACTGTTTTTCACAGACATAGCCTGCAAAAAGAATTGAACCTTACATGTGTGTAGACCTTGAAACCATAAGTCTGGAACTGAGGTACTCCAAACATTCATAAATGAATCATTAAATAATACGAGAGATTTTGGAGTTTCTCCCATAAGTTAAGATTGTTCTAGGGATGTTCTGATAGATCTAGTTCTGATCTTCAGAAACTAGCTGGACAGTGGTCTGACTCTCTGTGGCTCACTTGTCCAGCAGGACATTGGCTTTTTAAAATAGAAAATAAGAAAAATATCATGGTAAAATGAAGAATATCTTAAATTCTTGTACTTTCAGGATATAAGGTCTTCTCCTCATCTGTGTCCAGGACTAGATACAGTTTCATAAAGGCCTAACACTTTCAGACTCTCATGCTTCAGAAGCCATGTCTTTGGTTACTTTAGCAGGACTGGACCCTGCTTCTGATGGCACGGGCTCCAAAGTCACCCACTTGAGTAAATGGAGTGAAAACGATCATGAAGGACTAAAATGCATTCCTCCTGCTGGTGTAGACAATCTTCTGGGTTGTCTAGGTTGAAGGGCCCAGATAGTTGACTTCTGTTTGGAATGGTTGGGGGAAGAATATGAAAAGAAGTGTATTTCTTGGGCTACTATAACAAAGCACCACAGACTGAGTGGCTTAAACAGTAGAAATTTATTCTTTCATAGTACCAGGGGCTGCAAGTCCGAGAAGAGGGTGTGGGGAAGGTTGTTTCTTCTAAGGCCTCTCTCCTTGTCTTGCAGGCGGCCATCTTCTCCCTCTGTCTTCACATGGTCTGTGCATGTCTGTGTTCTAATCTCCTCTTCTTATAAGAAGATCAGATATACTGGACTAGGGGCTACCCTAATGACTTCACTGAGTTTTAATTATTTCTTTAAAGGCTCTGTGTCCAAATACAGACACGTTTTGAGGCACTAGGAGTTAGAACTTCAACATAAAGTTTTGGAGGGCACACAATTCAGCCCATGGAAGGAAGGGTAAAGGATCTGGTACAGTAGGTTCATTTTATTCTCCAGACCTTGGTTTCTAGGAGTCTGGAAAGACTGACATTTGATGCTTCTTTTGGCTATTTCAGGGGATTATGACAATGGAGGAAAATGTTAAAGGGAGCACTTGACGTATGAAGAAAATGCACTGTGTAATATGGCTTTGTCGGGAGCCCATTCCTGGAAGTTACCTGTGGTGTTTGCACAGCTGTTCTGTCATTGTCCACATCAGCAGCCTGAAGGCTGATTTCCTGGTGAATTTTCACCTAATTTCCTTTACAACTGCCTTATAAGTGATAGTTTCATTTCTGAACTTTAAAAAATGCATCAGCCAGAATGCTGATTTATTAATTTACAATGAGAAATATAATCACCTAGCGGACTGGATACTTCAGCCTCTTGACCAGCATGTGCTTTCCCTGCAGGCAAATCTAAGCGGGAAGCCAAATTATCATCCGAAGATGGCTTGGTGAGCATGGAATCAGGCCAGGGGAGTTAGTTATGAGATTTGGCATTCTTGTGCTTTTTATTCTTTACGCCAAGCAGCACTGAGCAGCATAGACTTGCCACATGGGGCTGGCTGCTTCTGCCCTTGCTGTTCCTTCTGACTTTCCATTGTCTCCTATTGTGACCTCATCAAGCAGGACCCAGCTCAACCATCTCCTCCTCTGTAAAGCCTTAATTTCTCCAGGTAGACATGTTCCCTCTTCTTCCTTACCCTTGTAGAACTTTATGGTATGTGTATTTTGCATGGTTATTTATTTCTTCACCTGTCTCCTCACTGAGCCCTGAGAAACTTGAGTGAAGGGATTTTTTACTGTGTATAGCACATGGCAAATGGTCAGTGTTCAATAAATAAATATTCAACTGATTAAAGGAAGTAATAATTATGATAATTTACATTATGCTATAGTTTGTTTTGGTTTTTGCTTTATAGTTTTAAAACACTTTCCAGCAAGTTGTTCATAAGGCATGATCTTACACTAATAGCTATGAAGTGAGATAGGCAGATGAAAACATGCTTATAGGTCAAATGATTTATCTAACTCTCAATTAATGAATGTGCTTTCCACTAAGCCTATTTGTCTTTGTGACTGAATCCTATCTTCCTTCTGCCCTCCCTATCCTTGCCCATGCTAGGCTTCCCACTTACATCCTTTGTTTGTCTCTTCTCCTTCCCTTGGGATCCCCATGGCCCTCTGAATCCATGGTGTTCTCCTTCTGAAGGGACAGCTCCAGCCACATCTTACTGGAGAGAAGTGAGCACTCCCTAACCCTGTTATCCCCCCTTCTTTTTTTTAAATGTTTATTTATTTTGAGAGAGAGAGAGAGAGAGAATGAATGAATGAATGAATGAATGAATGAATATCCCAAGCAGGCACTGCGTTGTTGGTACGGAGCCCAATATGGGGCTTGATCTCATGAACCATGAGATCATGACCTGAGCCAAAATCAAGAGTCAGACGCTTAACTGATTGAGCCACACAGGTGCCCCTCCACCCTCTTCTCAGCACCTATTCCCTCCTCACACATCTCCTTCCCAATGTCCAGGTCAAACTACCATTCCCTCAGAAATCTAGTCTTAAGAAGAAAGCAATGTGATTAAATTTAATTTATAAATTTAATTTATAAACTTCCTAGGGGTATGTACCTCTTAAAATTTTAAGAGTGAATTCCTTATAGCACAGCTCTGGAAGCTTGTTACAGCATACCATATTGGCATCTCTCTCTCTCTCTCTACACACACACACACACACACACACACACACTCACACACACACACAACACACATTCATATACATGTACATATATGCACACATATATATGCATGTGTGTGTGTAGGTTTGATTATGTTAACTCTGTATTTGGTAAAGTTTCCTGGGCCTTCAGAGGCCATTTCTTTATTTTTAAAAGAAATTTCTATACCTTGCAGTCTAGATGCTACCATGAATGAGTTCTTCAGAAGATCAGCAACTAGCCATTATAACCTTTGGGGAGACACTGTGCTTCATAGATGAGTCATTAGTTCTGAGCCCAGAGAACAAATCTGAAGGACCTTTTCATATCTTATAATTAAATACATTCTGCAGCTTGAAGATAAACATGCTGATCTGACAGTGAGTTAAGGAGGTTTATCAGCATTTGTGCACCTGCAGCGTTACACTAAAAGACATGACTTCATTAAAACTCACTGTGCTTGTGAGAACAATGAGGAATGGTCGTAGGTGTAAAAAAGAAAGACACTACTAGACGGCGGCTTTAAGCTCATCTTTGAAGGGATGAACTCATTCTATCCGACATGTCCAGCTGTGCAAACAGCAGCACTGAGTGAGCTGCAGTTAGCTGTACTAATACATAGGATTAGAACAGAGGCTGGGCCACATATAAATGATGTGAATGCTTAATATACTTGAACGCTATGAATGCAGCACAGAGGGGGAATGAGAGTCCCAGAAGTGACAGAAGATATTTTGCTAACTGTCATGAAAGGAGACTATATTTTCAGGGCCTTCTAAGAACATTTCTCTTGCCAGAGACTTTTTGCCTTTTGAGGCCAATGTTTTCTAGGATGAAAAAACAATACAAAACATCAATCTTTCAAAAACTCCACAGGGAGACAACAAGGGTTGCCGCAGTTACCATTGTTCTTTCATAAAATCTCAGAATGAAGAAACCCTGAGTGTGTGTTTGTGTGAGTGCATGTGTGTGTGCGTGTGTGTGTGTGTGTGTGTGTGTTTGAAATTCACGTGCAGTAACACCTCAGGCTACAGAACAGGTAGATGGCCAGTCCAGGAAGGCATTGGCAGTGAGACCCTAAGAGTTCAGGCAACAGGGACCCATGGCCTCGGCTAGAAGACCCAGTTGTGAAGGTTCTAAGGAGTAGGTTGAAGGGAACAGGATTCAGGTTCTGGAAGCCTTGGTAATAGATAGAAGGTCCAGGGGAAAGACAGACCTTGACACTGTGATGACCTCATCTGAGGATGTGTTGGTGGGAATGAATTCTTTATGTGCTCTCTACTCTTGGAGGGAGCTGTGGGTAGACTGAGTTGAGCCCCTTCATAGGGCAGATGGAAGGGAGACCTTAGTGGAAGGAACCCAGCAAGTCCCAAACACCTGTAGACTCATCCCCAACCCTCTTGGCACTACCGTAGAAAGTGAAGAATGGAGGATTCCCTAACACTACCTCCCTTATTTCCCTAAGACCTCAAAATGATAGTTATCTTTGAAACTTTTCTGAGTAGTGTAGAATATACATATTTCTCTTAGGAGCTGAATATTGGGGTTTTCCTCATGTTCTAGGACCTTAACCAATTGAACCTCTTTAAGAAGTGGTCCAAAAGTATCACTCTTCCACATCTGATTTATCGTCAGAAAAGCCTTTAACACAATATACATAAGTGATTCTAGAAGACTAGAAGTGCTTCCAAAAATTTCACTGCAGTCTATAATTACACTTTTTAAAAAAAATTTGTCATGATGCACACAAACTTATATCATCTCTGTTCTTTTGGTAGCATGTATGGCAACAGTGAAAACAGTCTGTTTCTAAAGAAAGTTTACTTAGATAAAATGTGAACATGAGATAAAGTCAAAGATGATGTAAAGGATACAATTCCTTGTCGCAAATGATCATAGTGGTGTTTCAAGAAATATGGGTAAATCCTCTTGAGTGAACCATATATATGCATAGTTCATGTCTAGATAAACTATTAACACCTTTAAGAATGTTACCTGCTTCTTTTATATCCCCTATCAAACTAATATGATACGTAGCACAGTATATAAATGTGAAACACATATAACTAGCACAATGTTTAAGTATGCTCATGAATTTCTCTAAGTCACATCACACTTAGTCCATCCCCCTGGCAAGGTATCTAGGCTTGTCCATTTCCTGCATCACAGATGTTATAGCTCAGGATTTATTGGCATGTTGGTCAATAAGTTACTGAAGTTAATCTTCATTTAATGAATTATCAGCAAGGGAGATGCACAGATGACAAGTGTTCAGTTTTCAGAAATCTCTGTCCCAATCTGTCTTCCTCCTTTCTTCCTAATTATTGATTTAACGTACGGGCCCCTCCTCCCAATTCTTCATCCTGCACCCCTGGGAGTTCAGCCTTTTAAAGATGTTCTCATTAGAGTCAATAATTCACCGTGGCATATTATATAGTGCCCTGAATATCTATAAAGCTGTTCTTTCATGTTGTACATCCTGGGGTGCTCAAATAATTAATTTGACTAACTATAAAGAACAATACCTTCTATTGTGAGTAGTATTAATGTACTATCCACAGAGGCATATGTGTAGACGTGGCTGGGAGACAAGCTCTGCAGGAGAGTTTCTCAAGAGGATTTTCATGCTGGAGTCAGGTAGTTCTGTTCTTGGATCTATATGGAGACATAAAATACAGTGTAATTGTGATTTGGAATTAGTCAATTACCAATTGACCCAAATACTTTCTTTGGGTATTTCTTCTTCTAATTTTTAAGAGTAAAAGAACTCTTAGAAATAGTCTACTTGATGTCATTAAAAATGCTTGCTTGAAATAAAGCATTCCAAAGACATAATACTGAGACCCAGGAGAAAATCCCAGTGTTCTGTCACTCACATTGATTCAGAACTGTTTTGGTTGTAAAATAGATATTTGTATGAAAGTTAAATACTTTATTTTTATTAATTTTTTCAAATGTTTATTCATCTTTGAGAGAACGAGACAGAACATGAGTGGGGGAGGAGCAGAGAGAGAGAGGGGTGACACAGAATCTGAAGCAGGTTCCAGGCTCCAAGCAGTCAGCACAGAGCCCAATGCAGGGCTTGAACTCACGAACCATGATATCATGACCTGAGCCGAAGTTGGACACTTAACCTATTGAGCCACCCAGGTGCCCCAAGACTTTTTATTTTTTTTTAAAGTTTATTTCTATTGGGGTGCCTGGGTAGCTCAGTCAGTTAAGCCTCCAACTTCGGCTCAGGTCATGATCTCAGGGATGGTGGGTTTGAGCCCCACGTTGGGCTCTGTGCTGACAGCTTGGAGCCTGGAGCCTGCTTCAGATTCTGTGTCTCTCTCTCTCTCTCTCTGCCCCTCCCCCACTCAGGCTTTGTCTCTAAGATAAATAAACAGTAACAAAAAAATTTTTTTAATTTAAAGTTGATTGGAGAGAGAGTGTGTGCGTGTGCATGTGGGGAAGGGGCACAGAGAGGGAGAGAGAGAGAATCCCAAGCAGGCTCCATGCTGTCAGGCAGCTTGATCTAATCAAGTGTGAGATCATGACCTGAGCCAAAATCAAGAGTTAGATGCTTAACCAAGGGAGTCACGCAGGTGCCCCAGAAAATTAAAGACTTTTAATTAATTAATATTAATGAAGACTATTCATAACCCAACTGAACTTCCCAAAAAGGTAACAGTATATGCATATTAACATTTTAATTATTGATAAGAAACATGCAGACTCCATTTTAGTTTGTGGTGAATTAGTAATTAGGTAAGTAAAAAAGTACTTTTAAACTTCTGTGGTGTAATAAGACTCAGAGGTCCCAGATTCAGATTCCAGCTCTGCCAATTATTAACTAGGTGACTTTAAGTAAGTCACTTAGCTTAACCTAGGCTGTTTTCTCAAGCCTATAAAACAGAGATGAGTTCCTTCCAGTGTTAGTATTCTATATTTCTATTTATGATCATCACTTAGATCTCCAATGAATGAACCACTCACTCAATTGGAATAGCAACATTCAACAGCCATTTTTTTTTCGTGAATAAATCCTTCACACAGGAGATATTTATAGAGCCAAGAGATGGATGAATTATTGTGAAAATATTTATATTCCCTTGTGCAGAGTGGTTCTCAGGCTAAAATTCTTGCTTTATAGGAAACTGATCCAGGAAACTCAAGCTAGAATGTTGCTCTATTCATTTCTAGGTCACAGTGTGAAAATTTCTATTGGAAAGCTGGAAACAGTTCTTTTATATTTTTACAGTTTTACTGAGATATAATTGATATATAATATTGTGTAAATTTAAGGTGTATAACCTGTAATATATATACACAAATAAATATATATACAAATGATATATATTACAAAATTATTACCACCACAGTGTTAGCTAACACCTCCATAACCCCACATAATTACCTTTGTGTGTGTGTGTGTGGTAAGAACATTTAAGATCTACTCTCTCAGCAACTTTCAAGTTTATATTCTGGTATTATTAACCATGGTATTATCACCATGCTCTACATTAGATCCCCACAACTTCATCTTGTACCTGAATTATGTACCCTTTGACCAGCATCTCCCCATTTCTCTTACTCCTAGGCCTTGGCAACCACTTTCCTACTCTGCTTCTATGCGTTAAACTTTTTTAGATTTCACATATAAGTGAGATCATATAGGGTCTGTCTTTCTCTGACTTACTTCATTTAGCATAATGCCCTCAAGATCCATCTATATTGTCGCAAAGACAGGATTTCCTTCTTTTTCATGGCTGAATAATATTCCATTGTGTGTATATCCATTTATCTACTGATGGACATGTGGGTTGTTTTCATACCTTGGCTATTGTGTATAATGCTGCAATGAACACAGGAGTGCAGATATATTTTTACCCTCTTTTCATTTACTTTGGAAACATATCCAGAATAAGGATTAATGGATTTATGGTAGTTCTATTTTTAATTTTTTGAGTGATCTCCATACTGTTTTCCATAGTGGCTGTGTCGATTTACTACCCTATCAACAGTGCAAATGTGCTCCTGGGAGCAGTTATTAAGTACAGACCTGGAATCACAGTAGCCACAAACTTTAGCCACACAAATCAGCAGGGCAGGCACTAGGCTGATGGACAAAAGTTGCTGCCTCAGAGATGAGACATGCTGAAGTACACTATACCCAACCACCTGGTATCCCCACCTGGTAACTCAAACCACAACCTTTTGCTCCATCCTTGGATGCCATCTTGAATGAAAGTAAAGGACTGAAAAGACAGAAAAATCTGAGACTGAACTTTCTTCCTGGAGAAACACTGTGCCTCTTCAACCAGATTAGACATTTGTTTTCCTTTCCTACCATCCAGCATGTAGCAAAGACTTATTTGGTTATAGATAAAATCAAAGAGGTTGCATTTCTAAATTCTTTGCACATCAACTGCATTCAACTTTTGTCCCTAATATTCCTTGTTGTGGTGCAATAGATGATATAAAGACTGTATTTTACAGACTAAAACATTCCTCCAAATTTAACATTGTAATCTTAAGCAAATAAAGACAGTATTTCTCACACATTTTATCAAATTTGTCACTAAAAGTCCTTTGTCTCCAGGCATATCAATCTGGGGACTATTCCTAAGAACCCAATTGGTACAACTTTTTGGAGTTAATAAAACTGTGTTCCCACTGGCTTCCATTGCTGTTTTGTGCACAATTCCCCACTGAGTATTTGATGAATTTCTATTCCTTGGGGGCCCCAATATTTTTGTGAGTATGCTGAGGATCCATGTCTTGTCACAGGGAGGAAGATGATTTCCTCTGATAACATTCCCCTGGCACCTGAGGAGCTTATCACAGCCCTTTATTTGGCTGTTTCTGTTATGTTGGCATGGGTCCAGAGCACTGGGAAAGAAAAGGTTGTGCTTTTATGGGGAACATTTTATTCCCTCTTGGGAAAAGTGAACATGACTCAATGTCAGGAAGAGAAATTCTTCATACAGATAAAGAGAATGAATATCTGCCTACGTCTTTTAATAGTTATAACACATTTAATGGTCCTTTTGTATTCTGTTTTGTTGAGGAGCTCAAATTATTTTAGAAAATCTGATTTCTTGAAACCAGACCTGCTCTAGCCTTTTTGTAAAGAGGGACTATTGAGGTGGGGAAGGCCCAAATGGTGGGGTCCAGTTGAGGGGAAGTAAGATTTCTGAAATAAAGGTCCTGAGTTGGGTGTGCAAGCTGAAGAAGCTGAAGAGAGGGATCTCACTGACTCCCATTCAGCAGTTCCTATGGGGTCCAAGGACATCCCTACGCATCAGATTAGGAGCAGTAGCATATTTTACCTTAACTTCTCCTCTGTAATGAAAAAAACGTTTGCCAATGATCAAGGTAGAAAAGTATTTCTTGCTTCCTGTTTTCTTTCTCCAGATTTCAGTTTATGCCTATGCCCAGAATGAAGGATGCCTCATGTTACGTACTGCCTATCCTCTAAAATATTTTTCTACATAATCAACCTTCCTTAGTAATTGAACTCCCAGTTTTTTTGGTGGGGGCATACCATCCCAGAATACATATTATAACCTCCAACCTCCCTTATGGTTATATGTACACACATAATTTAGTTCTGGCCAGTGGAATAAAAGTGGATGTACAACTTTTGGATATTGTCCTTAATGGGAGAGGGGAAATTTTCTGTCATCTTTCCTCCTTACTGCCTGGATGTGGATGTAATGGCTGGAGTTCCAGCAGCTATCATGTATCATTATCTTGGGAATGGAAGCCATGCATGCAGAACAAGAACAACATGGACATCCTGAGAGCATGGAGTTCCCATATCACCTCTGGACCACATACCTATGGACTTTTATATAACCGAGAAATAAACAACTATATTGTTTAACCTAGTTTTGTTAATTTTAATTCTAGTTTAATCCAGTTTTGTTTTTTTAATTTTAATTCTAGTTGGAACCTAATTTTAACTGATATGGTCCTCCAAGCCAGCTGCCTTTATTCAGCTATCAACCGTAATTCTATTGCACAAAACATGTTTTATACAACAGATAAATTCCTAAACTTTTTGGGGGGTAAAATTTGAAGATATTTAAAATATAATAATAGGGGCTATCATTTAAAGAAACCAAATGGAAAGTTCTTCTATAAAGTATTTACATTTTTTTGGTTTGTTATAAAAAGGCTTACCGATCTAAATCCTGAAACAGAAAAAAAGAGTATTAATGGCACTACTGATATGATTTAAATGAAGTCTGCAGTGTGGTTAATAGTATTACACTGATGTTCTTTCTTTGGTTTTAATCATCGTACTATGGTTTTGTAGGACATTAACAGTAGGAGAAACTAGTTAAAGGTCATATAGGTCATCTTTTTTGTGGTACTATATATAAAACATATAATTTACCATTTAAACCATTTTTCAGTGTACAGTTCTGTGGCATTGGTACACTCATATTATTCTACAACTATCACCATCATCCACCTCTAGAACTTTTTTTTCACCTTCCCAAACTGAAATTCTGCATTTATTAAACATTAACTCCCTGTTCTTTCCCATTCCCTGAGCCCCTGGAAACCTCCATTTTATTTTCTATATCTATGAATTTGACTACTCTCGATAACTTATGTAAGTAGAATTATACAGTATTTTGTGACTGGCTCATTTGATTTAGCATAATCTTTAACATTCATCCATGTTGTGGAATATATCAGAATTTTCTTTCTTTTTTAAGGCAGGATAATAATCCATTGTTTTTATTTTTTTGAGAAAGTTGTGATTGTATTGTATGTAATGACATATAACTGCATTTTTTTTTTCACATAACAGAATCCTTCCCAGATTACTTTTTACTTAAAAAAATTTTTTTAACGTTTATTTATTTTTGAGACAGAGAGAGACAGAGCATGAACAGGGTAGGGGCAGAGAGAGAGGGAGACACAGAATCGGAAGCAGGCTCCAGGCTCTGAGCCATCAGCCCAGAGCCCGACGCGGGGCTCGAACTCACGGACCGTGAGATCGTGACCTGAGCTGAAGTTGGACGCTTAACTGACTGAGCCACCCAGGCGCCCCAAAATCCTTCCCAGATTATTAATAATTTCTCCTAAACATGATTTTAAATGGCTGTATAATCTTTTCTATGTCACCCATTTCCCACATTTTAATTTTTTATTTAGACCATTCCTGTTTTTCACTTTATAACCAACACTCTGGAGAGCAATTTTGCACATAACAATTTTGGGTCCATTCTAGATTATTTGTGAATTGTTTATGTCCTTTATCCATTTATCTCTTGAGGATCCTATTACTTTTCTTCCTAATTTATATAATAAAGATAGAAACTCTTTAAAATAACAAAACCAATTTTCATCATTCCTAATTAAATGATTATAGATACACTTGCATTCTAAAACAAAAAGACAAAAAGACAATTTATAATAAAACCAATCATCTGGTCATCTCATTGGAAAATTAATTTTAGCCTTATGTGCACAGGTTATTAATAAATGGATTTTTTAATTAATAAATTATTTTTACTTAAAAAAACAAGTAGTTGATAATATTGAGTATCACAACTTTAGTGTTTTAGAATATCTGTATACAGCATGTGACCATATCACCCTTCTTAGCCAAGACTAATTTCTTTTATCAAGGTGAAGATTTAGGAAAAATTAGAAATGGAAGCTCTCCTGCTCTGGAGGCAGTTATTTTGAAATCTTAAATATTATTGCATTTCAAAATGTTTCTATTTTCAGTTGAATAGTGAGGTCTAAAGGAAGATAAAAAAGCATAAAATTCTTTACTCTTGAGCCTTTGAAACTGACAATTTCTATTGAAAAAAAAATTTTAAAGATGTGCATACCATAGATAAACAAAACAAAGGTTTTTAAGTGGAATTGGATTTTCTTTTTTTTTTTTTTCTTTTTTTTTTTTTTTTAATTTTTATTTTTGGGACAGAGAGAGACAGAGCATGAACGGGGGAGGGGCAGAGAGAGAGGGAGACACAGAATCGGAAACAGGCTCCAGGCTCCGAGCCATCAGCCCAGAGCCCGACGCGGGGCTCGAACTCACGGACCGCGAGATCGTGACCTGGCTGAAGTCGGACGCTTAACCGACTGCGCCACCCAGGCGCCCCAAGTGGAATTGGATTTTCAAATGCAATGAAATATTTAAGAGTTTAAGCAACTATTTAGACATTTCCCCAAATTGAGGGCAAGGAGAATAATTGTGGAACTAATAAGCTACATGTGAGGGTAGAAGGAAGAGGGACAAATTGGATGCTTCTTTGGGAAGCAGACTGCAACTCCAGGTCCAGATGACTATATCCAGAGGGGACTCTAACTCCAGCTGCTCAAAGACACATAATTCAATGAAGTTAAACATCATGGCGATTTTTTTATTTTGTTTGCATATTCAGCCTTTAATTGTGTGTATTGCTTTAAGAATCTCTTCTTAATATAATATGTATCATTTTTCTCCCCTTTTGCAGTAATAAGTTCTAGGGGCAATTCCTTCCCCCCTCCCCGCCCCCCCCCCCCGCCCCTACCCAATTTTAACATTTTAATCCTCGGTCAGCCCTTGGAATAGTATCTGGATTTAAGTACACCATTTTGGAGGGGCACCTGCTGGCTCAGTTGGTAGAGCACACAACTCTTGATCTTGGGATTCTGAGTTTGAGCCCCACACTGGAAATAGAGTTTATTTTTAAAAAAGTATACCATTTTGGAGCTTCAAAAAAATGTTTGAAATAATAATGAAATATAGTAATAACATTAAAAAATGTACAATCAACAATTTTAAAAATTTTTACACAAGTAGTTGATCAGAAGAGGCACATGGAGAAAAATTTCTTTAATATGATAGACTTTCAGGATACCAAAGATGGGTGTCCACCTAAAATAATATTAGTAAAGTCCCTTTAAGATTTTATTATTTAAAAAAAAATTTTTTTTTCTTAATGTTTTTTATTATTTATTTTTGAGACAGAGAGAGACAGAGCATGAGCAGGGAAGGGGCAGAGAGAGCGGGAGACACAGAATCGGAAGCAGGCTCCAGGCTCTGAGCCATCAGCACAGAGCCCGATGCGGGGCTCAAACTCACAGACTGTGAGATCATGACCTGAGCTGAAGTCAGACGCTCAACCGACTGAGCCACCCAAGCTCCCCTAAGATTTTATTTTTAAGTAATCTCTACATCCAGTGTGGGACTCGAACTTACAACCCTGAGATCAAGAGTCGTATGCTCTATGGACTGAGCCAGGCAGGTGCCTCAATAAAGTCCTTTTAGAAGCAGATGAATAGACTGGATGTTTCAGCAAGTCCTTTATGTAATTAGAAATTTGAAATTTACAAAATATATTATGATGACTTTTTCAGAAAGCTGCGTCTTCATCTCTCTTAAAAGTATGAATGAAACTATTATTTAAGGCTTATTTCAGAAATATGGAGTCACAATAGCTCAGTTCTTAATCAGTACATCTGTTGGGCATTTATTTTGTAAAGTTTATTGAACTCTGTATGTGACACTGAATGCTGTCACATTCAATGTGACAGGTACTAACAGATAATTTTTTAATAATATAGTAAATGCAATTCATTCATTCATTCATTCTTTATTGCCTATGGTAGGTGTCAGGTATACAGAGGTTAGAATCAAAACAAAACAAAACAAAACAAAACAAAACCCATGCCTGATTCTGCTTCTCACAGAGCTCAGAGTGTGGTAAGAGAGGCATTAAACAAATAAACATATAGTTAAGAACTGTGATCACTTTTATGAATGAACACAGCTGGCGAACACAGCTATGAGTGAGATTAGGAGGATCTAAGTGAGATTGGGGACATGGAAAGTGTCTCTTAGGAAATGGTATTTTGGCTGAGGCCTTATGGATGAGTAGGAGTTGGACAAAGAGTCAAGGGGTAAATGATCTGGGCAAAGGGACTAGCTTGACACAAAGGTCCTGGGGCAGGAATGAACTTGTCTGGTTTGAGAATCCTAAGGCTGGAACTTAGTGAGTGAGGGTGAAAATAATGGGAGCTGAGGCTGGAGAGAGGCAGAGCCAGAGCCTGCAGGGCCTGGGAGGCCACACTATTGTCAGTGGAGGAAAGTCAATGAAGACTCTACAGAGGATCTACATGGTATATAAATATGACTGGAAAGATACTTCTGGTTCCTACTCAGTAGATGAGGGGCCACTGCAGTTGGAAGGACCAGCGGAGAGGCCAACACAGAGCAGTCAGGTGTGAGATGAAGGATGCTCAAATTACTTATGAGCAGTGGGGAGAGAAAGACATGGATGGATCAGAAATGTGTTTTGGAGGTTGAATTGACAGCACTAGATAATGGGGTAGAAATGAGGGCAAAAGATGTCAGATGTCAGGGATGACACAATGATAGATGCACAGGGCATTATTGGACCACTGAGGAGGTACATCTCACCTAGACTGAGGTAAAGCAGACAGAGGTTCAGAAAGAGCTTGCCTGAGTTCAGTCTTAGAGAACCAGTCAGAGTTAGCCAGGCAAGGAGAGAGGGTATGAGTGAGGTGGTAAAGTGTCCCGGTAGAGGGGGCATCTGTGCAAAGGCAAGGAGGGGAATGTATGGGGGTGGTGTACCATAAGTGGGAGAGAGGTGTGAAATGAGTTAATAGAGTGGGCCAAAGACAGATCTTGGAGGGCCTGGTAGGACACTTTAGAAGCTTGCATGCCATGAGAAGGCATGGTTTTAAGCAGGAACGTAAACTTATACAATTTGTATTTTACAGAGAGAATTGTAGCCATTTTGAAGGAAGCTGCAATCTCATTTAAATCATGCTCTAACTGAGGTAATGACACCAAAGGTTGCCTAGAGTGGATATATACTTAAGAAATGTAAAGCTAAGAAGTAATACTGGCAGGCTTTGGTGACCGTCAGATATGGGTGGTGGGGAAGAAACGGGAGTCAAGGTTGAAACTGAGGTTTTCTAGCTTGAGTGGCTGAATGGAGAACACAGATCTGAAAACATGTTTGGCATGTGTGTGTAGAGGTAGAAGAATGATGAGTGCCCAGGAGAGTGCTAGAAACCATCCTGGATACAAAAAATAAAGCAAGCAACCAAATAGTGTTTAAGCATCTAACTTGTGCAAGGGACTATAGGTGCTGTGAATGCTGTTGAGTAGGAATTCCAAATCATTTACAGATGAAGCAATGAGGTGCATGGAAAATGAAACTCTCTATGCTGAAGGTCACCTCACTCAGAAAGGTCTAGAAGTATAGGTCCCTGAGCTCATGAAAGAGTTTGTCATGAGGAAGAATTTGAGAAGCACACACACAAACA